>NW_027464288.1:0-341588 GCF_050947455.1 Rhinoderma darwinii | reverse complement strand
GACATTGCTGCTTGTAAGATTGCCCCAAAATGAACCATTTATCGGATCATCCAGTACTTCAAGGAGAGAGGTTCATTTGCTATGAAGAAGGCTTCAGGGTGTCCATAAAATTCCAGCAAGTACCAGGACCTTCTCCTAAAGAGGATTCAGCTATGGGATCGGTTCAACAGCAGTGCAGAGCTTCCTCAGACATCTGTCAGTGCATCTGCACGCACAGTGAGGTGAAGGCTTTTGGAGTCTGGACTGGTGTCAAGAAGAGCTGCAATGAAGCCACTTCTCTCCAAGAAAAACATCAAGGACAGACTGACATCCTGTTTTAAGTATATTGATTGGACTGCAGAGGACTGGGGTAAAGTTATTGTAATGCTGGCGACAGGTCCCTCTCCTGCCAGTGGTCTCCGTCGCTGGATCCTGTACCTTGCTTGACAGCCTCCTCCCCCACGAGGCCGCTAACGTCCACTGATGTCTCCTGCTCACGGCAGCCAGATCCCAAGTGCGCGCTGGCCCAGGCCGTTTCTTAAAGGGCCAGCATGTAAGTATATAATGTATGAGTGTAATATAGTGAGTTCAGGTAGGTATATAATGGATGAGTGTAATATAGTGAGTGCAGGTATGTATATAATGTATGAGTGTAATATAGTGAGCGCAGGTAGGTATATAATGTATGAGTGTAATGTAATGAGTGCAGGTAGGTATATAATGGATGAGTGTAATATAAAGAGTGCAGGTAGGTATATAATGGATGAGTGTAATATAGTGAGTGCAGGTAGGTATATAATGTATGAGTGTAATATAATGAGTGCAGGTAGGTATATAATGTATGAGTGTAATATAATGAGTGCAGGTAGGTATATAATGGATGAGTGTAATATAAAGAGTGCAGGTAGGTATATAATGTATGAGTGTAATATAGTGAGTGCAGGTAGGTGTATAATGTATGAGTGTAATATAATGAGTGCAGGTAGGTATATAATGTATGAGTGTAATATAGTGAGTGCAGGTAGGTATATAATGGATGAGTGTAATATAATGAGTGCAGGTAGGTATATAATGTATGAGTGTAATATAATGAGTGCAGGTAGGTATATAATGGATGAGTGTAATATAATGAGTGCAGGTATGTATATAATGGATGAGTGTAATATAATGAGTGCAGGTAGGTATATATTAGATGAGTGTAATATAATGAGTGCAGGTAGGTATATATTAGATGAGTGTAATATAGTGAGTGCAGGTAGGTATATAATGGATGAGTGTAATATAGTGAGTGCAGGTAGGTATATAATGGATGAGTGTAATATAGTGAGTGCAGGTATGTATATAATGTATGAGTGTAATATAATGAGTGCAGGTAGGTATATAATGGATGAGTGTAATATAATGAGTGCAGGTAGGTATATAATGTATGAGTGTAATATAATGAGTGCAGGTAGGTATATAATGGATGAGTGTAATATAATGAGTGCAGGTAGGTATATAATGGATGAGTGTAATATAGTGAGTGCAGGTAGGTATATAATGTATGAGTGTAATATAATGAGTGCAGGTAGGTATATAATGTAAGAGTGTAATATAGTGAGTGCAGGTAGGTATATAATGGATGAGTGTAATATAATGAGTGCAGGTAGGTATATAATGTATGAGTGTAATATAATGAGTGCAGGTAGGTATACAATGTATGAGTGTAATATAATGAGAGCAGGTAGGTATATAATGGATGAGTGTAATATAATGAGTGCAGGTAGGTATATAATGGATGAGTGTAATATAATGAGTGCAGGTAGGTATATAATGTATGAGTGTAATATAATGAGTGCAGGTAGGTATACAATGTATGAGTGTAATATAATGAGTGCAGGTAGGTATATAATGGATGAGTGTAATATAATGAGTGCAGGTAGGTATATAATGGATGAGTGTAATATAATGAGTGCAGGTAGGTATATAATGTATGAGTGTAATATAATGAGTGCAGGTAGGTATACAATGTATGAGTGTAATATAATGAGTGCAGGTAGGTATATAATGGATGAGTGTAATATAATGAGTGCAGGTAGGTATATAATGGATGAGTGTAATATAGTAAGTGCAGGTAGGTATATAATGGATGAGTGTAATATAATGAGTGCAGGTAGGTATATAATGGATGAGTGTAATATAGTGAGTGCAGGTAGGTATATAATGTATGAGTGTAATATAATGAGTGCAGGTAGGTATATAATGTATGAGTGTAATATAATGAGTGCAGGTAGGTATATAATGGATGAGTGTAATATAGTGAGTGCAGGTAGGTATATAATGGATGAGTGTAATATAGTGAGTGCAGGTAGGTATATAATGGATGAGTGTAATATAATGAGTGCAGGTAGGTATATAATGTATGAGTGTAATATAATGAGTGCAGGTAGGTATATAATATATGAGTGTAATATAGTGAGTGCAGGTAGGTATATAATGTATGAGTGTAATATAATGAGTGCAGGTAGGTATATAATGTATGAGTGTAATATAATGAGTGCAGGTAGGTATATAATATATGAGTGTAATATAGTGAGTGCAGGTAGGTATATAATGTATGAGTGTAATATAATGAGTGCAGGTAGGTATATAATGTATGAGTGTAATATAGTGAGTGCAGGTAGGTATATAATGGATGAGTGTAATATAAAGAGTGCAGGTAGGTATATAATGGATGAGTGTAATATAATGAGTGCAGGTAGGTATATAATGTATGAGTGTAATATAATGAGTGCAGGTAGGTATATAATGTATGAGTGTAATATAATGAGTGCAGGTAGGTATATAATGGATGAGTGTAATATAATGAGTGCAGGTAGGTATATAATGTATGAGTGTAATATAATGAGTGCAGGTAGGTATATAATGTATGAGTGTAATATAGTGAGTGCAGGTAGGTATATAATGGATGAGTGTAATATAGTGAGTGCAGGTAGGTATATAATGGATGAGTGTAATATAATGAGTGCAGGTAGGTATATAATGGATGAGTGTAATATAGTGAGTGCAGGTAGGTATATAATGTATGAGTGTAATATAGTGAGTGCAGGTAGGTATATAATGTATGAGTGCAATATAATGAGTGCAGGTAGGTATATAATGTATGAGTGTAATATAATGAGTGCAGGTAGGTATATAATGGATGAGTGTAATATAGTGAGTGCAGGTAGGTATATAATGGATGAGTGTAATATAATGAGTGCAGGTAGGTATATAATGTATGAGTGTAATATAATGAGTGCAGGTAAGTATATAATGGATGAGTGTAATATAGTGAGTGCAGGTTGGTATATAATGGATGAGTGTAATATAATGAGTGCAGGTAGGTATATAATGTATGAGTGTAATATAATGAGTGCAGGTAGGTATATAATGGATGAGTGTAATATAATGAGTGCAGGTAGGTATATAATGTATGAGTGTAATATAATGAGTGCAGGTAGGTATATAATGTATGAGTGTAATATAGTGAGTGCAGGTTGGTATATAATGGATGAGTGTAATATAATGAGTGCAGGTAGGTATATAATGTATGAGTGTAATATAGTGAGTGCAGGTAGGTATATAATATATGAGTGTAATATAATGAGTGCAGGTAGGTATATAATGTATGAGTGTAATATAATGAGTGCAGGTAGGTATATAATGGATGAGTGTAATATAATGAGTTCAGGTCGGTATATAATGGATGAGTGTAATATAGTGAGTGCAGGTAGGTATATAATGTATGAGTGTAATATAATGAGTGCATGTAGGTATATAATGTATGAGTGTAATATAATGAGTGCAGGTAGGTATATAATGGATGAGTGTAATATAGTGAGTGCAGGTAGGTATATAATATATGAGTGTAATATAATGAGTGCATGTAGGTATATAATGTATGAGTGTAATATAATGAGTGCAGGTAGGTATATAATGGATGAGTGTAATATAGTGAGTGCAGGTAGGTATATAATGTATGAGTGTAATATAATGAGTGCAGGTAGGTATATAATGTATGAGTGTAATATAGTTAGTGCAGGTAGGTATATAATGTATGAGTGTAATATAATGAGTGCAGGTAGGTATATAATGTATGAGTGTAATATAATGAGTGCAGGTAGGTATATAATGTATGAGTGTAATATAATGAGTGCAGGTAGGTATATAATGGATGAGTGTAATATAATGAGTGCAGGTAGGTATATAATGTATGAGTGTAATATAATGAGTGCAGGTAGGTATATAATGTATGAGTATAATATAGTGAGTGCAGGTAGGTATATCATGGATGAGTGTAATATAATGAGTGCAGGTAGGTATATAATGTATGAGTGTAATATAGTGAGTGCAGGTAGGTATATATTGGATGAGTGTAATATAGTCAGTGCAGATAGGTAGGTATATAATGGATGAGTGTAATATAATGAGTGCAGGTAGGTATATAATGTATGAGTGTAATATAATGAGTGCAGGTAGGTATATAATGGATGCGTGTAATATAATGAGTGCAGGTAGGTATATAATGTATGAGTGTAATATAGTGAGTGCAGGTAGGTATATAATGTATGAGTGTAATATAGTGAGTGCAGGTAGGTATATAATGTATGAGTGTAATATAATGAGTGCAGGTAGGTATATAATGGATGAGTGTAATATAATGAGTACAGGTATGTATATAATGGATGAGTGTAATATAGTGAGTGCAGGTAGGTATATAATGTATGAGTGTAATATAATGAGTGCAGGTAGGTATATAATGGATGAGTGTAATATAGTGAGTGCAGGTAGGTATATAATGTATGAGTGTAATATAATGAGTGCAGGTAGGTATATAATGGATGAGTGTAATATAATGAGTGCAGGTAGGTATATAATGTATGAGTGTAATATAGTGAGTGCAGGTAGGTATATAATATATGAGTGTAATATAATGAGTGCAGGTAGGTATATAATATATGAGTGTAATATAATGAGTGCAGGTAGGTATATAATGGATGAGTGTAATATAGTGAGTGCAGATAGGTAGGTATATATTGGATGAGTGTAATATAATGAGTGCAGGTAGGTATATATTGGATGAGTGTAATATAATGAGTGCAGGTAGGTATATAATGGATGAGTGTAATATAGTGAGTGCAGGTATGTATATAATGTATGAGTGTAATATAATGAGTGCAGGTAGGTATATAATGTATGAGTGTAATATAATGAGTGCAGGTAGGTATATAATGTATGAGTGTAATATAATGAGTGCAGGTAAGTATATAATGGATGAGTGTAATATAATGAGTGCAGGTATGTATATAATGGATGAGTGTAATATAATGAGTGCAGGTAGGTATATAATGTATGAGTGTAATATAATGAGTGCAGGTAGGTATATAATGTATGAGTGTAATATAATGAGTGCAGGTAGGTATATAATGGATGAGTGTAATATAATGAGTGCAGGTAGGTATATAATGTATGAGTGTAATATAATGAGTGCAGGTAGGTATATAATGTATGAGTGTAATATAATGCAGGTAGGTATATAATGGATGAGTGTAATATAATGATTGCAGGTAGGTATATAATGTATGAGTGTAATATAATGAGTGCAGGTAGGTATATAATGTATGAGTGTAATATAATGCAGGTAGGTATATAATGGATGAGTGTAATATAATGAGTGCAGGTAGGTATATAATGGATGAGTGTAATATAATGAGTGCAGGTAGGTATATAATGTATGAGTGTAATATAATGAGTGCAGGTAGGTATATAATGGATGAGTGTAATATAGTGAGTGCAGATAGGTAGGTATATAATGGATGAGTGTAATATAGTGAGTGCAGGTAGGTATATAATGGATGAGTGTAATATAGTGAGTGCAGGTATGTATATAATGTATGAGTGTAATATAATGAGTGCAGGTAGGTATATAATGGATGAGTGTAATATAATGAGTGCAGGTAGGTATATAATGTATGAGTGTAATATAATGAGTGCAGGTAGGTATATAATGGATGAGTGTAATATAATGAGTGCAGGTAGGTATATAATGGATGAGTGTAATATAATGAGTGCAGGTAGGTATATAATGTATGAGTGTAATATAATGAGTGCAGATAGGTAGGTATATAATGGATGAGAGTAATATAGTGAGTGCAGGTAGGTATATAATGGATGAGTGTAATATAGTGAGTGCAGGTAGGTATATAATGGATGAGTGTAATATAATGAGTGCAGGTAGGTAGGTATGTCAGTAATACACTGCAGAATTAAGGCGGGATTCACACGACAGGGTTTCCCGGCCGGGTGCCGGCCGTTCATATATCGGCCGGCACCCCGCTGCATTAGGAATAATGGGGCTATTCACACGACCGATTTTTTGACGGGCCAGGAAAACCGGCCGTCAAAAAATGGGACATGCCCTATTTTCGGCCGGATACCCGGCCGCCCGGCTCCCATAGAAGTCTATGGGGCCGGGTAATACACGGCCATCACCGGAATGTGTCCCGAGTGATGGCTGGGTGCATGTGAGGAGGAGGAGTTGATGCCATTCGGACGAATGGCTACGCTGGTGATACTGTGTGGCAGGGTCGGGGTGTACAGCAGGTGGAAGGGAGCGCTGCGCTGGCTCCCTTCCCCTGCTTGTTACGGTTCCCGACCGCTGGCTGTGTTTTTACGGCAGGGTCCTTAAAACCCGAGCCATAGACTTTTTACGGCTCGGGTTTTAACTTGCTGCCCACGCGATCGGGCAGCTGAATGTCGGGTCTCCGGCTGTCAGTGACTGCCGGGGACCCTGAGGAGAGGATAGAAGCAGCTTTCACTGCTTCTGTCTTCTACGATGTCTTTTTACACAACGCTCAATGAACGCTGTGTATAGGAATAGAGGCAGCAGCAGCGGCGCTGTCTCTATTCCTCCCGGTGATCATGTGACTGGTCACATGATCGCCGGGTGCCGTTAGTGACAGACTGCTGCTGGGTCTTACTAGACCTAGCACAGTCCTATTAGTGACAATCGTCACTATGAGGGGGCTGATTTCCCCTGTAACTGGGGCTGCTGTGCAGCTCCAGTTACAGGGAAAAACATGGTGTAAAAGAAAGAAAAAATATATATAAAGTTCCCCAAAGGTCTTTTTTGACCTTTGAGGGACAGACCATAGTAATAAAAAATAAGTAAAGTGCAAAAAATTAATCAGATTAAAAAATGGTCAGGGAAAAAACCGGATGCAAATCGGGTCCAAATCGGCCGGTAAAAACGGCAACACGGCCCGGAACGGATGCAAACCGGCCGGGAAAATCGGCCGATTTTCCTGGCCGACACTCGGACCCTGTCGTGTGAATGAGGCCTAAGGCGGGATTCACACGACCGGGTCGCGCCCAAGCCCGAGTGCCGGCCGGTAAAATCGGCCATTCTGCCCTGCCGGTTTGCATAAAGTTTTGCATCCGTGCCGGGCCGGGCAGATCTGGACAGTGACATCAGCGGCAACTCCTGAAGGGGAATCCCCATGTGTTCGGGGATTCCGCTTCAGGAGTTTCCCCTGATATCACTGCCCAGATATGGACAGAGACATCAAGCGCTCTGTCCAGGAGCGGAATCCCCGAAAACACGGGGATTCCGCTCCTCCAAGGAGCTAAAATGCGGCTAGCACATAGCAGAGCGGGGAGATACCTCCCTGCTCTGCTATAGTGGCGTCGCTGCAGTAATAGCAGCCGCAGCAGCTGCTCGCGGCGCCATCGAAGGTGTCGCCGGGCCAGGGCGCTTTTAAAACAAGCAGGGGAAGGGAGCCAGCGCAGCGCTCCCTTCCACCTGCTGTACACCCCGGCCCTGCCACACAGTGTACAGCGATGCCATTCGTCAGAATGGCATCAACTCCTCCTCCTCACATGCACTCTGCGCTGTGAGGAGGAGGAGATAGAGCGCAAGCGCCGGAAACCCGGCCATCACTCAGGACACATCCCGGTGATGGCCGGGTATTACCCGGCCCCATAGACTTCTATGGGAGCCGGGTGGCCGGGTACCCGGCCGAAGATAGAGCATGTCCTATTTTTTGACGGCCGGTTTCCCCGGACGTCAAAAAATCGGTCGTGTGAATAGCCCCATTAGGGGTCTATTATTCCTAATGCAGCCGGGTGCCGGCCGATTTATGAACGGCCGGCACCCGGCCGGGAAACCCTGTCGTGTGAATGAGGCCTAACGCAGCATGTGATTACGATTTTTATAAATATTATTCACTTGTATTAAATAGATTTCTACCACATGTAAACATAAAGGTTTTCTATATTTTCTTTGCTATCTTTTCTCTACCCCACATGGCCACTCTATGGTGATGCAGGTGGGGGCGCTATTTCACTGTTTACCTCCGGCAGCAGAAGGGCGAGGTGCAGCCCTGCCACACAACAACAATCCTGGTTCCGCAGTAGAATTTTCAGTTTTTTTGGTGTAAACTTTTTGCATAGATTTTCATTGTAGGATCTGTACAAAGTGGAGCTGCCAGGAGATCGGAGACTTGATGAGATGGACGCACGCAGCTCCCGTCAGGTACATACTGGTTAGGTGAGTAGTCCCACCTCATAATATCCATGAAAAATGGAACTAAATAGGTATTGGACAAATATTAAACTATCACTGCCAGGCAAAAAACTTTAAAACCTAATTTTTAATAAATATTAACTGTAAAAAAAATAATCAAATAACAATTTAATTTTACTACAAAACACATGGCACCTGGATCAGTGGTACAAGCATCTTTGGGGTACTCCAGCGGGTAAAGTTCATAGAACAGGGTATAATACTAGTAATACCAGTTCAGTATCCGGGCATAATAAACAATGAGTAGTCCCACCTCCCCTTTCTCATCCATATTAGGCTCTGTTCACATCTGCGTTGGGGTCCCAATCTGACGTTCCGTCGGAGGTTTCCGTCAGAACGGGACCCTGAGCAGACACCGATGAAAACCAGGGGTTTCCGTTTCCATTATCATCGATTTCAATGGTGACGGAGCCGATGCCCGTGGTTTCCGTTTGTCTCTTTTGTGCATCGGACCCGTCGTTTTGCCGGAAGCAATAGCGTAGTCGACTACTGAAATCAATGGTGATGGAAACGGAAACCCCTGGTTTCCGTCGGTGTCAGTTTGTGTCTGCTCAGGGTCCTGTTCTGACGGAAACTTCTGACGGGAACGTCAGAACGGGACCCCAATGCAGATGTGAACAGAGCCTTAGGGCATGACCAGACGTGGCGGAATTGCACTGAAATTACACGTTTCTCCATTGCTTTCCACAGCTTTTTAGTTGGGTTCGTTTACACGTTGCGGACAATTCCGCTGCGGAGCATAGGCTGTGGTGCGGAATTTGGTGTCCGCAGCATACACTGACTGTTGCGGACGTGTAGCGGACTTGTTGCGGACTCATTGCGGAATTTCTCCATTGACTTCAATGGAGAGTGAAAATTCCGCAATGAAGTCCGCAGATGTTATGTGTGCTGCGGAGCGTGTTGGTTTTACGAACATGACATTTCTTCATTCTGGCTAGACCTATATATCTCTAGGTCTACAGCCAGACTGAGGAAGTCAATGGGGCTCCCGTAATTATGGGTGACTACGTGTGTGCACCCGTCATTACGGGAGCGTTGCTAGGCGACGTCCGTAAATAGTCACTGTCCAGGGTGCTGAAAGAGTTAAGCGATCGGCAGTAACTGTTTCAGCACCCTGGACAGTGACTACCGATCACAATATACATCAACCTGTAAAAAAAATAGAAGTTCATACTTACCGAGAACTCCCTGCTTCTTCCTCCAGTCCGGCCTCCCGGGATTACATTTCAGTCCATGTGACCGCTGCAGCCAATCACAGGCCAATCACAGGCTGCAGCGGTCACATGGACTGCCGCGTCATCCAGCGAGGTCGGGCTGGATGTCGAAAGAGGAACGCGTCACCAAGACAACGGCCGGGTAAGTATGAATTTATTTTTCTTTTACTAGGGAAAGGGCTGTCCCTTCTCTCTATCCTGCACTCATAGAGAGAAGGGAAGCCCTTTCCCCCTCAATACGCAACGGCCAGTCCGCATCAATTTAACTCCTTCAGGACCAAGCTCATTTTGGCCTTCAGGACCAGACCCATTTTTTTCAAATCTGACATATTTCACTTTATGTGGTAATAACTCCGGAACGCTTTTACCTATCAAAGCGATTCTGAGATTGTTTTCTCGTGACACATTGGACTTTATGATAGTGGAAAAATGTGGTCGATAAATTCAATATTTACCAGTGAAAAACACCAAAATTTGGTGAAAAATTGCAAAAATTAGCATTTTTCTAAATGTAAATGTATCTGCTTGTAAGACAGGCAGTTATACCACACAAAATTGTTGCTAATTAACATCCCCCATATGTCTACTTTAGATTGGCATCGTTTTTTGAATATTCTTTTATTTTTCTAGGACGTTACAAGGCTTAGAACTTTAGCAGCAATTTCTCACATTTTCAAGAAAATTTCAAAAGGCTATTTTTACAGGGGCCAGTTCAGTTGTGAAGCGGCTTTTAGGGCCTTATATATTAGAAACCGCCAAAAAGTCACCCCATTTTAAAATATTCACCCCTCAAAGTATTCAAAACAGCATTTAGAAAGTTTCTTAACCCTTTAAACGTTTCACAGGAATTAAAGCAACGTAGAGGTGAAATTTTCAAATTTCCTTTTTTTTTGCAGAAATTCATTTTTATTCTATTTTTTTTGTAACACAGAAGTTTTTACCAGAGAAACGCAACTCAATATTTATTGCCCAGATTCTGCAGTTTTTAGAAATATCCCATGTGGCCTCAAATGTATCTCAAATGTGGCCCTAGTGTGGTAATGGACTGAAGCACCGGCCTCAGAAGCAAAGGAGCACCCAGTGGATTTTGGGCCTCCTTTTTATTAGAAAATATTTTAGGCACCATGTCAGGTTTCAAGGGCTCTTTCGGTGCCAAAACAGTGGAAATCCACCAAAAGTGACCCCATTTTGGAAACTACACCCCTTGAGGAAATTATAGAGGGGTATAGTGAGCATTTTGACCCCGCAGGTTTTTTGCAGAAATTATTGGAATTAGGCCGTGAAAATAAAAATCGTCATTCTTTCAAAGATTATGTAGGTTTAGCTAATTTTTTCTAATTTCCACGAGGACTAAAGGAGAAAAAGCACCACAACATTTGTAAAGCAATTTCTACCGAGTAAAACAATACCCCACATGTGGTTATAAACGGATGTTTGGACACACGGCGGAGCTTAGAAGGGAAAGAGCGCCATTTGGCTTTTGGAGCTCAAATTTAGCAGGAATGGTTTGCGCAGGCCATGTCGCATTTGCAAAGCCCCTGAGGTACCAAAACAGTGAAAACGCCAAAAAAGTGACTCCATTGAGAAAACTACACCCCTTGAGGAATCCATCTAGGGGTGTAGTGAGCATTTTGCCCCCACAGGTGTTTCATATATTTTATTAGAATTGGGCAGTGAAAATAAAAAAAATCCTTTTTCTTCAATAAGACGTAGCTTTAGCTCCAAATTTTTAATTTTCTCAACAAATAAAGGAAAAAAAGAACACAACATTTGTAAAGCAACTTCTCTGGAGTACGGCAATACCCCACATGTGGTCGTAAAATGCTGTTTGGGCACACGGCAGGGCTCAGAAGGGAAGGAGTGCCATTTGCTTTTGGTGTACAGATTTTGCTGCATTTGGTTTCTGGTCGCTATGTTGCATTTGCAAAGTCCCTGTGGGACCAAAACAGTGGATCCCCCCCAGAAGTGACCCCATTTTGGAAACAACACCCTCAAGGTATTCACCTAGGGGTGTAGTGAGCATGTTAACCCCACAGGTGTTTTGCAGAAATTCGTGTGCACACAATGTGGGAGAATGAAAATGGGAATTTTTCCTTAGATACGCCAATATGTGGTGCCCGGCTTGTGCCACCATAACAAGACAGCTCTCAATTATTATGCGGTGTTTCCCTGTTTTAGAATCACCCTACATGTGGCCCTAATCTTTTGCCTGGACATTTGACAGGGCTCAGGAGTGAAAGAGTACCATGTAAAATTGAGGCCTAATTTGGCGACTTATAAAGTATTGGTTCACAATTGCAGAGGCTTTGATGTGAAATAATAAAAGAAACCCCTGAGAAGTGACCCCATTTTGGAAACTGCACCCCTCAAGGCATTTATTAAGAGGTGTAGTGAGCATTTTCACCCCACAGGTCTTTTCCATAAATGATTGCGCTGCGGAAGGTACAAATTAAATAGTTTCCCTAGATATGCCAATTCAGTGTCAAATATGTCATGACCAGCTTGTGCCACTTTTTTTTTTTTTATATACACCGTTCACCGTGCGTTATAAACTACATGTTACCTTTATTCTGCGGGTCAGTACGATTCCGGCGATACCAGATTTATAGAACTTTTTTATAACTTTTTGCACAATAAAATTACTTTTGGAAAGAGAATGTATTTCTTCTGTCGCCAAGTTGTGAGAGCCATAACTTTTTACATTTTTTCATCGATGGAGCTGTGTGAGGGCTTGTTTTTTGCGAGACGAGGTATAGATTTTATCGGTACCATTTTTGGATACATGCGACTTTTTGATCACTTTTTATTTCAATTTTTGGAAGACAGTGACCAAAAAAACAGTAATTATGGCAGTGTTTTTGAGGGGTTTTTTTACGGCGTTCACTGTGCGGAATAAATAACATAATATTTTTATAGTTCATGTCGTTACGGTCGCTGCGATACCAAATATGTATGGCTTTATTATTTTTTTCAATAATAAATGACTTGATAAGGGAAAAAGGGCGATTGTGTTTTGTGTTATTATTTGAAACTTTTATTGTATGTTTTCCAACTTTTATTTTTACTTTTTTTACACTTTTTTTTACACTTTTCTTTAGTCTTACTAGGGGACTTGAATGTCCAACTGTTTGTTTGATGTTCTAATACATTGCACTACCTATGTAGTGCAATGTATTGGAACTGTCAGTTGTTCACTGACAGCAAGCCGATCAGGCTCTGCCTCTGGGCGGGGCCTAATCAGCTTACGTAATGGCAGACAGGAGTCCATTGTTAGGGCTCCTGTCGCCATGGTAGCAGTCGCCAGCCTTGCCATCGCATGGCAAGGCTGCCGATTTTCTACAAACCTCTAGGATGCAGCGATCACAATGGATCGCTGCATCGAAGGGGTTAATGCCAGGAATCGGAGCTAGCTCCGGTTCCTGGCGATAGATCGGGGTGTCCGTTGTAACATACAGCGGACACCCACTGCTGATGACGCCGGCTCAGCTTCTGAGCCGGAAGCTGAGACGGCGCCATCTTGCCGATGTTACCGGAAGCCTCCTGGGCCCCGCCGACGACGGGGCATAGGAGGATTCCGTTACAGGCTGATCGGGAGGTAAGCATTAGCCCTCTGATCACCTTTGCAGCCACCGGCAACCCAGCGATCACGTTGCTGGGGTGCCGGTGGCTATAAACTCCTCACATGCTGCGATCTCTATTGAACGCAGCATGTGAGGGGTTAATCGGTCGGATCGGAGGCTAGCTCCGGTCCTGGCCGATACCTCAGGGTGCCAGCTGTAACATACAGCTGTCACCCGGTGGTGATGTCGCTGGCTCAGCTCCTGAGCCAGCTTCATCTCCATGACGTACATTTACGTGAAAAGGCGGTAAGCCACCGATTTTAATTACGTTTATATACGTGATCCGGCGGGAAGGGGTTAATGCCCATTTTAGGCAAAGCCGCGACAGAATCTGCAACGCAGATTATGTGCGGCATTGATGCGGACAGTGTATGCAGAACTCCGCCACGTCTGGTCATGCCCTTAGACTGTCACACAGAAACCTCTGCATGTTCTTTATAGCCACAATTTCTAGTTATAATCCCTCCTCATCGGGCTGCAGCGGCCAAACCGCAGGAGAAGTGGGGGGTGTGAACATAATCTTAGGCAGCCTTGGCTGGAATTACAGCTGGGATTGGATAGAGTAGGTCACATGTGGACACGAAGTCCCTGTTTACACACCAAGTTTTTTGCAGGTGGAAAAATCTGCCTGAAAATTCCTTCTGCCGCTTTTTTGACGCATTTTACGACCACGGCCATTGAGCACCGCATGCAAAAATGCTGCGAAAACCGTTTTCTTTGCCTCCCATTGATGTCAATGGGAGGTCAGAGACGGAAACGCTTGAAGAAAGGGCTTGACGCTGCTTTTTCCAGTGAGTGTTTTTTTCTCGTGGTAAAAACGCCTCTGCATCCCATTGAAATCAATAAGATTTGTTTTCGGACGTTTTTTGATGCGGTTTTCGTTGCGGTTTCCACGTCAAAAATGCTCCAAAAAAACTCTGTGTGAACTAGGCCTAATATTTCTCCATATATTACATGTGGATTTTGCAGCATATTTGGCTGTGCATCCTTTGCATTACATCTACTGCAGATTGTTACTGCTGCAAGTTTTCTAGAACCCTATTCACATTCATACTTTATGTGTCAATTTGACCATGGAAATCTGCAATAAATATGTAACATGTGAACATAGACTTAGGGGCTACACGTGATGTTTCAGGCTACATTTACACACTGCAACCAGGTTACATCACACTTGTCTTCTCTCCCAGATTGTCCTGGAGACTTCCAAACTAGGGAAGATCTTACATGATGTAGCTGCATAAAGGAAGGCACTCTGCTGGGACTATTTGTGAGGGGGAACTCTGCTTGTAGAGGTTATTGGGGGCCGTCTGCTGGGACTATTTGTGAGGGGGAACTCTGCTTGTAGAGGTTATTGGGGGCACTCTGCTGGGACTATTTGTGAGGGGGAACTCTGCTTGTAGAGGTTATTGGGGGCACTCTGCTGGGACTATTTGTGAGGGGGAACTCTGCTTGTAGAGGTTATTGGGGGCAGTCTGCTGGGACTATTTGTGAGGGGGAACTCTGCTTGTAGAGGTTATTGGGGGCCGTCTGCTGGCACTAATTATTGGAGGCACTTTGCTGGCAATATGGGTTATTGAGGGGTCTCTGCTGGTAGTGTTGTTTATGAGGGGGCAGTATACTGGCACTGTATAAGGGACAATACTCTGCTGGCACTGTATGGGGGCACTCTGCTTACTCTAATGATGGGGTCGCTCGCTGATAACTGAGGCTTCTTAGCTGTCCTTATGGGTGGCGTTTACATAGGAAAGAAATTCTCAAACCACATCTCAAATCTCCCTGTAGTTTATTCTAAAAACAGACAAGTACGGCTCAGAAAAACGGCTGCAAACAAATAACCATTGATGTGAATGGAAATGAACAAAATGTTTTTCGCTTTCTGCGATTATTATTGACATGTTTTATAAGACATGTTACATCTCGTGTTATACACAGCAGGAGGCGACAGCACACGTCTTATCACACAGGAAGAGGAAATACATCAGAAAGGAAACAGGAAGAGGAAGAGCAGCCATGTCATACAGGAAATACAGGAAGTGACATCATCACAGGAGGTAACAGCACACGTCTTATCACACAGGAAGAGGAAATACATCAGAAAGGGAAACAGGAAGAGGAAGAGCAGCCATGTCATACAGGAAATACAGGGAGTGACATCATCACAGGAGGTAACGTATATCCTGTGTGCGGGGACCCCAGAAATATGATGAGACTGACGTATCAGGGCTGATACATAGTAATGTTATGTTCCTGTTATGTTATTATATATCATTACGTGTGTGTTTAGGCTGTGCTTATATATGTTAGTAGGCCGGACCAGAAGGATCGCGTGTTCGGTATACAAGCTCCAGATAAGAAGAACATGGATCAGCACAACAACACCAGCGCTCCTGGGACTACGCTCCAACCACACAGCATTTCATCCTGAGGATCGACTGTTCCGTAGTCCAAAACGTGGCTTCTCGGGTTCTATTCCTACAATGGAGGAAAAAGTCAATTACATATTTTCAGTAATTATTGTTACAATATCTCCATTAAGGAAATCTCATGTATGGAATATTTTTTTGTATCACCTTAACTTCTGGTTACACCTGAAATGCCCTATAAGGGTATTTAGATATCATAGAGGGGGGTATCACGCTGGAGACCCTCTCTATGACCCAAATGGAAGCTCTGCGCCACCTCTGTCCAGAGGCTGTGTGTGGTATTGCAGCTTTTCTGTATTGAAATGTATAGGGCTAAGCTGTCCACACACCGCACATCACCTGTGGACAGGTGTGGCTCTGTTTTTGGAAGACAGCAGCTCTATTTTTCTGATTATGTACAACCCCTTTAATTACATAATCTCTTTAGAGGGTTTTCTCCATCTCAGACGTGTATGTGATATCCACCTATGCGCATGCACGCAGCTCTCTCCGTTCTGTACTATGGGAGTTACACAAATAGTTCAACAGCGCTCAGCTGTTTCCGAAACTTCCATAGAACAGAATAGAGAGAGGGACGTGCGAGGCCTTTCCCAAGTCATTCTCCACCTGGAATCAGCAGCCATTAGACGGGACAGGGATCTGGGAACAAAGCAGGACAGGGTCAGGGAGAGACCTCCGTTTTCCACATAGGTGTGAGTCCCAGAGAAATAGTAAGATGGGACTACCCCTTTAAATAAAACTTCTTGGTGATGATCCATTTTCTTAAGGTGTTAATTAAACTATGGACAGTGGGGGCGAAGAACCCGCACCCAAAATATCTATACTGGAGTGACATGCGTGTTACTAACGCTGTATACAAGCTCCCCCCGTATAACAGACAGGGCCCTCACTGAGACTTTGTAGGGGCTCCTAGAGACAGATATATATTGATGTACAGACATTTTCCCCCCCGTTATTGTGCAGCGAGACCTCCCCCCGTATAACAGGCAGGCCCCTCACTGAGACTTTGTAGGGGCTCCTAGAGACAAATATATATTGATGTACAGACATTTCCCCCCCCCCCCGTTATTGTGCAGCGAGACCTCCCCACATATAACAGGCAGGACCCTCACTGAGACTTTGTAGGGGCTCCTAGAGACAAATATATATTGATGTACAGACATTTCCCCCCCCCCGTTATTGTGCAGCGAGACCTCCCCCCATATAACAGGCAGGGCCCTCACTGACTCCCTGGACAGACACATAGGCCTGAATATATTTATATCTTTATATTTTCCATTATTCACCTGCAGGAAATGTTATTATTAGAAATGGGGAGAAATACTTTGTGTTTTTTTCGTTTCTGATGTTATTTTTGTTACTTCTCAGGTATAAGGAGAAAAGTATCCGGCACAGACAAGATGAGACGTGGATGAAGATGTGCGGAGGACTGTACCCCCCCGGGAAAGAGCGGGCTGTCACTGGTATTACCATGGGGCAGATTTACTAAGGCCTCATGCACACGACCGTAGTGAGGTGCATTGACCGTGACTTACGGTTCGTACGTCCGCGGAGTGTCACCCGCGGCCGCCCACAAATCGCGGGCCGTGCATATGACCGCGTGCATTATTTTCTATGAGCCTGTACCGCAAAACACGACTGTAATAAGACATGTCCGTTGTTTTTGCGGTCCCGGTTCCTGGGCAATGCACGGACCGTGGAAACCAAGGTCGTGTGCCCATATGGGCCCATTGAAATGAATGGGGCCGCAATTCACCTGCAGATTTGCGGGTGAATTGCGGCCGCAAAAATAAGTTAGTGTGCATGGGGCCTAAAACTATCTGAGTTTTACACAGTGTAAACTGATACAAGGAAGTCAGAAACTGCGCCAAATTTCTCACAGTCGTGCACGATGTATGATAGATTTTACTAGACATGTTAGACACTTTTCTCTTCCTTATACCACCTCTTGGTTGGCTTATTTTAAGACACGCCCTTTATTCTAGGCCACGCCCCTTGTCAAGCACGCCGCAAAATGTGTCTAAAACAATTAATAAATATGGCGCACAACATGTACGCCATAATTCTGGCTCAATTTGAATAGTAAATCTGCCCTACTATGAATGGAATATAAATTTGGGGTTAGTATTCAGGGCATATTCCCTATTTAAAGAATTGATAAGAGTCGGGAATCCTTCAGCTTAGTCCATTCTCTCTACTATCAGTCAGTACAGGGAGTAGTAGTACATAGAAAACATTACATTGTCACCATGTCAGCTTTATTCTGCCTGCACTGACAGCACAAAGTCTTCATGGTGACTGCAGGACTGGAAGTCAAGGACCACCTCTATGATGTCCGCGGGACCTAATAGGGATATGGCGCTTTTTCCATTTAAGAATTTGTCAATGAGCTGATAATCCCGGTGCCAATTCTGGCTGCAAGTAATATATAAAGGGGCACACCTACCTCAAGTACTGGCACAGTATAAGGTCATCAGGGTGACTGCAGGACTGGAATTAACGCTCTTTTATGAAAAGGGTGTTTTGCAATGTTCGGCACATGGCAGCTTTGTGTATATAGTAGTATATAGACCCTACTGCACTGATTCTTCATACTATACACTAATATAGCATAGTTGACAATATTTGGCATTTCTTTCTAGGGACACTTTGGTTTCAGATGGATTGAGACAGGACTTGACAGGGCCTACCTTTGACAGAACGTGGTTCATTGGGCATGGCTTGTCATGGGGTTAGTGAGAATACGCTTTGTGTACCAGATATTCCCTGTATTCTGTCCTCACTATAAAAACCTTGCAGTAAGGACAGTATAGAGGGAGGGTATCGCCTGCAGAAGTGATCTAAGTAAGTATGGCACGTGACCACTGTGGCCAGTGATTGACTAGTGTGATCATGTGCCGATACGGGACATCACTGGTCCAGCCTATGTAAACAGGCCGGCAGCGGATTGTGAACCGCCGGCACTGGAGCCGCAGAGAATTAGAAGGTGGGTATTTGCTAAATGGTGCAATTTTCAGTTTGAATTACAATTTTTATAAAGCCTGGAAAACCCCTTTAATACCAAACACTAAAATGTATTCAGACCCCGGACAAATCCCCTTTATGTACTTCCCGCTCCTTCAGCAGCTCTGGGTCCCATTCGGCTCCGGACCCCACCTCTGCTGGCTGAGCCAGGAGCTGTTAGTGATATTGGCCTTTACATATTGGAGTAATCCAATAGATAACAGCTAATTTTTTAAATAAAATCCTGCAATGTAGTTTGGGTGGGCACTGCGCCTTTGATTGCATGACAAATTTTTCTTGGAGTTCCCCTTTAAAAATTGGTAAGCGGCGGGTAACACAAATACTTCACACGGGGACAGTAAAGTAAAGCCCATTTTATTTTGACTGTATTTCTGGACCGGACAGGTCCGGGACTAAACTTGACTGGTCCCTTTGTCAGGTTAAGACCAGATAAAGGGACCAGTCGTGCCAGAAACGCGTATTTAAATAAAATTCTACCATCGCTTGGCGCCCTATCTGTCCCCGTTTTGAAACCTTTGTGTTAACCGCATCTTAGTTGAGCAGATTTACTTGTGAATTTTGTATCTTAGTTGAACATAGAACGCACTATCTACCTACCTGGCAGACAAAGGGTCTTGGTGTGGGTCACGGGGAATATCTTCAAGAGAGCAACTCTTCACTAGGACATTTTATTTATTCTTGTTTCAGAACTGAAGGGAATGTACCGTACATCAGCAGGAGGAAGCCCTGGAAAGGGATGTGCCAGATCAAGGTCTCTACGCTAAAGAGGCAGCAGATATGAACCACTAATGTCCATCTAAGAATGCCGGAACGTCATCCGTCCACACCTCCTCCTTCCCATCCCCCACTGTCCAGAAGGGGTTTTTAACCCCTTCCCTCTTTAGCCACTTTTGACCTTCCTGACAGAGCCTCATTTTTCAAATCTGACATGTGTCACTTTATGTGGTAATAACTCCGGAATGTTTTCACCTATCCAAGCGATTCTGAGATTATTTTCTCGTGACACATTGGACTTTATGATACTGGCAAAATTTGCTTGATATGTTCAGTATTTAATTGTGAAAAACACCAAAAATTAGCGAAAAATTGCAAAAATTAGCATTTTTCTCAATTTAAATGTATCTGCTTGTAAGACAGGCAGTTATACCACACAAAATTGTTGCTAATTAACATCACCCATATGTCTACTTTAGATTGGCATCGTTTTTTGAACATCCTTTTATTTTTCTATGACATCACAAGGCTTAGAACTTTAGCAGCAATTTCTCACATTTTCAAGAAAATTTCAAAAGGCTATTTTTACAGGGACCAGTTCAGTTGTGAAGTGGTTTTGAGGGCCTTATATATTAGAAACCCCAAAAAAGTCACCCCATTTTAAAAACTTCACCCCTCAAAGTATTCAAAACAGCATTTAGAAAATGTCTTAACCCTTTACACATTTCAAAGGAATTAAAGCAAAGTAGAGGTGAAATTTACAAATTTCATATTTTTCTGCAGAAATACATTTTTAATACAATTTTTTTTATAAAACAGAAGGTTTTACCAGAGAAATGCAACTCAATATTTGTTGCCCAGTTTCTGCAGTTTTAGGAAATATCCCACATGTGGCCGTAGCGTGCTACTGGACTGAAGCACCGGCCTCAGAATCAAAGGAGCACCTAGTGGATTTTGGGGCCTTATTTTTGTTAGAATATATTTTAGGCACCATGTCAGGTTTGAAGGGCTCTTGCGGTGCCAAAACAGTCAAAATCAACCAAAAGTGACCCCATCTGGGAAGCTAGACACCTCAAGGAAATTATCTAGGGGTGTAGTGAGCATTTTGACCGCACAGGTTTTTTACAGAAATTATTGGAAGTAGGCCGTGAAAATTAAAATCAACATTTCTTCAAAGAAAATGTAGGTTTAGCGATTTTTTTCTCATTTCCACAAGGACTAAAGGAGAAAAAGCACCGCAAAATTTGTAAAGCAATTTCTCCCGAGTAAAACAATACCTCACATGTGGTAATAAACGGTTGTTTGGAGACACGGCGTGGCTGAGAAGGGAAAGAGCGCTATTTGGCTTTTGGAGTTCACATTTAGCAGGAATGGTTTGCGGAGGCCATGTCACATTTACAAAGCCCCTGAGGGGACGAAACAGTGGAAACCCCAAACAAGTGACCCCATTTTGGAAACTATACCCCTTGAGGAAATTATCTAGGGGTATAGTGAGCATTTTGACCCCACAGGTTTTTTGCAGAAATTTTTGCAAGTAGGCTGTGAAAATGAAAATCTACATTTTTTTCAAATAAAATGTAGGTTTAGCTAATTTTTTTTTCATTTCCACAAGGACTAAAGGAGAAAAAGCACCATAAAATTTGTAAATAAATTTCTCCCGAGTAAAACAATACCCCACATGTGGTAATAACCGGCTGTTTGGACACACGGCAGGGCTTAGAAGGGAAAGAGCGCTATTTGGCTTTTGGAGATCACATTTAGCAGGAATGGTTTGCAGAGGCCATGTCACATTTGCAAAGCTCCTGAGGGGACAAAACAATGAAAACGCCCAAAAAGTGACTCCATTTAGGAAACTACACCTCTTGAGGAATTCATCTAGGGGTGTAGTGAGCATTTTGACCCCACAGATGTTTCATAGAATTTATTAGAATTAGGCAGTGAAAATAAAAACAGTCCTTTTTCTTCAATAAGACGTAGCTTTAGCGCAATTTTTTTCATTTTCTCAACAAATAAAGGAAAAAAAGAACCCAACATTTGTAAAGCTATTTCTCCCGAGTACGGCAATACCCCATATGTGGTCATAAACTGCTGTTTGGGCAAACCGCAGGGCTCAGATGGGAAGGACCGCCATTTGGAGTGCAGATGTTGCTGGATTGGTTTCTGGGCACCTGTGGGCCCAAAACAGTGGAAATCCCCCAGAAGTGACCCCATTTTGGAAACTACACCCCTCAATGCATTTACCAAGGGGTGTAGTAAGCATTTTAACCCTGCAGGTGTTTTGTAGAAATTAGTGTGCGCTCAATGTTGCAGAGTGAAAATGGGATTTTTTTCCATAGATATGCCAATATGTGGTGCCCGGCTTGTGCCACCATAACAAGACAGCTCTCTAATTATTATGCGGTGTTTCCCGGTTTTAGAAACACCCTACATGTGGCCCTAATCTTTTGTCTGGACATATGACAGGGCTCAGAAGTGAAGAGTACCATGCGGAGTGGAGGCCTAATTTGGCGATTTACAAAGTATTGGTTCACAACTGCAGAGGCTCAGATGTGAAATAATAAAAAGAAACCCCTGATAAGTGACCCCCACTATGGATCTGCACCCCTCAAGGCATTTATTAAGGGGTGTAGTGAGCATTTTCAACCCACAGGTCTTTTCCATAAATGAATGCGCTGTGGATGGTGCAAATTAAAAATTTATATTTTTCCCTAGATATGCCATTCAGTGGCAAATATGTCATGCCCAGCTTATGACGCTGGAGACACACACCCCAAAAATTGTTAAAAGGGTTCTCCCGGGTATGACGATGCCATATATGTTGAAGGAAACTGCTGTTTGGGGACGCTGTAGGGTTCAGGGCCGAGGAAGCACCATTTGGCTTTTGGAGAGCGGATTTTGCTTGGTACTATATTTGTTTGAGTATTGCTGGTGTTTTATAATGTGGGGGTACATGTAAGCGGGGCGGAGTATTTAAGGGGCATAGTCAGGTGGTATAAAAAAATAAAAATGATCCATAGATGTGTGTTACGCTGTGAAGCAATCCTTTCTGCACAGGCCGGTGTCGCACTGATAAATGGTGTCATTTCTTATCCCCCTTTTGGTCCACACTCCGCATATTTGCAGTTTGGGGAATTTTGCTGGGAAAGTATTATCCTGGTATAATACGGGCACCGTCGCTTCCAGCGGATATGTTTGGGCCCTCCCCTTCCTGGTTCCCTAATTTTAGGTCCTTGATAAATCGCCTCTTGAAACAGAAGAAATGTTCCCCTCGGGCACAACTGCATATTTTTTTATTTCCTGACTTATTGGAGCCATAACTAATTTTATTTTTCATAGACGTAGCGGTATGAGGGCTGGTTTGTTGCGGGACGAGCTGTAGTTATTATTGGTACCATTTTGGGGTACATGCGACTTTTTGATCACCTTTTATCCTATTTTTTGGGATGCCAGGTAAACAAAAAAACGCAATTCTGGCACAGCTTTTTTAGTTTTTTTTATACAGCGTTCACCATGCGTTATAAATTACATGTTAACTTTATTCTTCGGGTCAGTACGATTCCGGCGATACCTAATTTATAGAACTTTTTTATGTTTTACAACTTTTTGCACAATAAAATTACTTTTGTAAAAAGAATGTATTTTTCTGTCGCCAAGTTGTGAGAACCATAACTTTTTAATTTTTTTGTCGACGGACGTGTATGAGGGCTTGTTTTTTGCGGGACGAGCTATAGTTTTTATAGGTACCATTTTTGGATACGTGCGACTTTTTGATCACTTTTTATTGTAATATTTGTAGGGCAAAGTGACCAAAAAACAGAAACTCTGGTAACGTTTTTTACGTTTTTTTTTTACGCTGTTCACCGCGTGCAATAAATAATATAATATTTTGATACCTCCGGTCGTGGCGATACCAAATACATATGGTTTATTATTATTTTTCAATAATAAAGGACTTGATAAGAGTAAAAGGGGGGTTGTGTTTTATTTGATTACTTGAAACTTTTATTTTTTGCACTTTTTTTTACACTTTTTTATACTTTTTTTACACTTTTTCTCAAGTCCCACTAGGGGACTTGAAGGTCCAACGGTCAGATTTTTTTTTTTCTAATACATTGCACTACCTATGTAGTGCAATGTATTAGATCTGTCAGTCATTCACTGACAGCAAGCCGTTTAGGCTTCGCCTCCCGGCGGGGCCTAAATCGGCTTCCGTAATGGCAGAGCAGGAGACCATTGTGTCTCCTGTTGCCATAACAGCAGTCGCCAGTCCCGATTGCCTGTCAGGGCTGGCGATCTGCTAGTAACCGCTACGATGCAGCAATCGCTTTCGATTGCTGCATCGAAGGGGTTAATGGCAGGGATCGGAGCTAGCTCCGGTTCCTGCCGTTACAGGTGGATGTCAGCTGTACAGTACAGCTGAGCTCCACCGCTGATGACGCCGGATCAGCTCCTGACCCGGCGCCATCTTGCCGGCAGCTACGGAAGCCGATCAGGCTCCGCCGCCGGGCGGATCTTGACCGGCTTCGGTGCTAGGCAGACCGGGAGGCCAGTATTAGGCCTCCGGTTGCCATTGCAGCCACCGGAACCCCGGCAATTTCATTGCTGGGGCTCCGATGAGCTGCAAACACCTTAAGTGCAGCGATCGCGTTTGAGCGCTGCACTTAAGGGGTTAATGGCGGGGATCGAAGCTAATTTCGGTCCCCGCCGTTACAGCCGGATGTCAGCAGTAAGATACAGCTGAGATCCGGTGATGATGGCACCGGCTCAGCTTCTGAGCCGGTGCCAAACGTTTGACGTACATGTACGGCATTTTGCGGGAAGTCAATGCTTTCCATGACGTACATGTACGTCAAATGTCGGGAAGGGGTTAAGATCCATCCAATTAAAAGACAACTGTCCAGAAGTCTTTGGAAATGAAGCCTTGTACATGATTCGCAGCGCTGCGGTGAAGTACAATGGTTTTGGGTGTTTAATGGCAAGTCTCTTCAGATGCCCGGCAATGGACTTCCTCCCCTCGTCCTGTTTGGTAGGGTCTCTGCACTCCCTTTCCTGTAGAACAGCTGCCCCTACAGATTCCCAAGGCCATCCATATTTTTTTCCTGTCTGGCTGATAGCAACACATGTCAATAAAAACATACCTCAATGTATTTATTGTATTTCTAATAAAAATGGATAGACAAATACATAAAAATAATTTGTTTTAATTCCAAAGAACTTTCATAAAATCTATATTATACCTGTGTAATCAATTGTGGACATGGTCACTGATTCATTGAAGAATGAGTAGGCTGGGTAACCCGTGGAGTAACATCCAAACAAGAAAGACATCTTCCTGCTACAAAAACAGAGGTCATAATCAGGACGAACGTACACCACCATACAACAAAGTCCAGCAAAGAAATCCCCCAGCCTGAGACATACTGTACTCCGTGTCAGAAGAACAAGAAGCTACAAAAAGAGAGACAACTGCATCCAGTCGATGTTCTTATCAACCAAGAGGTTTAAAAGGTGAGAAGACTAATTGACATTTTTTTTCAAGGTATTACTCTAGGGAGCGCTCCTGTTATCATCTTTTTCTCACACTGTATTTTCCTAAGGTACTGTATACATTTCACTCATTAATGCTGACCTAGCCAAGTGAGCACACAACAAACTAAGCCTGCACACCCAAATAGAGTACCAACCATCTACACATCATGCCAATAAAGGAGTATTGCCTTTGCACAGTGCTCCAAGGGGAGCACAATACAACTTCAATACTGCAAATACCTAACCTGAACGTCACATCTGCACCTTCCTCTTCTTCTCTTTTGAAGATGTTAGTGTACAGAGTAGTAGGGGAATTGACCAGACATGATGTGCTGCCTCGTGGATATGTCCTATATGGTCAGCCGCCATTCCGAACGAAGCGCCAACTACTGGATGTACCAGCAACCAGAATGGCACAGTGCCTGATGAAGGTCATGTAATGACCGAAGCGTCGCACTAAGCCTCTGTCATCTACAACCACTTGAAAAAAATCAAGATTTCTTCTTTAAACTTCAGCTTTGTGTGCCAAATACTTATTTTGACTACGATTGGGTTGAGACCCTATTCGTGCACCTACATCGTCTAGTGCGTTCTGAACTACTACTTATCTGGCACAGACCATCCTGGAGCTGAATGTCTCTGAGGCTGCTCTTTCAAAGTTGCTAATGTAACTCATCTGGGCTCCATAGACCCAACCTTTATATATGACTCCTAGAGAAATGGGTTAGTGAAAGAAAAAGGTATAATTCAGATCCTGGAGGCCATTGAGTATGTCAACCTTTGGAGCTTGATTGGCACCTACGCCATATTTTCAGAGTAATCCATCAGATGTCTCAAGAAGAACATTTTATGAGGAAAGGACAATGTTGATGAGATTGCAGGTCCTCCTGTTTCTAACTCACATAATTATTACCCAGTATCCAGGTAAATAGTGCATACAAAGTCCAGAAAAATAACCAGGCGACTGTCCAGATAAACATTGGATACCGCGCCCAGAAATGGTGCATTGTGCCCCGATAAATATTTCCTTAAAAGGAATGTCCGAGAAATGAAACTAGTTGCATGGAATGTTTTGAAATGAAAAAAACAGCCATTACTCACCTGTTAAATCCCCTGCACCCATGATCTGGTGGTCAACCCGATGGGTTGATTGAAGAGACTACCCTACGTGGATAGACAACCGCTACAAAATTCTCACCCAAAAATTAAGATATGGAATAGGTCACCCCTTTCTATGTCAGATCGAATAGCCGTAATTAAAATGATAGTATTACCCCAGTTGTTGTATCCACTGATTAACAGTCCCATATGGATAGGAGAAAAGACGTTTAAATGCATAGAAAGCTTAACCCCTTCCCGACATTTGTCGTAAATATACGACATGGAAAGCCAGTGCTTTCCGCAAAATGTCATATACTTACGCCAAATGTTTGGCACCGGCTCAGAAGCTGAGTCGGTGTCATCATCGCCGGATCTCAGCTGTATCTGACAGCTGACATCCGGCTGTAATGGCGGGGACCAAAATTAGCTTCGATCCCCACCATTAACCCCTTCAATGCAGCGTTCAAACCTGATCGCTACATTTAAGCTGTTTGCAGCTCATCGGAACCACAGCAATGAAATTGCCGGGATTCCGGTGGCTGCAATAGCAACCGGAGGCCTAATACTGGCCTCCCAGTCTGCTTAGCACGGAAGCCGGTCAAGATCCGCCCAGCGGCGGAGCCTGATCGGCTTCCGTAGCCGCCGGCAAGATGGCGCCGACTCAGGAGCTGATCCAGCGTCATCAGCGGTGGAGGTCAGCTGTATATTACAGCTGACATCCACATGAAATGGTAGGATCCGATCCCTGCCAGTAACCCCTTTGATGCAGCAATCGAAAGCGATTTCTGCATCTTAGCGGTTGCTAGCAGATCGCCAGCCCTGACAGCCAATCAGGACTTGCGATTGCTGCTATGGCAACAGGAGACACAATGGCCTCCTGCTAGCCATTACGGAAGCTGATTAGGCTTGCTGTCAGTGAATAACTGACAGATCTAATACATTGCAATGTATTAGAAAAAAACTAAAGCTGACAGTTGGACCGTCAAGTCCCCTAGTGGGACTTGAGAAAAAGTGTATAAAAAAGTGTAAAAAAAAAAGTGAAAAAAATAAAAGTATGAAAACAATAAAAGTTTCAAGTAATAAAATAAAACACAATCGCCCTTTTTCACTTATCAAGTCCTTTTTTATTGAAAAATAATAATAAACCATATGTATTTGGTATCGCCGGGACTGTAACGACCTTAGGTATCAAAATATTATATTATTTATTGCACACGATGAACAACGTAAAAAAAAAACGTAAAAAACTTTACCAGAGTTTCTGTTTTTTGGTCACTTTGCCCTACAAATATTGGAATAAAAAGTGATCAAAAAGTCGCACGTATCCAAAAATGGTACCTATAAAAACTATAGCTCGTCTCGCAAAAAACAAGCCCTCATACAGCTCCGTCGACAAAAAAAGTAAAAAAGTTATGGTTCTCACAACTTGGCGACAGAAAAAATACATTCTTTTTACAAAAGTAATTTTATTGTGCAAAAAGTTGTAAAACATAAAAAAGTTCTGTAAATTAGGTATCGCCGGAATCGTACGGACCCGCAGAATAAAGTTAACATGTAATTTATAATGCTTGGTGAACGCTGTATAAAAAAACCTAAAAAAAAACTATGCCAGAATTGTATTTTTTTGTTTACCTGGCCTCCCAAAAACTAGGATAAGAGGTGATCAAAAAGTTGCATGCACCCCAAAATGGTACCAATAATAACTACAGCTCATCCAGAAAAAAACCAGCCCTCATACCGCTACGTCTATGAAAAAATAAAATTAGTTATGGCTCCAATAAGTCAGGAAAGAAAAAATATGCAGTTGTGCCCGAGGGGAACATTTCTTCTGTTTCAAGAGGCGATTTATCAGGATCTAAAATTAGGGAACCAGGAAGGGGAGGGCCCAAACATATCTGCTTGACTTAAGGTATGTTTGATGCTTCCGCTATCTACGACCTTACACCCCAAACCCCAATAAGAGACCACACATGAATTTTGGTGTAAAGGCCACAGCAGCCATTTATTAAACACACACCTTTTTTCTGAAAAAGAGCATAACCATAAAACACATCATAACTCCATGATAACATTCTGCTCTATTTCCCAACTCCAGATAAAGGATCCTTGAAGGCACTTCAATCATTAAACTCCATCGTTTCCTTATTAGGTCTGGACCTCTTACCCTACAGCCGTTCTGCACCTGACCCGAGGGCACCAACCATGTCCAAGACCTCTCTCTCCCTTCCTGGGGACCCTGCCCATCAGGAATATATATGAGCTGGGTAACCACTCCCCAGCCCCTCCAATACTATCCCGGGTTAAACGCCCCGAGTTCTCTTGCAACAATCTCCATTGTTGCTTCTCCTTCTTACCATTACGTGCCTCCAAAGACCCCTCCTCCTACCGCCATCGCTACTGTGACAAAACAAAACCCCAACCGACAAATTCCCATAAACAGGAGAAAAATACTGGGAGGGCGGGCGGGACAAAACTTTCTCCTGTTGTCCAGCGGGAAAGAGGGCTGCCTCTTCCCCGCATGGACTTATATACTTTATTCTCCACCCACCACATATAGATACATTTTTTCCCCATGCCCCTTTCACATAACCCTCCAATCCCTATAAATATAGCCTAAAACATAATACCTAGAACATAATAGCCTAGAACTCCCAAACACCTAGTCATGCGCTTCCTTCATTACGGCTGCGCCTACATTACGCTGGGCTTACTTGACTTAAGGTATGTTTGATGCTTCCGCTATCTACGACCTTACACCCCAAACCCCAATAAGAGACCACACATGAATTTTGGTGTAAAGGCCACAGCAGCCATTTATTAAACACACCTTTTTTCTGAAAAAGAGCATAACCATAAAACACATCATAACTCCATGATAACATTCTGCTCTATTTCCCAACTCCAGATAAAGGATCCTTGAAGGCACTTCAATCATTAAACTCCATCGTTTCCTTATTAGGTCTGGACCTCTTACCCTACAGCCGTTCTGCACCTGACCCGAGGGCACCAACCATGTCCAAGACCTCTCTCTCCCTTCCTGGGGACCCTGCCCATCAGGAATATATATGAGCTGGGTAACCACTCCCCAGCCCCTCCAATACTATCCCGGGTTAAACGCCCCGAGTTCTCTTGCAACAATCTCCATTGTTGCTTCTCCTTCTTACCATTACGTGCCTCCAAAGACCCCTCCTCCTACCGCCACGACAATCATGTGTGACCCCTTACACATGATTGTCCCTCCACAACTGCAGGGCTTTTTCCATGCCCTCCTTGATGTCCAGGGTCCACATATCAAGACCCACCTCGTTTAAGTGAACACCATGCGCACTGAGGAAACCTACCTCTCTACCCTCCAACTCCTTATGCCGCACCACAACACCGCCATTGCGTGCCACAAACCTGCCAACTACCTTGTTGACCTTTGCTCGCGCTTTATTTAAGCTATGTACGGAACGTGCCTGCCGCCACACCTTGCTAGCCACAATATCCGACCATACAATCACCACTCCTGGGAACGCCGACCACAACCGCAAAAGGTCAATCTTCACATCCCTCACTAAATCCCTGGACGACCGAATGCCCAAATCATTGCCGCCAAGGTGCACCACTAAGATATCCGGCGCCCTGTCCAAACCTGCATAAAATTGTACCTCTGGCAACAGCCTACACCACAGCATGCCCCGCAGGCCCAACCATCTGACCTGCACCTCTGCGTGATCCATGCCCAACTGTCGTCCGGCCGGACGAACATCTGCACGCACACCTCCCCAGTGCACGTAGGAGTGCCCCATGATCCAAATCAAGCAGGGACCTGCACCTAAAACAACACAAAACAACAACGTAACTACTCCATATCCACCTCCAGCACATCTTATCACCACCGCCTCAAAGCAAGTGAGGCCGCACATACAACCTATATCGGTCTGACTCCCACCTACCGATCTTCTTAACCATCGCCGGGGATAAACCCCACCGAGCTGCTTCCGTAGCTGTGCCAATTCTAAAGGAATGAGAGCTAAAACCTGCTCCACCTCTGCCAGACAACAGGATACATTTTTTGAACACCTGTGAAAACTGGAATTTTGACAGAGACAGCCCGTCTGCATGAACCAACAAGCGCACCACAAAACCTCTCCCCTCCTGATCTGTCTTAGATCTACGAAGCAAACAAGAAAGGCAGGAGCCATCCAAATCCACATCAGCGTACAATAAACCCCCTGCCACACTCTTACTGGCCGACACCAACTCCGATATCCGGAACGCCCCAAAGAAAGCCAAAGAAAAGGCCAGTGTAAATAGCCGCACTTCAAATGCTGAAACACAAACCTCCCTCAACAAATCACAAATCGCTACCAACAGCTCAAATGACACCGGCTTCCTGAGATCCCTAACTGCGGAACCCCTCCTGAAACCCTTCATTGCCTGCCGAACCAGAAAGGACTTAGTCACGTCCTCCTCACCTTTCTTCTTAAACCAAAAAGCCAAGGCCGACAAACTCCGAGCAACCGTTGCTGCAGACGCCCCTTCACTGTACGCCTTTCCTATATAATACAACAAACACGCCTGCCGATCTGCAATACCTGCCTGCGCATTTTCCAACAACGCCTCCCATACCTGCCACACCGCACTGTACCTCTGCCACGTTACCGCACTAACCGACCTTTCCACAAGCGACATCGCCATTGTCACACCACCTTCCACAGATGCTCTGGACACGGCAGGCCATGAGACTCTGCCCCCGGCGCCAGCAGACGAAACCTGTCCCACTGTTGACGAGAAAGGGAATCAGCCACAGAATTCAGCACCCCAGGAATATGCACTGCGATAAAATGCGCATTCAACATCAGACCTCTCAAAACTAAATGTCGCAATAGTCGCACGACTGGCGGAGAATTAGCCGTCTGCGCATTAACAGCCTGAACCACACCCAGATTGTCACATACGAAACGCACTCTCCGGTCCCGCAGACAATCCCCCCACAACTCCGCCGCCACCACAATCGGGAACAATTCCAGCAGAGCCAAGTTACGGACAAAACCACATTCATGCCATGTATCAGGCCAAACTCCTGCACACCACTGCCCCTGGAAATAAGCCCCAAATCCACAAGCACCTGATGCATCAGTAAACAGCTCCAAGTCCACACTAGACACCGGCTGATACATGAGCACCGACCGCCCATTGTAGGTCTGCAAAAACTCCCCCCACACCAACAAATCAGCTTTCAACTCCGCCGACAACCTAATGAAATGATGAGAGGAATGCACCCCTGCGGTAGCACTCGCCAATCGCCTGCAAAACACCCGCCCCATGGGCATAATCCTACAAGCAAAATTCAAATGCCCCAACAAGGATTGTAAGTCCCGCAACTGTATTTTCTTCCTGCGCAGCGCACTCGCCACCAACCCTCTCATCTCCAGCAACTTATCATCAGGCAAGCGACACTCCATATTATCTGAATCAATCATGATTCCCAAAAACTTAATGACCGTCGTGGGTCCCTCAGTTTTTTCAGGCGCCAAAGGTACCCCAAAATCCATTGCCACTCTCTCCATAGTGTGTAGCAATCCTGCACACACATAGGTACCCGGCGGACCGATAAACAGGAAATCATCCAGATAATGCAGGGCAGATTGCACCTGCGCCTCCCGACGGACAACCCCCTCCAAAAATGTGCTAAACATCTCAAAATAAGCGCATGAAATGGAGCAGCCCATCGGGAGGCAACAATCTACAAAATATTCCTCCTGCCAATAACATCCCAGCAAACAAAAACTATCCGGATGCACCGGCAATAAACGAAAAGCGGCCTCAATGTCAGTTTTCGCTAACAGAGAGCCCTTCCCGTACTTGCGAACCCAAACAACCGCCGCATCAAAGTTAGTGTAACTGACCGCGCACAATGCCGGATCAATGCCGTCATTCACCGACTCGCCTTCCGGATAAGACAAGTGATGAATAATGGCGGAATTTATTCGCTTCCTTTTTTGGAACCAAACCTAACGGGGAAACACGCAAATTCTGAACAGGCGGGGAGGAAAACGGCCCCGCCATGCGGCCCAACGCCACCTCCTTCAGCAGCTTATCCGTAACCAGATCAGGCCGCGCCAAAGCAGACGACAAATTACGGACTACCCCATCACGTCCAGCTGACGTACAAGGAATCCGAAAACCTACTGAAAAACCTAACCACAACAACTCCGCCACTTTCTTATTTGGATAGCCCCTTAAAAACGGGAGCATCCTTTCCACCCTCACCGGCGTCGCCCCTCTTCTGCTCAGCATCTCCCTGCCTGCCCTTATGCTTCTTGAAGCATCTGGACAAACCATGGGCGCCTCCGCAACCGGAGCACTCGTGCTTATATCTACAGTCTGGGCCGAACTTGCAATGCCCCTCGTTGTACTGCCAGCAACACCCCTTTCCTGAGGATCCTGACCGACCCGCTGCTGACCCCTGACCGCCGGCCGTATCCCGAAAGGGCTGCTGCCCCTGTTTTGGCGCAGACATCAGCCGCATCCACAAACTGATATCTTTGTGGTCCCATCGCAATGACGGGCGCACCGACTTCCGTTGACGAAACTGTTCGTCATACCGCAACCAAGCGTTACCGCCGTATACACGATACGCCTCCCCTACCGAATCCATATAACAAAATAACGCCGAACAGTTCTCCGGCGCCTTCTCACCCACCACACTAGCCAATATAGCGAAGGCCTGCAGCCAATTCGCAAAAGTCCGAGGAATCAAGCGATACCGCCGCCGCTCCTCCTCCTCCTTCTTACTTTCATCCGGTTTCCACCGGTCCAAATTAAACTTTTCTAATGGCAGCAAAGAAAAAATCTCCACATATTCATCTTTCCAGATCTTTTCCCTAATTTCCACCTTCAAATGCGCCCCCAGCGGGCCCTCAAAGCACACATAAACCTCACCTTTTGCCGCATCCGCCAAACGCACATCCTCCACCACTTTCTTAACTGTACTATCCGCCGCATCCACCGCTTTTTCCACCGCCACTACGGCACCCACAACCGGCGCTACGTCACTAACACCCGCAATCCCTGCCGCAGCCGCACCAGAAATCGCCTAGTTAGCAACTGCACTCCCTGCCGCACTAGCAGACGCCTCACTAGCAGCGCCCCATACCCTCGCTGGCGACTGCTCTACGCCTGGCACAGTTCTCATAAAATACTCCTGCATCCCTCTAAACAACAATTGCATCTGTGACATTGACAACATCCCCCCCACATCCCCCCCACACATCTCCGGCACCACATCCGTGGTAAACTCACCCGTACGTCCCTGAGGTGACCTCCCAGCGGACGCGTCCATCACTCCAGATAATCCAGGCGTCGGTCGTGGCGATCCTGGGGAGTGGTGCTCCTGCACCCCACGCTCCCCGTAGCTCCGCACACTTCTTGTTGAGGAAGCTCTAGGCCCAGCGGAACGCGGCCCGTCCACGATCCTGCCACCCGCTGGTGGCGCGACATATCCAGCCACGATCCTGCCACCCGCTGGTGGCGCGACTTCAGCCTGACAGCCCTGCCGATCCAGTCCTTCTGCAGGGCTGTCAAACACAAATCTTCTTGTCGCCGCTTGTCTTGCAGACCGCTGTCCCCCCTCGTCCGGATGGGGGCCGGCGTCACTCACCGAAGCTGCCCGGGTCCTTCCGGTCGCTGTCGCTGTCACACGCCTCCCTGCTCCTGCAGGAGGCGATCTCGCTCCCCATCCAGAGGCCGCTCGCCTCTTCCTACGTGTCGGTCTTGCAGTCCGGAGATCTGTGTGCAGAGCTCTTCCGGCACCTGGAGCATCGGCGCCGGAGAAAGCCGTCACTTCCTGTGATGCGCGCGCATCCGGTCCCGCACGCACATCCGGCCTTGTGCGCGCATCCGGTCTTGCGCGCGCATCCGGTCCCGCCTCCACTTCCGGTGTCGTTGTTTGAGACAGGAGGGAGGAAGATGGCCGCCGCGGCCCCCCCCTCCTGTCACCTCCGATCTGGCCCGCCTGATGGGATTCCTCCCAGACCTCCGCGGACCGTCGCCAGGGTGCAGCTCCAGACCAGCAGGAGGAGGAGGGTCCCTGGAGGGGCTCCCTCGGCGCCGACCAGACCGAGGTGCCTCTGCAGAAGAAGGCCTCTCCTGAGGCCCGGAACGCCCGCTGCTGCGTCCCTCACTCTCCTCTCCAGCCGCTGGAACCGGAGGGAGAGCCCCGGCAATCAGCGCATCCAGCCATCCCACGCCGTGCTGCATCGCTGCATCCCGGATCCTGGCCATCGTTGACTCCATCGCCGCTTCCATCAGGTAAGTAGAAAATATTTATCTGTATATTTGTCTTTTAACTATAATAACAGGACAAAACTTTCTCCTGTTGTCCAGCGGGAAAGAGGGCTGCCTCTTCCCCGCATGGACTTATATACTTTATTCTCCACCCACCACATATAGATACATTTTTTCCCCATGCCCCTTTCACATAACCCTCCAATCCCTATAAATATAGCCTAAAACATAATACCTAGAACATAATAGCCTAGAACTCCCAAACACCTAGTCATGCGCTTCCTTCATTACGGCTGTGCCTACATTACGCTGGGCTTACTGGAAGCGAGGGTGCCCGTATTATAGCAGGACAACACTTCACAGCAAAATTCCCCAAACTGCAAAGGTGCGGAGTGTGGACCAAAAGGGGGATAAGAAAGGACGCCATATATCAGTGCGGAAAGGATTGCTTCACAGCGTAACACACATCTATGTATCATTTTATTGCTTTTTTACCCCATTATTATGCCACCTGACTATGTCCCTGATGTACTCTGCCCAGCTTACATGTACCCCCACATTATAAATGGAAACACCAGCAATAATCAAACAAATCTACTACCAAGCAAAATCCGCTCTCAAAAAGCCAAATGGCGCTCCCTGCACTCTGAACCCTACAATGTGCCCAAAAAGCAGTTTACTTCCACATATATGGCATTGTAATACCCGGTAGAATCCTTTTAACAATTTTTCGGGTGTGTGTCTCCAGTGGCATAAGCTGGGCATGACATATTTGTCACTGAAATGGCATATCTAGGGAAAAATATACATTTTTAATTTGCACCATCCGCAGTGCAATCATTTATGGAAAAGACCTGTGGGGTGAAAATGCTCACTACACCCCTTAATAAATGCCTTGAGGGGTGTAGTTTCCAAATGGGGTCATTTTTCAGGGGTTTCTTTTTATTATTCCACATCTGAGCCTCTGCAGTTGTGAACCAATACTTTGTAAATCGACAAATTAGGCCTCAATTTTACATGGTACGCTTTCACTCCTGAGCCTGGTCGAATGTCAGGGCAAAAGATTAGGGCCCCATGTAGGGTGTTTCTAAAACCGGGAAACACTGCACAATAATTAGAGAGCTGTCTTGTTATGGTGGCACAAGCTGGGCACCACATATTGGCATATCTATGGAAAAACTCCCATTTTCACTCTGCAACATCGAGTGCACACTAAATTCTACAAAACACCTGCAGGGTTAAAATGCTTACTACAGGTAAATGCATTGAGGGGTGTAGTTTCCAAAATTGGGTCACTTCCGGGGGGTTTCCGCTGTTTTGGGCCCACAGGCACCCAGAAACCAATCCAGCAACATTTACACTCCAAATGGCGCTCCTTCCCTTCTGAGCCCTGCCGTGTGCCCAAACAGCAGTTTATGACCACATATGGGGTATTGCCATACTCGGGAGAAATTTCTTTACAAATGTTGTGTTCTTTTTTTCCTTTATTTGTTGGGAAAATGAAAATTTTTCGCTAAAGCTACGTCTTATTGAAGAAAAAGGATTGTTTTTATTTTCACTGCCCAATTCTAATAAATTCTATGAAACATCTGTGGGGTCAAAATGCTCACTACACCCCTAGATGAATTCCTCAAGAGGTGTAGTTTCCTAAATGGAGTCACTTTTTGGGCGTTTTCATTGTTTTGTCCCCTCAGGAGCTTTGCAAATGTGACATGGCCTCTGCAAAACATTCCTGCTAAATGTGATCTCCAAAAGCCAAATAGCGCTCTTTCCCTTCTAAGCCCTGCAGTGTGTCCAAACAGCCGGTTATTACCACATGTGGGGTATTTTTTTACTCGGGAGAAATTGCCTTACAAATTTTGTGGTGCTTCTTCTCCTTCAGAAACAAGTGCAGGTAAAAAAGTGGATCTTTTCAAAGGCGCTGCTGTGTGGTGAGAATGATGTGAAACGAAGTCCCGAGGTATTATTGATAAGTTCAATTTATTGTGAGTGGCTACGCGTTTCGACGATGAACAATCGTCTTCATCAGGCCATGTACATATCAGAAAGGACACAACTTATATAGCATATAGGTTCAAATTAACATAAGTGAAAAAAAAACGCCAAATCTGACGGGGTCAAGGTGCGATCGTGACGTCACTCCCGGCTTTTTTACACACTGTTCCCATCGCAGGGCTATGAATGCGTAATGTATTTTAACAAACAAGCCAAATATTTACTAGTAGACTGAGATACAATTGAAAGAATGAAAAGAAAAAATGAAGAATAAAATAAAAGAAAAAATGAAGAATGTAGCTGGGTTGGAATGAACGAAGCCGGGACGCGGCTTCGTTACCAGGACAACCAAGCGGGGATCAGAGCGAGGGAGGGAATGGATAGATCTATGCTTGCCGTAGGTAAGATATTGAACAAATTAAAAACTGCTTAAAAAACATGTATTATTTAAATACGAGATGCACATAGATACAGTATCAGACATAGATATTCTTTTGTGACAGCACGGATAAAACATTAGATAACTAAATTTAGCGTGGTTCGCAACTTGGTTCGGTCCTGATTTTGATTGGAATATGTAGCATATTTTAAAACTGGAATGTAATTTAATATGAAGATCTTATTCTTTACAATACCTAATACTATTCTTGCTGAGAAACATCCCATACTTATTCCCTTAGTGACAACTAAACCCCTTTCCCACCACTCAGACCTGGATTGCAATTCCACACAATCCGGTCCCTTACCTAGCAAAGGACTAATTACTGAAATACCTCTGAATGCCTTTAGGGCATCTGATTTGGATTATCACCTCTCCAAGTTATTTTCAATACCTGAACCAATGGAAGTCCTGACTATTCCTGACTCCCCCTCCTCCTCACATAACGATTCCATGGAAGATAGCTTGATTTCCTTACTCCAACTATCAGTGCACAGCACCCCCCAGTCCTCCCCTCCTGGCACACATACAAGCCCTCGTAGGAGCTTTTCCACATCTCTACCTATCATAGACAACCCCTCCAATATTGATTTAGCAACATCCTTACTTGACATCACCTATGCAGCAACCTCTTTTTTGGGCCTTCCCTCAGAACTTACCAGACCCCCATTAACCCCCACAGTTTCCAGCAACGACATTCTCCTACCATATATAATGAGCCCCAAAGCACAAACCATCACCCGTTTTTTTCCGAAAATACAGAAAATCTCCATAAAAAGAAAACTAAATACAGACATAGAGGACGGAGAGGAGGCAGGAAACGCAATAAGCCAATGTCCGAGATTGAACCCAAAGAAAAACCGAATAAAACAATAAAAATATTTAATTTGTCATCCTACACGCTAAACACCCATGAGACAAATTTGCTCAACAAAGGACTGTCCTTTTGCCCCACATCTTTATCTAATGATTTTGATTTATTTATGGACCTCAACCGTTTTATTAGAAAGCTTACTCTCATCAGACACTTTGCTTTACAGAAACCTAGTATTGCAGCTTCCCAGAAGATACCCTTCTGGTTCCCTGTTATTTGTAAGTCATGCATTGTATGTGTTTTACATGTCTTTATTATTTTTCACACAGTGTGCTGTTCACCAGCTGAAGAGAAGGATGAAGGTATCAGTGGGGAGCCATTAGAGGGTGCATTGTACATCTAGCATTGTTTGAAAAGGGGGTGGAGCCTGGCTACAGCCCTAGAGCCTCACTCTGACTCTGTCTCACAGTCTACACAGAGGAGTCGGGTCGTGTCTGTGAGGAGACAGACATGTCTGCTAGCTGCTCTGACACAGCAGATTAATACAATCCTTTCAACTGGCAACAGGTCTCAGCACCTGCAGCCCAATGCAAGAGGAGGAACAGTAAGGAGATTGTAACCAGCATATCATCTCTATCATCACCACAGCAAGTATTATTTAGCTGAAAAGCTGTCTGTCTGTTTCTGAGGAGAAGTCTATATAATATTGGGCCTCAGAACTCCTGCTGGCGCTGTTACCGGTTCTGCCGCACGCCACAATTAATATAAGAAGTGTCTATCAAGTCACTCAACTACAACCCTCATCACTGAGAAAAGTGAGTTCATTTATTACACACGCTGCTGGAAAAGTGAATGATTTCTAGATATAGCTGGACAATTGAAACCCTCATTGGTCACCCACTGGTCCCTTCTTCCCCTCAACTGTTGAAGTGGACAGAAGATAACGTGCCTCCATTTTGGAAGACTGTATAAAGTTCTTCAGTAAACGTGAGTTATTCAAATCCCCTGTGTCGTCTGGTCCCTGCACTGCATAACATCAAGGGCACCCCACATACCACCTTGCCAGGCGCACACATACTACTACCACCATCACGGGAGTTGCTACGGGGGAAAAGACTGTCACCACCATCATCCATAGTGCAGCCCCCCTGTCACTGTGCCAGCCCGAGAAGGAGCGAGGGAGGAGAGGTAGAGATTCCTACAGATACCTCAGGCCATACACCGTGCACTTCACTACTGCTCCCATCCTCCTGGGAAGCTCTTCCTCGTGGTTGCTGCATATAAACTTTGGCGTCACGAACAGGATACGTTTAAATCTCATGTGGGCCCCAAACCAGAGAGACTTTGTCCCAAAGCCCTGGTCCCCACCGTACAAAGCTGCAACCGCAGCTGCAAGAGACTATTTCAGCCCCAAAAGGGGTTAAAATCACTGTTTCCCGGCAGTTCCAGCCCAAAAGGGGTTAATCCGCCATTTTACCTCACAAACTGCTGCGTCACAGTTCCATTTACCCGCTCCAGACAGGTTAACCTGCGGCGCCAGTCTAGCGCCACCATCTGGATGATTATAGGAACTCACAATATCCAGCACAGGCAAGAGGGAACGGCCGAAAACTGCTAGGCGCCGCGATCTTGGATGAGTGAAGCCTCTGCACGGCACCTCCACCGCGGATCCCCTGCAACCAGCAACTCTCCCAAAAACATCACAGGAGAGCAACGGAACAGCCCGGTAACAAAGTACAGCCCAGAGGGAAGCAACAGCATACCATCGGTGAGTCCCGATTCAATTGGCCATCAAGTTAACCCCTGCTGTACCACCACTGGTGCCCAATAAAAAGCCCGGGAGCATCCTGGACATCACTCCGGACCCAATAAAAAGTCCGGGAGCACCTTTAACAAGACCCCCGACTCAATTAAAAGTCCGGGAGCGCCAATAATAGACATTGGAAAAATTTAAAGGGACAGTAACAATGTCGGACTCAAGTGACACGGAAGAGCCCGGTCTCAGCACGGTCACTACACCGGCCATGACAGAAAGAACAACACCTGCTGCAGCACCCTGCATCATGCCGCTATCCATGCCCTACTATGCAGGGGCCCCATGGCTGCCCCACTACAAAGGTGAACCACACACCTTAAAAGACTTTAGAAAAAAAATGCTTGCCATGTTCCGCCTCTACCCCATTCCAGAAGAACAGAAGGTAGAGATCTTAATGGGACAACTACAAGATGTGGCCCTAAAAGAAGTGGAGTCCTGGCCACGTATCCAAAAGAAGGCTGTGGATCAGATCCTGGTCCAGCTACGTACCACCTTTGAGCCCAAATCCATCTCTGAGCTCAGGATGAGGTTCATGGACAGAGTTCAGCAACCAGGTGAGACACTCCGAAATTTTGCTCTTTCCTTACAGGAGACCATGAGGGCCATGATGCAAGCCGACCCCCATGAGGCTGAAAAAGCAGACAGAATCCTGAGGGAGCAGTTCATTGAAGGAGTCGCCTCAGATTCCATGAGTCATCAACTACAAATGATGTCCGTCCAGAACCCTGACAGCACCTTCCATGAGTTTAAAGAACTGGCCATAGAGGTACTAGAAAGAAGGCCCAGAAGAAGAACAGTCAGGGCTACCACCCCTCTTAAAGAGGCAGAAGAGGAACCTGCCCCAGTAGCACCACATCCAACACCTTGCAAGCCCATCACCTACCAGGCTACACAGGCTCAAATCACAGCTGGAGGAGATCAGTACCAAGATCAACTGAAACTCATTGCCAAAAGCCTGGAGCAAGTCTGCCAACGACTGGAGAATCTAGAAGCCAGCTCTCCAGTAAAATGTGAGCTGCCAACATCTAGAGACAGTTATCCAAATAGTCCTAGCAAGGGCTACCGCAATAGTCCCAACAAAACGTCGACAGATCGCTTTGATGAACATGGGAGACCTGCCTGCAGACACTGCCATAAGATAGGTCACCAAGAACGTCAATGCTGGGCGTTAAACGGACGTCTCCCGAGGCAGAGGACCATTCCTCGGGAGGAGAAATAATAGGTCCCAAAGATCCAAAATGGCTGCCACGGTTTGTCGGACCTCGTCCAGAAGTTACCATCCGCATCAATGGAGTACCATTTGCTGCCCTCCTGGATACGGGATCCCAAGTGACAACCATCCAGCAGGCCGCCTTTGAACAACACTGGAGTGGCGAGATCCTGAGGCAACCTCCAGAAGCCTGGTTAGACGTCATCGCTACCAACGGCCAGTCCCTACCTCTGCACGGGTACTGGGAGCCTACTGTCCAAGTGGGAGGAGTGCACTTACCTCAGCAAGGAGTCCTCGTGATCAAAGTTAAAGATCAAGGACAACCCACAGTAATTCTTGGAATGAACATCCTAAAGCACTGCTATGGAGAAATGCTAGAGGCCCTACGACAATCCGTCCCCAAGGCTTCCCAGGCTGCCCAGAAGGTAATACACAAGACCATCCGTGTACTGGCTGCCCAACAGCGATTCACCAACGCCAGAGGAGAGATCTGCAGAGCTTGCATCAAGGACCACCATCCAGTAACCCTAAAACCTGGCACAGAAACACTGCTATGGTGTCGGGCCCGTTCAGGCCTACAAGGACTTGACTACCAAGCCCTAGTGGAACCAATACCACTAGATGAACATCCAATGGTTATGGCTGCCCGAAGTTTAGTGACTGTGGTCGAAGGGAAAGTACCCATCCGTCTTCTCAACTTAGGAGACCATTCAGTAACCCTGAGGAAGTACTACCCTGTAGCACAGCTGTCAAAACTCAGTGTGTAAGACCTGGTGGACATTCCAACTGTCACCGCTAAACAGGCTGCACAGCAACTAAAGACGTCAGAAGAAGCACCAGTAACACCCTGGTGGGGAGAAATCCATGTGGGAACTGCAACAACACCTGCCTACCAGATCCAAGGAGTACTTGAAGTGGCTCAGGATAGCCATGAAGCCTTCAGTAAGCATCCTCTGGACAATGGGAGAGCAAAAGACATTGAGCACACTATTCCCACTGGTACTCATCCTCCCATTAAGGAAAGACACAGGCCTATACCACCTGCCCTATACCAAGACGTGAAGCAGATGGTCCACGACATGAAAGAGGCTAAAGTCATCCAAGAAAGTCACAGCCCCTGGGCTGCACCACTAGTTCTTGTCAGGAAGAAAGATGGCAACCTTCGCTTCTGTGTGGATTACAGAAAAATTAATAACATTACCCACAAGGATGCCTATCCTCTTCCAAGGATTGAAGAATCTCTGACAGCCCTGGGATCAGCTGCCTACTTCTCTACACTGGATCTCACAAGTGGTTACTGGCAAGTACCAATGTCTCCAGCTGATAGGGAGAAGACAGCCTTCACCACCCCAATGGGCTTATTAGAGTTCAATTGCATGCCCTTCGGACTGTGCAATGCTCCTGGAACATTCCAAAGGCTGATGGAAAGATGCCTAGGTCACAGGAACTTTGAGACTGTGCTCCTATACCTGGATGACGTCATAGTCTACTCCAAGTCCTATGAAGATCATCTCAAGCATCTAGCTGAAGTGTTCCAGGTCCTAACCAAAAATGGCTTAAAAATCAAACCCTCCAAGTGTCACCTCCTCCAACCTCAAGTCCAGTACTTGGGACATATAGTGAGCGCAGAAGGCATAAAGCCAGATCCTGAGAAGATAGCTGCTGTCCACAATTGGCCTACACCTACCACTGTGAAGGAAGTAAGAAGCTTTCTCGGATTTGCCGGGTACTACCGGAGATTCATTCCTCATTTTGCCCGCATCGCTGAACCGCTACAAGAACTCTTGAGGGGGCACCCTAAAGAACACTTGAAGAGGAGAATTCCCATTAACTGGAAAGAAGAACAAGAAATTGCCTTCCAGTTACTGAAAAGATTATTGACTGAACCACCCATTCTGGGCTACCCAGATTACAGCCTGCCCTTCCATCTTTACACAGATGCAAGCAACCAAGGACTTGGTGCAGTGCTGGCCCAACAACAAGGAGACAAAGAAAGAGTGATCGCCTATGCAAGTAGAGCACTCAAAGGAGCTGAAAGAAACGATCAGAACTATAGTTCCTTCAAGCTGGAGTTCCTTGCATTGGTCTGGGCCGTCACAGAGAAGTTTAAGGACTACCTTGCCGCTTCTTCCTTCACTGTCTTCACAGATAACAACCCGCTAGCACACCTGAACACCGCAAGGCTGGGAGCCTTAGAACAGAGATGGGCTTCACGATTAGCAAATTACAACTTCGTGGTCAAATACAGAACAGGCAAGTCCAACATCAATGCGGATGCCTTGTCCCACCTGCCTACAGGAGAAGACCCGGAGAATCCTGATGATGACAACCACAAAGAGGAAGTAGAGATGCCTGCATTCTACAACCGCTTTGCAGATCCTGATGCTATCAACAACAAAACCCAGGTACATTGTTCTTCCCAACAGGCCAAGAAGCAGTCACCAGAACAAGAACAATGGGCCCTGTTGCAAGCTGAGAGCAGAGTGATTGGAGATATCCTAGACTACCTGGATACCAAAAAAAATACCCATTAGAATCCGCCGAGGCAACACAGACCCAGAACTACTTCGTCTTTGGAGACAAAGGAAACGTCTCTTTGAAGAGAATGGTCTGCTGCTGAGGAGAGTGCTGGATCCCATCACCAGTAATCGGCTGCACCAAATTGTCATCCCAAGGAGAGATGCCAAAGTTGTCCTTGAGGCATACCACAACAAGTTTGGACACTTTGGAGTTCAAAAGACAGAAGCTACAATTCGCAGAAGATTCTATTGGATCGGAATTAGAGGTGATGTCGAGAAATGGTGTCAAGAATGTACTGCTTGTGCCTTAGCAAGAGGAGAGAAGCCAAACCAAAAGGCCCCTCTGCATCCTATCGTGAGTCATCGACCGCTGGAGATCGTGGCCATCGACCATGTGAAAATGGAGCCAAGTAGAACAGGATACACCTATGCCATGACCATCATCGACCATTACACCAAATTCACAGTCGCAGTACCAGTAAAGGACTTGACAGCAAAGACCACCGCTGCAGTCTTCCTAAAAACTTTCCTTCTACCCTATGGCTGTCCTGAGAAGATCTTGACAGATAGAGGTTCTGCATTTGAATCCCAACTATTTCAGGAACTTTGTCAGCTGTACAACTGTAAGAAACTAAGAACAACCGCTTACCATCCCCAAGGAAATGGGTTGTGTGAGAAGATGAACCAGATTCTGATTGAGATGCTCAGAACTTTACCGCCTCATCAGAGAGCTGTCTGGCCAAATCATTTGCCTGAGTTGGTGTACATCTACAACAACACTATGCAAGCCTCCACAGGTTACACCCCATACTTCCTATTGTTCGGAAGACAAGGAAAGCTGCCTTCAGACATTTCATTGAATGTGTCCATTCCAGATGACTTGAACCCTCTACCAACCACAGAGTGGGTGAGTGAACACCAAAGACGCATGGCTGATGCAAATGAAATTGTTGAAGCTAGGATGGAAGAAGCGAGAAAGAAGCAACAACATGATTATGACCAACATGCTAATGCTAAACCCTTTCAAGTTGGAGACCTTGTCTGGTTGAAAAACTTTCAAAGAACCAGCAAATTGGACACTAAGTGGGAAAGAATCCCTTATACCATCAAGGCTGTCCCATACCAAGGAACAGATATCTATGAGATCCAAAGAGATGGTAAACAACCGCAAATTGTCCACCGTAACAGGCTTAAACTGTGCCTACAAGATCAACAGTTGCCTACCATTGAACAGGAAATATCAATTGAAGAACCAGTTGCAATTGATCTACCAGAAGTAACTGAAGCTATTGAAGCAACAACTACTGAGTCCTCAACTCAAGAGCAACACTTGGACATAAAGAACCCACTGAGTTGGTGGTTTACCCCAATTTTGTCATTCCTTGCACCTGATCCTACACCTACAGTGTCTACAACTCACACAGAGGACAGATCACATCATGTACCTGCTGTTGTTGTACCTGAACCTGTCAGGAGATCAGAGAGAACCACTAAAGGAGTGAAACCAGTTCGCTATAGGGATTGAATATAATTGCAAGTAGGGAACAAGAAAGACTCTTATGTTCTAGAGCCCCTTCTTCATTTCTTCCTATCCAAGTTAGGCCGAAGCCTACCAACCCTTGTTACGTTCAAGAGGGAATATCCCCATAGACTCTGACGTACCAGAGCCCCTCATATCCTAAGTGCCATAAACTGTTGGACACTGCCGCTCATCTTGACTTGAGACTTCTGCCCCTCATCTTCCAACTGTTACAGAAGAAATCTTCGCCCCTATTCCCCCTTCGAGAGTCAAGAATACAGGAATACAATGTTATTAAGATGTTTGCATTTCATGTTAACCCTTTTTACATCTTTTAGGCTGTTCATATCCAAGAAAACGACGAGGACGTCTTGTCTTAAGTCCGGGAGTATGCAGCATCCCAGAAGATACCCTTCTGGTTCCCTGTTATTTGTATGTCATGCATTGTATGTGTTTTACATGTCTTTATTATTTTTCACACAGTGTGCTGTTCACCAGCTGAAGAGAAGGATGAAGGTATCAGTGGGGAGCCACTAGAGGGTGCATTGTACATCTAGCATTGTTTGAAAAGGGGGTGGAGCCTGGCTACAGCCCTAGAGCCTCACTCTGACTCTGTCTCACAGTCTACACAGAGGAGTCGGGTCGTGTCTGTGAGGAGACAGACATGTCTGCTAGCTGCTCTGACACAGCAGATTAATACAATCCTTTCAACTGGCAACAGGTCTCAGCACCTGCAGCCCAATGCAAGAGGAGGAACAGTAAAGAGATTGTAACCAGCATATCATCTCTATCATCACCACAGCAAGTATTATTTAGCTGAAAAGCTGTCTGTCTGTTTCTGAGGAGAAGTCTATATAATATTGGGCCTCAGAACTCCTGCTGGCGCTGTTACCGGTTCTGCCGCACGCCACAATTAATATAAGAAGTGTCTATCAAGTCACTCAACTACAACCCTCATCACTGAGAAAAGTGAGTTTATTTATTACACACGCTGCTGGAAAAGTGAATGATTTCTAGATATAGCTGGACAATTGAAACCCTCATTGGTCACCCACTGGTCCCTTCTTCCCCTCAACTGTTGAAGTGGACAGAAGATAACGTGCCTCCATTTTGGAAGACTGTATAAAGTTCTTCAGTAAACGTGAGTTATTCAAATCCCCTGTGTCGTCTGGTCCCTGCACTGCATAACATCAAGGGCACCCCACATACCACCTTGCCAGGCGCACACATACTACTACCACCATCACGGGAGTTGCTACGGGGGAAAAGACTATCACCACCATCATCCATAGTGCAGCCCCCCTGTCACTGTGCCAGCCCGAGAAGGAGCGAGGGAGGAGAGGTAGAGATTCCTACAGATACCTCAGGCTATACACCGTGCACTTCACTACTGCTCCCATCCTCCTGGGAAGCTCTTCCTCGTGGTTGCTGCAGTATACCATCCATTACATTAGAGGATCCACAGATACCTCCTCCAAATTTAAAAGCCATCCCAGTTGAAGTTTACTCCAAATCTGAATTTTACCCTATCCATCACCAGGGTCCCCTCATTGAAACTTTTTCAACACTAGTGAGTAATGAATTCAGGACGTTAGAGACTCCCCATCTCTATCAAGATAATCTAACCTCACATGAAAGAAGGGCTATCAAATCCCTGCAAAATAACGAAGACATAGTCATTCGTCCTGCCGACAAAGGGGGAGGAATAGTGATCCAGAACAGAGACAATTATCTCGAGGAAACCATGAGGATTTTAAATGACAACACTTTTTATTGTAAATTAACGTCCAATCCCCTTCCTGCCTAGATATGTAAATATACGTCTATGATTGAGAAAGCATTCCAGGAGGACCTACTCACGAAAAAAGAAAAAAGTTTTTTACATGTACCATTCCCTAACATACCTTTTATCTATCATCTCCCCAAAATCCACAAAACACTCACAGACCACCCCGGACGTCCCATCATTTCAGGAATCGGCTCATTAACCAGTAACCTCTCTCACTTTGTAGATTTACACCTTCAACCATTTGTACTTATGTTACCATCTTACCTCAAAGACTCTACCCAACTAATCAGAGATCTATTCAATCTCAAAATTGACGCAACCACATCCAACATACATTTTTTAACAGCAGATGTAACCTCTTTGTACAGTAATATCCCACATAATAAAGGCATGCAGGTAACCAAATCATTCCTATCATCTAATGTCCTAATCCCTGATAATCAAGTTTCCTTCCTAACCGATTGCATTGATTTTATTCTTCATCATAACACATTCACTTTTAATAACAGTTTTTATAATCAAATCAGAGGCTGTGCGATGGGTACGAGATTCGCACCAGCCTACGCAAATCTGTACATGGGGGCCTTCGAAGAGGAATACATCTTTGGGGAACATTCTTTTAAAAATAACATTCTTTTATATAGGCGTTACATCGACGACCTGTTCTTCGTGTGGACAGGATCAGAAAACGAAGCTTCTAGTTTTATATAATTTTTAAACACTAACAGTTATGATATCTCTTTCACGCACACATTTTCTGAAATCTCAATCGATTACCTGGACCTAAACATCAGCTATGACATCATGACTGAACGTTTTGTCACAAAAACTCACTTTAAATCTGTCGATGTGAACAGCTATATCGACTTCAAAAGTGCCCACTATCGCCCTTGGTTAACCAATGTACCCTTCGGTCAATTTAGAAGAGTACGTAAAAATTGCAGTACCAACGTAAATTTTAAATCAGAGTGCAATATTTTAGAGAGAAGATTTAGAGAAAAGAACTTCCCTCTACAACTTATCAAAGATGCAAGACTAAAAGCCTCACTATTATCTCAGGACTCCTGCCTGATCCCTGTACAGAGAAAACCAGAACCAAATAAATATAACACCAATTTCATCACAACATTTAACCAAGGGAACAAGACAATCAGGTCAATCTTGCACAAATATTGGCACATCATAAAAAGTGACCCTTACCTCAAAGATGCGATACCCGCTCATCCAAGCATCACTTTTCGACGATCGCTAACTCTGAAAAATATTCTGGCCCCCAGCAGAATCCGTAAACCCAAAACAATATGAGCAACGTTTCTATCCAGACCCAATGGCTCCTACAAATGTGGCCACCCACGATGCCTATGCTGCAATAGCATCAATAACAAAAAATACTCATACACATCAACAGTCACAAAAGAGTCTTTTCCAATCAAGTCATCCCTAAGTTGTAGCAGTACATATGAGATTTATCTATTGGAATGTACATGCCAACTCCAATATGTAGGGAGAACGACACAACACCTCAGATCCAGAATAAACAAACATAGATTCAATGTGAACACAGGTTTTTGAAACATAGTGTGTCTCGCCATTTCACTCACATACATAAATGCCAATTCAATCAAATTACAGTTACACCCATCAAAGAGATACATCACGACGTTCCCAACAGATTTAATAAACTCAAACAGAGGGAAAATTATTGGATTTTTAAATTGCAGACTTTACACCCAAGAGGTTTGAATGACATCTCTGAATCATCATTGGACTAACCTACACCTCAAACATTTGTAAAAAATATTTGAGGCCAAATGATCTCCAAATTATCACATATCATTAAACATTTGTAATCTGACTGCCTAATTTACTCATTTATTTTTCTTTGGGCTACGCAACCCTCGTCTGTATATATTTTCCTTTTAAAACAGCAAAATTCTCACATATTATCATTTTTAACCTTAATGGATTTTTTTATCAACTTACCTGTGGTATGTTCTGCCTGTCCTGTCTTCGGATCCTACGGTGCCGTGGTTCCGCACTATTGACCTAGTAATATAATTGCATTTCTATTCATTTCTTTTAATGTACACTATTGTAAAGAATAAGATCTTCATATTAAATTACATTCCAGTTTTAAAATATGCTACATATTCCAATCAAAATCAGGACCGAACCAAGTTGCGAACCACGCAAAATGTAGTTATCTAATGTTTTATCCGTGCTGTCACAAAAGAATATCTATGTCTGATACTGTATCTATGTGCATCTCGTATTTAAATAATACATGTTTTTTAAGCAGTTTTTAATTTGTTCAATATCTTACCTACGGCAAGCATAGATCTATCCATTCCCTCCCTCGCTCTGATCCCCGCTTGGTTGTCCTGGTAACGAAGCCGCGTCCCGGCTTCGTTCATTCCAACCCAGCTACATTCTTCATTTTTTCTTTTATTTTATTCTTCATTTTTTCTTTTCATTCTTTCAATTGTATCTCAGTCTACTAGTAAATATTTGGCTTGTTTGTTAAAATACATTACGCATTCATAGCCCTGCGATGGGAACAGTGTGTAAAAAAGCCGGGAGTGACGTCACGATCGCACCTTGACCCCGTCAGATTTGGCGTTTTTTTTTCACTTATGTTAATTTGAACCAATATGCTATATAAGTTGTGTCCTTTCTGATATGTACATGGCCTGATGAAGAAGATTGTTCATCGTCGAAACGCGTAGCCACTCACAATAAATTGAACTTATCAATAATACCTCGGGACTTCGTTTCACATCATTCTCACCACACAGCAGCGCCTTTGAAAAGATCCACTTTTTTACCTGCACTTGTTTCTACCCAAACGGTCCCATCTGGATACCGACTCGGATCTGGCAGCAGCCCTGTGGATATTACATGCTTTAAAACCTCCGTTTTCAGGTGAGCACATTTCTTGCCATTTTGCCATTTTGCCTCACCTCAACTCACTGATCTACACAAGGTGGCGCCGTCTTTTTGTCCTTTTATTTCTTCTTCTTCTCCTTCAGTCCTTGTGGAAATGAGAAATAATTAGCTAAACCTACATTTTCTTTGAAATTAGATTTTTATTTTCAGGGCCTGCTCCCAATAAGTTCTGCAAAAAAAACTGTGGGGTCAAAACGCTCACTATACCCCTAGATAATTTCCTCAATGGGTGTAGTTTCCAAAATGGGGTCACTTGTGGGGGGGTTCCACTGTTTTGGTCCCTCAGGGGCTTTGTAAATGTGACATGGCCTCTGCAAACTATTCCTGCTAAATTTGAGCTCCAAAAGCCAAATGGCGCTCCATCCCTTCTAAGCCCTGCCGTGTCTCAATATAGCCAATTATTACCACATGTGGGGTATTGTTTTACTCGGGAGAAATTGCTTTACACATTTTGCAGTGCGTTTTCTCCTTTAGTCCTTGTGGAAACCTACATTTTCTTTGAAAATATTTAGATTTTAATTTTCACGGCCTACTTCCAATAATTTCTGTAAAAAACCTGTGCGGTCAAAATGCTCACTATACCCCTAGATAATTTCCTTGAGGTGTGTAGTTTCCCAAATGGGATCACTTTTGGGGGATTTTCAGTGTTTTGGCAAACTCCCTAGAGATGAGCATATTAACCTTTTGGACGCCTGGAGCCGATGTATCTTCTTTGTCCGACGACAAGGTTGAAGGACCTGTGGGTAACGTCACGCTGTATTTCTGCAGTGAAAGAAGCTGGGTGGGAACGATGGAAGTGTATGATGCTGATTTGTCAGCGTCATACACTTCTATTCACAACGCCCAGTTGGTAAAAACACAATACACGCCCAGTTGGAAATACGAGAAAACACGCGCAGTTGTCCATTGAAAAGCTAATTTGCATAAATATAAAATTGCTCATAACTTGGGCAAAAATGATCGTTTTAAAAAAGAAATATTTTTTTTTTACTGTTATCTACATTGCAGCGCCCATCACATGCAATAGGAGATAGGGATTTGATAATCTGGTGACAAAGCCTCTTTAACTGGCCCCTGCAAAAATAGCCTTTTGAAATTTTCCTGAAAATTCGGAGAAATTGCTGCTAAAGTTCAAAGCCTTGTAACGTCCTAGAAAAATAAAGCGTTGTTCAAAAAACGATGCCAATCTAAAGTAGACATGTGGGGGATATTAATTAGGAACAATTTTGTGTGTTATAACTGCCTGTCTTAGGGCATGCCCCCACGTGGCGGATTTCCTCCGCAACTGTCCGCATCAATGCCGCACAGAATCTGCCCAAAATGTGCAGTAAATTGATGCGGACTAGCTGCTGCGGACTGCGGGAAAAGTGCTTCCCTTCTCCCTATCAGTGCAGGATAGAGAGAAGGGACAGCACTTTCCCTAGTGAAAGTAAACGATTTTCATACTTACCGGCCGTTGTCTTGGTGACGCGTCCCTCTTTCGGCATCCAGCCCGACCTCCCTGGATGACGCGGCAGTCCATGTGACCGCTGCAGCCTGTGCTTGGCCTGTGATTGGCTGCAGCCGTCACTTAGACTGAAACGTCATCCTGGGAGGCCGGACTGGAGACAGAAGCAGGGAGTTCTCGGTAAGTATGAACTTCTATTTTTTTGACAGGTTGATGTATATTGGGATCGGTAGTCACTGTCCAGGGTGCAGAAACAGTTACTGCCGATCGCTTAACTCTTTCAGCACCCTGGACAGTGACTATTTACAGACGTCTCCTAGCAACGCTCCCGTCATTACGGGAGCCCCATTGACTTCCTCAGTCTGGCTGTAGACCTAGAAATACATAGGTCCAGCCAGAATGAAGAAATGTCATGTCAAAAAAGCAAGACGCATCCGCAGCACACATAACATGTGCATGACAGCTGCGGACTTCATTGCGGAATTTAGAATCTCCATTGAAGTCAATGGAGAAATTCCACAATGAGTCCGCAACCAGTCCACCACTGCTCCGCAACAGACAGAGCATGCTGCGGACACCAAATTCCGCTCCGCAGCCTATGCTCCGAAGCGGAATTTTACGCATCGTCTAAACGAACACTTCTAAATAGAAGTGGAAGTCAATGGAGAAACGGCTCCGCTGCGGATTAACGCTGCGGAGTGTCTGCAGCGGAATTCAAGTGAAATTCCGCCACGTGTGAACCCAGCCTAACAAGCAGATACATTTAAATTGAGAAAAATGCTCATTTTTGCAATTTTTCGCAAAATTTTGGTATTTTTCACAATTAAATACTGAATATATCGAGCAAATTTTGCCAGTAACGTAAAGTCCAATGTGTCACGAGAAAACAATCTCAGAATCACTTGGATAGGTGAAAGCATTCCGGAGTTATTACCACATAAAGGGAAACATGTCAGATTTGAAAAATGAGGCTCTGTCAGGAAGGTCAAAAGTGGCCAAAGAGGGAAGGGGTTAATGAGGGAGCTAATTTGGAGAGGAAGGAAACCCAGGATGAAGTTAAAATACTTGATGGATAGAGGAGAAGAGGGTGGACTGGCAGTACCTGACTTGAGAATATATTTTTTTGTCAGGACAGTGGAGAAATATTTTGAGTGGGAAACAATCTCCGTTTATACAAAATATTAGTAAGTCTAGTAGGGGCCATCTTCAGAATATACTTGAGGTAATGGAGTACGGGCAATTGAGAAATTGTAAGGAGTGTCCAACAATATATATGATGCATGAAATTGGGGTTCAATTAAGAAAAATGTTCATTTAAATGGAGCATTGAGCTTCACAACATTATTTGTCAACTTTAATAAATTAGAGGTTAATAAAATAACTGATTGGAGTGGATGGTCCGAATATGGACTCAGGTTGGTTAGACATTTTATTTTCTAATGACAATCTGAAAGATTGGGATACACTGAGGACAGAATAGAATATTCCTTCACATATAAGATGTAAATATTTTCAATGACATCACGCGGTGATTGTGACTCGGGATAAAACTTTATTCCATTTGGAGTCTTCTGACTCGTTATGGAACTTATATCAATTTGGGAGGGGAAAAGGTTTACTATAACGGATTTATAAGAAATTAAAATGCGAGTCTAGAGGGGAGGGGAATCAAAGAGGAAGGGGGAGTGGGAATATCTTTTTGGGATAATAGATGACAATGAATGGAGAAAAATAAGCAGATGCACTGGTAAATTGTAATTGAATAGGTCCCATAGAATGACATAATGTTTTATTATACACGGTTTGTATTTAACGCCAAAGAAAATGAAAAGGTTTACGGGAAAATGTGGGATATCAGAGGCAGATTTCTCGCACTTGTTTTGGAATTGGCCTATGGTTCACCAATTCTGGGTAAGCTTGGCACAAAATAATACTAAGGAATATAAACATGGAGTTTGGATATTATAATAGCAAAAATAAAAACGTTACATTTGAACAACTATGGGAACCATGGATCAAGAGCATGACAGATGAACAAGGGGTTATGTTCAACTCAAGGATGACAATTGGGTAAAGATGTGAGGGTGCTCGGAGAGCTACGTATGGGAGAGAGTTGAAGGTTTTTTGTTTTTTTTTAAACTAATAATACATATGTATACGCTTAAAATGCACTTTGTTATGTATAAGTAAGGTTTTTGTATTAGGATTAGGTTGGGGGAGGGGTCGGGATTGTTTTTTGTTATATGTATTAATATCTTATCGAAATGAGAATAAAAATAAACCAGAATCGCACTCTGTTTCCGCTTATCTGGATTCTGGAGCGACTGCGAATTTCATCCAACAGGCCTTAGTAGACCGTCTCTATTTGCCCACGACGCCTTTGGAGAAACCTCCAGCTGTCGCTTCTGTGAATGGTCAACCTCTGCTAGACCCAATTCTTTCCATTACTGAACCTAGTGAAAACATGCCGTTCATCCATGTGCCGTTCATCCATGTGAACGTTCATCCATGTGCCAATCACTGGTCTCAGCGGTCATGTGCTGTACATGCTAGCGTCACTGCTGAGGTCAATGACTGGCTGCAGTGGTCTTGTGGATGTACGGCATATGTCTAATGTATGAGTGGTGTGTACAGCATGTGTACTATGTGTGAGTGGCGTGTACAATATGTATCCTATGTGTGAGTGGCGTGTACAGCATGTATCCTATGTGTGAGTGGCGTGTACAGCATGTATCCTATGTGTGAGTGGCGTGTACAATATGTATCCAATGTGTGAGTGGCGTGTACAGCATGTATCCTATGTGTGAGTGGCATGTACAGCATGTATCCTATGTGTGAGTGGCGTGTACAGCATGTATCCTATGTGTGAGTGGCGTGTGCAGCATGTATCCTATGTGTGAGTGGCCTGTACAGCATGTATCCTATGTGTGAGTCGTGTGTACAGCATGTATCCTATGTGTGAGTGGCGTGTACAGCATGTATCCTATGTGTGAGTGGCGTGTACAGCATGTATCCTATGTGTGAGTGGTGTGTACAGCATGTATCCTGTGTGTGAGTGGCATGTGCAGCATGTATCCTATGTGTGAGTGGCGTGTGCAGCGTGTATCCTATGTGTGAGTGGCATGTACAGCATGTATCCTGTGTGTGAGTGGCATGTACAGCGCGTATCCTATGTGTGAGTGGTGTGTACAGCATGTATCCTATGTGTGAGTGGTGTGTACAGCAGGTATCTTATGTGTGAGTGGCGTGTACAGCATGTATCCTATGTGTGAGTGGTGTGTGCACCATGTATCCTATGTGTGAGTGGCGTGTACAGCATGTATCCTATGTGTGAGTGGCGTGTACAGCATGTATCCTATGTGTGAGTGGCGTGTACAGCGTGTATCCTATGTGTGAGTGGCGTGTGCAGCAGGTATCTTATGTGTGAGTGACATGTACAACATGTATCCTATGTGTGAGTGGCCTGTGCAGCAAGTATCCTAAGTGTGAGTGGCCTGTGCAGCAAGTATCCTATGTGTGAGTGGCATGTACAGCATGTATCCTATGTGTGAGTGGCGTGTACAGCATGTGTACTATGTGTAAGTGGCGTGTACAGCATGTATCCTATGTGTGAGTGGTGTGTACAGCATGTATCCTATGTGTGAGTGGTGTGTACATCATGTATCCTATGTGTGAGTGGCGTGTGCAGCATGTATCCTATGTGTGAGTGGTGTGTACAGCATTTATCCTATGTGTGAGTGGCGTGTACAGCATGTATCCTATGTATGAGTGGCGTGTGCAGCACGTATCCTATGTGTGAGTGGCGTGTGCAGCATGTATCCTATGTGTGAGTGGCGTGTACAGCATGTATCCTATGTGTGAGTGGTGTGTGCAGCATGTATCCTATGTGTGAGTGGCGCGTGCAGCATGTATCCTATGTGTGAGTGGCGTGTACAGCATGTATCCTATGTGTGAGTGGCATGTACAGCGTGTATCCTATGTGTGAGTGGGGTGTACAGCATGTATCCTATGTGAGTGGTGTGTACAGCATGTATCCTATGTGTGAGTAGGGTGTACAGCATGTATCCTATGTGTGAGTGGCGTGTACAGCATGTATCCTATGCGAGTGGTGTGTACAGCATGTATCCTATGTGTGAGTGGCGTGTACAGCATGTATCCTATGTGTGAGTGGTGTGTGCAGCATGTATCCTATGTGTGAGTGGCGTGTGCAGGAAGTATCCTAAGTGTGAGTGGCCTGTGCAGCAAGTATCCTATGTGTGAGTGGCATGTACAGCATGTATCCTATGTGTGAATGGCACATGCAGCATGTATCCTATGTGTGAGTGGTGTGTACAGCATGTATCCTATGTGTGAGTGGTGTGTGCAGCATGTATCCTATGTGTGAGTGGCGTGTGCAGCGTGTAGCCTATGTGTGAGTGGCATGTACAGCATGTATCCTATGTGTGAGTGGAGTGTGCAGCATGTATCCTATGTGTGAGTGGCGTATACAGCATGTGTACTATGTGTAAGTGGCGTGTACAGCATGTATCCTATGTGTGAGTGGTGTGTACAGCAAGTATCCTATGTGTGAGTGGTGTGTACAGCATGTATCCTATCTGTGAGTGGTGTGTACAGCATGTGTCCTATGTGTGAGTGGTGTGTGCAGCATGTATCCTATGTGTGAGTGGTGTGTACAGCATGTATCCTATCTGTGAGTGGTGTGTACAGCATGTATCCTATGTGTGAGTGGCGTGTACAGCATGTACTATGTGTAAGTGGCGTGTACAGCATGTATCATATGTGTGAGTGGCGTGTACAGCATGTATCCTATCTGTGAGTGGTGTGTACAGCATGTATCCTATGTGTGAGTGGTGTGTGCAGCATGTATCCTATGTGTGAGTGGAGTGTACAGCATGTGTCCTATATGTAAGTGGCATGTACAGCATGTATCCTATGTGTGAGTGGCATGTACAGCATGTATCCTATGTGTGAGTGGCGTGTACAGCATGTATCCTATCTGTGAGTGGTGTGTACAGCATGTATCCTGTGTGAGTGGCGTGTACAGCATGTGTCCTATATGTAAGTGGCGTGTACAGCATTTATCCTATGTGTGAGTGGTGTGTACAGCATGTATCCTATGTGTGAGTGGTGTGTACAGCATGTATCCTATGTGTGAGTGGCCTGTACAGCATGTATCCTATGTGTGAGTGGCGTGTACAGCATGTATCCTATCTGTGAGTGGCGTGTACAGCATGTATCCTATGTGTGAGTGGCGTGTACAGCATGTGTCCTATATGTAAGTGGTGTGTACAGCATTTATCCTATGTGTGAGTGGTGTGTACAGCATTTATCCTATGTGTGAGTGGCGTGTACAGCATGTATCCTATGTGTGAGTGGTGTGTGCAGCATGTATCCTATGTGTGAGTGGTGTGTACAGCATGTATCCTATGTGTGAGTGGCGTGTACAGCATGTATCCTATGTGAGTGGTGTGTACAGCATGTATCCTATGTGTGAGTGGGGTGTACAGCATGTATCCTATGTGTGAGTGGCGTGTACAGCATGTATCCTATGTGTGAGTGGCGTGTACAGCGTGTATCCTATGTGTGAGTGGCGTGTGCAGCATGTATCCTATGTGTGAGTGGCCTGTGCAGCAAGTATCCTATGTGTGAGTGGTGTGTACAGCATGTATCCTATGTGTGAGTGGCGTGTACAGCGTGTATCCTATGTGTGAGTGGCGTGTGCAGCATGTATCCTATGTGTGAGTGGCCTGTGCAGCATGTATCCTATGTGTGAGTGGTGTGTACAGCATGTATCCTATGTGTGAGTGGCGTGTACAGCGTGTATCCTATGTGTGAGTGGCGTGTGCAGCGTGTAGCCTATGTGTGAGTGGCATGTACAGCATGTATCCTATGTGTGAGTGGCGTGTACAGCATGTATCCTATGTGTGAGTGGCGTGTACAGCATGTATCCTATGTGTGAGTGGCGTGTACAGCATGTATCCTATGTGTGAGTGGCATGTACAGCATGTATCCTATGTGTGAGGGGCGTGTGCAGCATGTATCCTATGTGTGAGTGGCGCGTGCAGCATGTATCCTATGTGTGAGTGGCATGTACAGCATGTGTACTATGTGTGAGTGGCGTATGCAGCATGTATCCTATGTGTGAGTGGCGTGTACAGCATGTATCCTATGTGTGAGTGGCGTATGCAGCATGTATCCTATGTGTGAGTGGCGTGTGCAGCATGTATCCTATGTGTGAGTGGCGTGTGCAGCATGTATCCTATGTGTGAGTGGCGTGTACAGCATGTATCCTATGTGTGAGTGGTGTGCACAGCATGTATCCTATGTGTAAGTGGCCTGTACAGCATGTATCCTATGTGTGAGTGGCGTGTGCAGCATGTATCCTATGTGTGAGTGGCACATGCAGCATGTATCCTATGTGTGAGTGGCGTGTACAGCATGTATCCTATGTGTGAGTGGCATGTGCAGCATGTATCCTATGTGTGAGTGGCGTGTGCAGCGTGTAGCCTATGTGTGAGTGGCATGTACAGCATGTATCCTATGTGTGAGTGGTGTGTACAGCATGTATCCTATGTGTGAGTGGTGTGTGCAGCATGTATCCTATGTGTGAGTGGCGTGTACAGCATGTATCCTATGTGTGAGTGGCATGTGCAGCATGTATCCTATGTGTGAATGGCACATGCAGCATGTATCCTATGTGTGAGTGGCGTGTACAGCATGTATCCTATGTGTGAGTGGCACATGCAGCATGTATCCTATGTGTGAGTGGTGTGTACAGCATGTATCCTATGTGTGAGTGGTGTGTGCAGCATGTATCCTATGTGTGAGTGGCGTGTACAGCATGTATCCTATGTGTGAGTGGCATGTGCAGCATGTATCCTATGTGTGAATGGCACATGCAGCATGTATCCTATGTGTGAGTGGCATGTACAGCATGTATCCTATGTGTGAGTGGCATGTGCAGCATGTATCCTATGTGTGAGTGGCGTGTGCAGCATGTATCCTATGTGTGAGTGGCACATGCAGCATGTATCCTATGTGTGAGTGGCGTGTACAGCATGTATACTATGTGTGAGTGGCGTGTGCAGCATGTATCCTATGTGTGAGTGGTGTGTACAGCATGTATCCTATGTGTGAGTGGTGTGTACAGCATGTATCCTATGTGTGAGTGGTGTGTACAGCATGTATCCTATGTGTGAGTGGTGTGTACAGCATGTATCCTATCTGTGAGTGGCGTGTACAGCACGTATCCTATGTGTGAGTTGCGTGTACAGCATGTATCCTATGTGTGAGTGGCGTGTACAGCATGTATCCTATGTGTGAGTGGCGTGTGCAGCATGTATCCTATGTGTGAGTGGCGTGTGCAGCATGTATCCTATGTGTGAGTGGCGTGTACAGCATGTATCCTATGTGTGAATGGCACATGCAGCATGTATCCTATGTGTGAGTGGCGTGTACAGCATGTATCCTATGTGTGAATGGCACATGCAGCATGTATCCTATGTGTGAGTGGCGTGTACAGCATGTATCCTATGTGTGAGTGGCGTGTACAGCATGTATCCTATGTGTGAGTGGCATGTACAGCATGTATCCTATGTGTGAATGGCATGCGCAGCATGTATCCTATGTGTGAGTGGCGTGCACAGCATGTATCCTATGTGTGAGTGGCGTGTACAGCATGTGTCCTATGTGTGAGTGGTGTGTGCAGCATGTGTCCTATGTGTGAGTGGCGTGTGCAGCATGTAGCCTATGTGTGAGGGGCGTGTGCAGAATGTATCCTATGTGTGAGTGGCGTGTACAGCATGTATCCTATGTGTGAGTGGCGTGTACAGCATGTATCCTATGTGTGAGTGACGTGTACAGCATGTATTCTATGTGAGTGGTGTGTACAGCATGTATCCTGTGTGAGTGGCGTGTACAGCATGTATCCTATGTGTGAGTGGCGTGTACAGCATGTATCCTATGTGTGAGTGGCGTGTGCAGCATGTATCCTATGTGTGATTGGCGTGTACAGCGTGTATCCTATGTGTGAGTGCCGTGTGCAGCAGGTATCCTATGTGTGAGTGGTGTGTGCAGCATGTATCCTATGTGTGAGTGGCGTGTGCAGCAAGTATCCTAAGTGTGAGTGGCCTGTGCAGCAAGTATCCTATGTGTGAGTGGCATGTACAGCATGTATCCTATGTGTGAGTGGCGTTTACAGCATGTATCCTATGTGTGAGTGGTGTGTGCAGCATGTATCCTATGTGTGAGTGGCGTGTACAGCATGTATCCTATGTGTGAGTGGCGTGTACAGCATGTATCCTATGTGAGAGTGGCGTGTACAGCATGTATCCTATGTGTGAGTGGCGTGTACAGCATGTATCCTATGTGTGAGTGACGTGTACAGCATGTATCCTATGTGAGTGGCGTGTAAAGCATGTATCCTATGTGTGAGTGGTGTGTACAGCATGTATCCTATGTGTGAGTGGCGTGTACAGCATGTATCCTATGTGTGAATGGCACATGCAGCATGTATCCTATGTGTGAGTGGCGTGTACAGCATGTATCCTATGTGTGAGTGGCGTGTACAGCATGTATCCTATGTGTGAGTGGCGTGTGCAGCATGTATCCTATGTGTGAGTGGCGTGTGCAGCATGTATCCTATGTGTGAGTGGCGCTTGCAGCATGTATCCTATGTGTGAGTGGCATGTACAGCATGTATCCTATGTGTGAGTGGCGTGTGCAGCATGTATCCTATGTGTGAGTGGCGTGTACAGCATGTATCCTATGTGTGAGTGGTGTGCACAGCATGTATCCTATGTGTGAGTGGCGTGTACAGCATGTATCCTATGTGTGAGTGGTGTGCACAGCATGTATCCTATCTGTGAGTGGCGTGTACAGCATGTATCCTATGTGTGAGTGGCGTGTACAGCATGTGTCCTATATGTAAGTGGTGTGTACAGCATTTATCCTATGTGTGAGTGGTGTGTACAGCATTTATCCTATGTGTGAGTGGCGTGTACAGCATGTATCCTATGTGTGAGTGGTGTGTGCAGCATGTATCCTATGTGTGAGTGGTGTGTACAGCATGTATCCTATGTGTGAGTGGCGTGTACAGCATGTATCCTATGTGAGTGGTGTGTACAGCATGTATCCTATGTGTGAGTGGGGTGTACAGCATGTATCCTATGTGTGAGTGGCGTGTACAGCATGTATCCTATGTGTGAGTGGCGTGTACAGCGTGTATCCTATGTGTGAGTGGCGTGTGCAGCATGTATCCTATGTGTGAGTGGCCTGTGCAGCAAGTATCCTATGTGTGAGTGGTGTGTACAGCATGTATCCTATGTGTCAGTGGCGTGTACAGCGTGTATCCTATGTGTGAGTGGCGTGTGCAGCATGTATCCTATGTGTGAGTGGCCTGTGCAGCATGTATCCTATGTGTGAGTGGCGTGTGCAGCATGTATCCTATGTGTGAGTGGCGCTTGCAGCATGTATCCTATGTGTGAGTGGCATGTACAGCATGTATCCTATGTGTGAGTGGCGTGTGCAGCATGTATCCTATGTGTGAGTGGCGTGTACAGCATGTATCCTATGTGTGAGTGGTGTGCACAGCATGTATCCTATGTGTGAGTGGCGTGTACAGCATGTATCCTATGTGTGAGTGGTGTGCACAGCATGTATCCTATGTGTGAGTGGCGTGTACAGCATGTATCCTATGTGTGAATGGCGTGTACAGCATGTATCCTATGTGTGAGTGGTGTGTACAGCATGTATCCTATGTGTGAGTGTCGTGTACAGCATCTATCCTATGTGTGAATGGTGCATGCAGCATGTATCCTATGTGTGAGTGGCATGTACAGCATGTATCCTATGTGTGAGTGGCGTGTACAGCATGTATCCTATGTGTGAGTGGCATGTGCAGCATGTATCCTATGTGTGAGTGGCGTGTGCAGCATGTATCCTATGTGTGAGTGGTGTGCACAGCATGTATCCTATGTGTGAGTGGCCTGTGCAGCAAGTATCCTATGTGTGAGTGGTGTGTGCAGCGTGTAGCCTATGTGTGAGTGGCATGTACAGCATGTATCCTATGTGTGAGTGGTGTGTACAGCATGTATCCTATGTGTGAGTGGTGTGTACAGCATGTATCCTATGTGTGAGTGGAGTGTGCAGCATGTATCCTATGTGTGAGTGGAGTGTGCAGCATGTATCCTGTGTGAGTGGCGTGTACAGCATGTGTCCTATGTGTGAGTGGAGTGTGGTGTGAGTGGAGTGTACAGCATGTGTACTATGTGTGAGTGGCGTGTACAGCATTTATCCTATGTGTGAGTGGCATGTACAGCTTGTGTCCTATGTGTGAGTGGCGTGTGCAGCATGTATCCTATGTGTGAGTGGCATGTACAGCATGTATCCTATGTGTGAGTAGCGTGTACAGCATGTGTACTATGTGTGAGTGGCGTGTACAGCATGTATCCTGAGTGAGTGGCGTGTACAGCATGTATCCTATGTATGAGTGGCGTATGCAGCATGTATCCTATGTGTGAGTGGTGTGTGCATCATGTATCCTATGTGTGAGTGGTGTGTGCAGCATGTATCCTATGTGTGAGTGGTGTGTGCAGCATGTATCCTATGTGTGAGTGGCGTATGCAGCATATATCCTATGTGTGAGTGGCGTATGCAGCATGTATCCTATGTGTGAGTGGCGTATGCAGCATGTATCCTATGTGTGAGTGGCGTGTGCAGCATGTATCCTATGTGTGAGTGGCGTGTGCAGCATGTATCCTTTGTGTGAGTGGTGTGTGCAGCATGTATCCTATGTGTGAGTGGTGTGTGCAGCGTGTAGCCTATGTGTGAGTGGTGTGTACAGCATGTATCCTGTGTGAGTGGCGTGTACAGCATGTGTCCTATATGTAAGTGGTGTGTACAGCATTTATCCTATGTGTGAGTGGCGTGTGGCGTGAGTGGCGAGTACAGCATGTATCCTATGTGTGAGTGGCGTGTACAGCATTTATCCTATGTGTGAGTGGCATGTACAGCATGTATTCTATGTGTGATGGCGTGTACAGCATGTGTCCTATGTGTGAGTGACGTGTACAGCATGTATCCTATGTGTGAGTGGCGTGTACAGCATGTATTCTGTGTGTGAGTGGCATGTACAGCATGTGTCCTATGTGTGAGTGGCGTGTACAGCATGTGTCCTATGTGTGAGTGGCGTGTGCAGCAGGTATCTTATGTGTGAGTGACGTGTACAGCATGTATCCTATGTGTGAGTGGCGTGTACAGCATGTATCCTATGTGTGAGTGGCGTGTACAGCGTGTATCCTATGTGTGAGTGGCGTGTACAGCGTGTATCCTATGTGTGAGTGGCGCATGCAGCAAGTATCCTATGTGTGAGTGGCGTGTGCAGCGTGTAGCCTATGTGTGAGTGGCATGTACAGCATGTATCCTATGTGTGATTGGCGTGTACTGCACGTATCCTATGTGTGAGTGGCGTGTACAGCATGTATCCTATGTGTGAGTGGCATGTACAGCATGTGTCCTTTGTGTGAGTAGCGTGTACAGCATATATCCTATGTGTGAGTGGCGTGTACAGCGTGTATCCTATGTGTGAGTGGCGTGTGCAGCAGGTATCTTATGTGTGAGTGACATGTACAACATGTATCCTATGTGTGAGTGGTGTGTGCAGCATGTATCCTATGTGTGAGTGGTGTGTACAGCATGTATCCTATGTGTGAGTGGTGTGTACAGCATGTATCCTATGTGTGAGTGGCGTGTGCAGCATGTATCCTATGTGTGAGTGGCCAGTGCAGCAAGTATCCTATGTGTGAGTGGCGTGTGCAGCGTGTAGCCTATGTGTGAGTGGCGTGTACAGCATGTATCCTATGTGTGAGTGGTGTGTACAGCATGTGTACTATATGTGAGTGGCGTGTACAGCATTTATCCTATGTGTGAGTGGCATGTACAGCTTGTGTCCTATGTGTGAGTGGCGTGTGCAGCATGTATCCTATGTGTGAGTGGCGTGTACAGCATGTATCCTATGTGTGAGTGGCGTGTGCAGCATGTATCCTATGTGTGAGTGGTGTGTACAGCATGTGTCCTATGTGTGAGTGGCGTTTGCAGCGTGTATCCTATGTGTGAGTGGCCTGTACAGCATGTGTCCTATGTGTGAGTGGCCTGTACAGCATGTGTCCTATATGTAAGTGGTGTGTACAGCATGTGTCCTATGTGTGAGTGGCGTGTACAGCATGTATCCTGAGTGAGTGGCGTGTACAGCATGTATCCTATGTGTGAGTGGCGTATGCAGCATGTATCCTATGTGTGAGTGGTGTGTACAGCATGTGTCCTATGTGTGAGTGGCGTGTACAGCATGTATCCTATGTGTGAGTGGCCTGTACAGCATGTATCCTATGTGTGAGTGGTGTGTACAGCATGTATCCTATGTGTGAGTGGTGTGTGCAGCATGTATCCTGTGTGAGTGGTGTGTACAGCATGTGTCCTATATGTAAGTGGTGTGTACAGTATTTATCCTATGCGTGAGTGGCGTGTGGTGTGTGTGGCGTGTACAGCATGTATCCTATGTGTGAGTGGCGTGTACAGCATTTATCCTATGTGTGAGTGGCATGTACAGCATGTATTCTATTTGTGAGTGGTGTGTACAGCATGTGTCCTATGTGTGAGTGGCGTGTACAGCATGTATCCTATGTGTGAGTGGCGTGTACAGCATGTTTCCTATGTGTGAGTGGCATGTACAGCATGTGTCCTATGTGTGAGTGGCGTGTACAGCATGTATCCTATGTGTGAGTGGTGTGTACAGCATGTTTCCTATGTGTGAGTGGCGTGTGCAGCATGTATCCTATGTGTGAGTGGCGTGTGCAGCAAGTATCCTATGTGTGAGTGGCGTGTGCAGCGTGTAGCCTATGTGTGAGTGGCATGTACAGCATGTATCCTATGTGTGAGTGGCGTATACAGCATGTGTACTATGTGTGAGTGGCGTGTACAGCATGTATCCTATGTGTGAGTGGTGTGTACAGCATGTATCCTATGTGTGAGTGGTGTGTACAGCATGTATCCTATGTGTGAGTGGAGTGTGCAGCATGTATCCTGTGTGAGTGGCGTGTACAGCATGTATCCTATGTGTGAGTGGTGTGTACAGCATGTATCCTATGTGTGAGTGGAGTGTGCAGCATGTATCCTGTGTGAGTGGCGTGTACAGCATGTATCCTATGTGTGAGTGGTGTGTACAGCATGTATCCTATGTGTGAGTGGCGTGTGCAGCATGTATCCTGTGTGAGTGGTGTGTACAGCATTTATCCTATGTGTGAGTGGAGTGTACAGCATTTATCCTATATGTGTGTGGCATGTACAGCTTGTGTCCTATGTGTGAGTGGTGTGTGCAGCATGTATCCTATGTGTGAGTGGTGTGTGCAGCATGTATCCTATGTGTGAGTGTCATGTACAGCATGTATCCTATGTGTGAGTGGCGTGTGCAGCATGTATCCTATGTGTGAGTGGCCTGTGCAGCATGTATCCTATGTGTGAGTGGCGTGTACAGCATGTATTCTATGTGTGAGTGGTTTGTACAGCATGTATCCTATGTGTGAGTGGAGTGTACAGCATGCGTCCTATGTGTGAGTGGTGTGTACAGCATGTATCCTATGTGTGAGTGGTGTGTGCAGCAAGTATCCTATGTGTGAGTGGCCTGTGCAGCAAGTATCCTATGTGTGAGTGGCATGTACAGCATGTATCCTATGTGTGAGTGGCGTATACAGCATGTGTACTATGTGTGAGTGGCGTGTACAGCATGTATCCTATGTGTGAGTGGTGTGTACAGCATGTATCCTATGTGTGAGTGGTGTGTATAGCATGTATCCTGTGTGAGTGGTGTGTACAGCATTTATCCTATGTGTGAGTGGCGTGTGGTGTGAGTGGAGTGTACAGCATTTATCCTATATGTGTGTGGCATGTACAGCTTGTGTCCTATGTGTGAGTGGTGTGTGCAGCATGTATCCTATGTGTGAGTGGCGTGTGCAGCATGTATCCTATGTGTGAGTGGCGTGTACAGCATGTATCCTAAGTGTGAGTGACGTGTACAGCATTTATCCTATGTTTGAGTGGCATGTACAACACGTATCCTATGTGTGAGTGGTGTGTACAGCATGTATCCTATGTGTGAGTGGTGTGTACAGCATGTATCCTATGTGTGAGTGGCGTGTGCAGCGTGTATCCTATGTGTGAGTGGCATGTACAGCATGTATCCTATGTGTGAGTATCGTGTACAGCATGTGTACTATGTGTGAGTGGCGTGTACAGCATGTATCCTGAGTGAGTGGCGTGTACAGCATGTATCCTATGTGTGAGTGGCGTATGCAGCATGTATCCTATGTGTGAGTGGCATGTACAGCATGTATCCTATGTGTGAGTGGTGTGTACAGCATGTATCCTATGTGTGAGTGGCCTGTACAGCATGTATCCTATGTGTGAGTGGCGTGTACAGCATGTATCCTATGTGTGAGTGGTGTGTACAGCATGTATCCTATGTGTGAGTGGTGTGTGCAGCATGTATCCTGTGTGAGTGGCGTGTACAACATGTATCCTATGTGTGAGTGGCCTGTACAGCATGTGTCCTATATGTAAGTGGTGTGTACAGTATTTATCCTATGTGTGAGTGGCGTGTGGTGTGAGTGGCGTGTACAGCATTTATCCTATGTGTGAGTGGCATGTACAGCATGTATTCTATTTTTGAGTGGCGTATGCAGCATGTATCCTATGTGTGAGTGGCGTGTACAGCATTTATCCTATGTGTGAGTGGCGTGTACAGCATGTATCCTATGTGTGAGTGGTGTGTACAGCATGTGTCCTATGTGTGAGTGGCGTGTACAGCATGTGTCCTATGTGTGAGTGGCGTGTGCAGCAGGTATCTTATGTGTGAGTGGTGTGTACAGCATGTATCCTATGTGTGAGTGGCGTGTACAGCATGTATCCTATGTGTGAGTGGCGTGTACAGCATGTGTCCTATTTTTGAGTGGCATGTACAGCATGTGTCCTATATGTAAGTGGTGTGTACAGCATTTATCCTATGTGTGAGTGGCGTGTGGTGTGAGTGGAGTGTACAGCATGTGTACTATGTGTGAGTGGCGTGTACAGCATGTATCCTATATGTAAGTGGTGTGTACAGCATTTATCCTATGTGTGAGTGGCGTGTGGTGTGAGTGGAGTGTACAGCATGTATCCTATGTGTGAGTGGCGTGTACAGCTTGTGTCCTATGTGTGAGTGGCGTGTGCAGCATGTATCCTATGTGTGAGTGGTGTGTGCAGCATGTGTCCTATGTGTGAGTGGCGTGTACAGCTTGTGTCCTATGTGTGAGTGGCGTGTGCAGCATGTATCCTATGTGTGAGTGGTGTGTGCAGCATGTGTCCTATGTGTGAGTGGCGTGTGCAGCATGTGTCCTATGTGTGAGTGGCGTGTGCAGCATGTGTCCTATGTGTGAGTGGCATGTACAGCATGTATCCTATGTGTGAGTAGCGTGTACAGCATGTGTACTATGTGTGAGTGGCATGTACAGCATGTATCCTATGTGTGAGTAGAGTGTACAGCATGTGTACTATGTGTGAGTGGCGTGTACAGCATGTATCCTGAGTGAGTGGCGTGTACAGCATGTATCCTATGTGTGAGTGGCGTATGCAGCATGTATCCTATGTGTGAGTGGTGTGTACATCATGTATCCTATGTGTGAGTGGTGTGTACAGCATGTATCCTATGAGTGAGTGGCGTGTACAGCATGTGTCCTATGTGTGAGTGGTGAGTACAGCATGTATCCTATGTGTGAGTGGTGTGTACAGCATGTATCCTATGTGTGAGTGGTGTGTACAGCATGTGTCCTATGTGTGAGTGGCGTGTGCAGCGTGTATCCTATGTGTGAGTGGCCTGTACAGCATGTATCCTATGTGTGAGTGGCGTGTACAGCATGTGTACTATGTGTGAGTGGCGTGTACAATATGTATCCTATGTGTGAGTTTCGTGTACAGCATGTAACCTATGTGTGAGTGGCCTGTACAGCATGTATCCTATGTGTGAGTGGCGTGTACAGCATGTATCCTATGTGTGAGTTTCGTGTACAGCATGTAACCTATGTGTGAGTGGCCTGTACAGCATGTATCCTATGTGTGAGTGGTGTGTACAGCATGTATCCTATGTGTGAGTGGTGTGTGCAACATGTATCCTGTGTGAGTGGCGTGTACAGCATGTGTCCTATATGTAAGTGGTGTGTACAGTATTTATCCTATGTGTGAGTGGCGTGTGGTGTGAGTGGCGTGTACAGCATGTATCCTATGTGTGAGTGACGTGTACAGCATTTATCCTATGTGTGAGTGGCGTGTACAGCATGTATCCTATGTGTGAGTGGCGTGTACAGCATGTATTCTATGTGTGAGTGGCGTGTACAGCATGTCCTATGTGTGAGTGGCGTGTACAGCATGTGTCCTATGTGTGAGTGGCGTGTGCAGCAGGTATCTTATTTGTGAGTGGTGTGTACAGCATGTATCCTATGTGTGAGTGGCATGTACAGCATGTATCCTATGTGTGAGTGGCGTATACAGCATGTATCCTATGTGTGAGTGGCGTGTACAGCATGTATCCTATGTGTGAGTGGCGTGTACAGCATGTATCCTATGTGTGAGTGGCGTGTACAGCATGTATCCTATGTGTGAGTGGCGTGTACAGCAGGTATCTTATGTGTGAGTGACGTGTACAGCATGTATCCTATGTGTGAGTGGCGTGTACAGCATGTGTCCTATGTGTGAGTGGCGTGTGCAGCATGTGTCCTATGTGTGAGTGGTGTGTGCAGCAGGTATCTTATGTGTGAGTGACGTGTACAGGATGTATCCTATGTGTGAGTGGCGTGTACAGCATGTATCCTATGTGTGAGTGGCGTGTACAGCATGTATCCTATGTGTGAGTGGCGTGTACAGCATGTGTCCTATGTGTGAGTGGTGTGTGCAGCAGGTATCCTATGTGCAGGGGCATAGCTAGGGGGGGCAGGTGAGGCATGTGCCCCGGGCGCAACTAAGTTGTAGGGAAGGGGGGGGGCGCCGCAGAGCAGCTGATCGCTGCTGATAGGCGCCCTGTATGTCGGACACCTGCAGCAGCTTTAGGAAGAGCCAGGAAATCACGCAGCGTCGTTCTGACTGAGGTCTGTGACGGCCAGGGAGTGGACCAGTCCAATCACCCTACCTGTCACTTGATCTCACGTCAGTGACATGAGGTCAGATGACTCAGGTCAGGGGACTGGACCGGTCCACTCCCTTGTTGCACCCTCCCAGCATGTAGGGGGTGCCACTGGGCTCTGCCTCTACTCTGTGCTCTGCTGTTACACACACGGAGTAAATAACAGCCGAGAAGCAGAGGAGGAAGCTCCTGTCCTGAAAGAAACTTGTGAGCCTGTCAGCAAGGATACATGGTGAGTGTCTGTGTGTATATGTGTGTGTAGTGTGTATACAGTATGTGTCTCTGTGTTTGTATGTGTATATGTTACAGTGTGTGTGTGTGTGTGTGTGTATGTGTGCGTGTCTGTCTCTGTGTCTCTGCATGTGTTTGTCTCTTACATCTACTATATTATCTGTACTCAGAGAGTTATCACTGTTATCTGTGGTGTTACATAGGACTGCAGGTAACATCTACTACATTATCTGTACTCAGGGAGTTATCACTGTGTTATCTGTGGTGTTACATAGGACTGCAGGTAACACTACTACATTATCTGTACTCCGTTATTACTGTGTTATCTGTGGTGTTACATAGGACTACAGGTAACATCTACTGCATTATCTGTACTCAGAGAGCTATCACTGTGTTATCAGAGGTGTTACATAGGGCTGCACGTGAAATCTACAACAATATCTGTACTGGGTATATATGGGTCTGGAAAAAAGGGGACAAAAGTAGATGGTCCAGCGCAGTCAAGTTTAAAACAGAACGTAGTTCCAATTTTATTTGGATAGTTAAAACAAGATCATTCCCGAATGCAAGGGTGAAAATGTAGGTAAGGTGCCTACGCGTTTCAGACGTATACCACGTCCTTCCTCATGGCTTTAATGCTAACAACTAAATGTCAGAACGAGGTTTATATCCGGTTGCCAACAGGTGAAAATGAGTGATGTCACAGAAAAGTGGTGCTGTCCAGCATAGTAGTGCTGAACTAGGTTGTATCTGGTATTGCAGGTTAGCTCCATTGAAGTGAATGGTAATGACCTGTAGTACCACACACAACCTATGGACAGGTGTGGTGCTGGTGTTTGGAGAAAGCAGACAAGTTATCTTATCCTGGACAACCCTTTGTCATGGATAGTTCTTGTGCGGAGATGCTCCCTGCATTATCCCTTTTCCTTTATGGCCGCTGATATGTTCTATTCAGCTTTATGGCCTCTGTGGTAAGTACACTGCCAGTCATTAAAGGGTTAACACTTCAGACCACTGTGGGTGACGTCACAAAGTATGAGTTGTGCAGTGGTAATAAACTCCTGTAGTAATGATGATGAATGCGCTGATGTCATAAACACAAATGTTTATGACATAAAGAAGATTCCATATTAGAAGGTTTTACTGCCACATTTAGCGCCATATTGGATGGGACTGAGGACCTTGAGCTTGACTTCCCCACCAATACCGACCTGATGTAATTTGGAGGTTCTAGCAGGGAAACCCTTCACCCCAGACCACTTCTTCATCACAGTGATGCCATCCTCTTCATACGGGTTGTCTGTAATAGAGGGGGGTCTCCAGCAGGAGATCCCCCCCCCCCTATTAGCCGGAGCGGAGACAGGTGCTACAAGGAGGCATCTGGAGGCCCCGTCTCATCCGTGGATCGCCCATTCATTTTAATGGGTGCCCAGGAAGAGAGACATCCGCCTAGCCAACCAGATCAGCCGATTTATGTGTTTTATGTCGTTCGTTCATTGTATTGTCTTTCCTTGAAAATCTGAGAAAACGTACAAATTCTGTTACAAATGATATTTTGGCACCTTCTAAGCCCAGAGGAAGGGCAATCCTCCAGCCATGGTTTCCCTAGAGGTTTCCCCCACAGGGGGTTTTTCCTTTCCTGCGTGCTGGAGGGTGACTCTTCGTGAGTCGGAGGTTTGCCATTTTGGGTTTGGTCATATAATATAATAAAAGTTTTGACCATTTAACACCCAATTATAATGTTTTGTGTCTTTATTTTGCATTCTTTGGTTTGGTGATTGGGATTCTGGGTCTATCACATATCACAAAATCATAAGGCCGGACATCTACTTCCCACACTGACATAGAATGGAGACAACAAGCGTTGCTGCACAATTAAGTGTACACATCCTTACATTAAGATATTGTATTACGGTCTGTAGCCTTTGGGGGAATATATTAACCTTTCTACAACAGTTTACTAGCGTAGAAAATTCACAAAATACGCAAATGTCAGAATTGTTGGGGGCAAAAAATGAGCGGGGCTTAGCAGAAATGGCCAACAATTTTACTATAATTTACGCCAGTAACTGATGTCAATTATAGCAGAAATCTATATGTATAGTGCGGCCCAGATTTATCTCTGGGGGGGCGTAACAAGGCAAAGGTCCGTGCCAGACCCATACCTCCCCCCAATCAGACTGTATGCCCCCCCAATCAGACAATAAAATACATTTTAAAAATGTACAGCAGGCCGCAGCACATAGAAAGTACTAATGACAGGCCGCAGCACGTAGAAAGTACTGATGACAGGCCGCAGCACGTAGAAAGTACTGATGACAGGCCGCGTTGCAGCTAAAAGATGCGACACATTTATTAAGAGTCGTTCGCCTGTTAATAAATGTGCTGCATCTTACTCCAGCAAACTGTTTAATAGGACTGGTGTATGAAACGCCAGTATTAAAGGGAATTCAAAAAGAAAAAAACAAAAAATATTTTCCAAAACATACCAGGCACTCTTTGGGATAAGAATAATTTTATATAAATTTTTATTAAATTCCATATAAAAATATATTTTAAAGATTTTTCATATATAAATATATCTCTTTCCTCTTTTATCCATAATACAAAGATTTTTTATAGGAAAAGAAAAGGGTTTGAGAAAACACATTTGTTTCAAACTAGATGTACATAATTAAAAAAAAAAAAAAATGTCTCCTGGCCAGGATACCAACACAGACTTTTATAACATTACTTCCATTAATTTATCCCCCTCTAAACACAATGACATGTCATGATGAGATATCTAGGTAATAGGTGTTCTATACATAAGCCAAAATCAGACCCATATAAGAGATTAGCTGTAAGAACCGGTTCTGAAGATTTTTTTTATCCAGACACCATTGGTCTCCGTTCACACTTGCGCTTTTTTCTTTTTACTCCTTTTCTAATTTTGGTCCGAAACCAACAGAAACAGTTCCTCTTGTGTGATAGCAATGCAATTGTATATAAGGAGTTAAATATTCATCTTAAAATCTTCCTATACTCGGGGGCAGCCGAGATTTCACCCAAAGGTGAGCAAATTTAAGCAATGGAGCACGCCCCTACATTTAAGAGTCGGAATCCTGCTATGCTGGTATCCACGTTAAATTTTTATTCAGACACCATTGGTCTCAGTTCACACTTGCAGTTTTTGCTTTTTCCTCCTTCTTTTAGAATTTTGGTCCGAAACCAACAGGAGCAGTTCCTCTTATGTAATAGCCATGCAAATATAGATAAAGAGTTGAATACTCATCTTTATGTTGATCTCGCAACTCAAGGTGGACTGAAAGTTCACTCTTTTTCACTATGTTCCTCCTCCTGGAGCAATTGTAGAGTTAAGGCAGATTTTAAAAAAAATATATCAATCGCGTTTTTCACCCCTTCAATCTCATCATTGGCAGATCACAATTCCCACATGGAAGGTTCTCCTTATATCCACTCCATCCACGGTCAATCCTTATGTTGAATAGCTTGGATCTTCCTATACTCGGGGGCAGCCGAGGTTTCACCCAAGGTGAGCAAATTATAGCAATGGAACACACTCCTCATTGGAGAGTCGGTATCGTAATATGCTGGTATCCATGTTGGTTTTTTCTGGCAACACTGGAGACTGCAAGACGAGGCAAGGTTGACGTCACTACCTGCCAGGTGTAGACTAATTGATCAGCTGACATGTTTCATCCCGAACCGGGATTTCCTCAGAGCCATTTTGTGAGTTCAGTAAAGTCTGGCATCTTTATAGTGCCAAATTTAAAGGGAACTGGACCCATATGTAAAAATATTACATTAAGTACTCATAGAATCCAATGATTCAAATCCAAAACGTCCAATTATACACATGTTTTGTCCATATTTATAGATTCCCCTCAGTATTTCATCATACATTTCTATCCGGGAATATACATATATAAATATATAAAATACCAAAACATACACACAGTACATTGCAAGTAAATTCCCATTTTTTGGATTAAGAAAAATTCATTTATCCCTAACAAACCCATTAGTGATCAGCAGTGTCTATAATAAATAAAATATAACTGAAAATTATATAAATAATAAATAAGAAAATAAAATAAAAAAATAAAAATAAATAAAAAAATCCAAAAAATTAAATAAATGATGAGAGATCCATGTTGCATTTCAGATGGTATAACACTAATTTGACGCTGCACCTGTCAACGGACTGTCCATAAAGCATTAAGCCCATAAAGTACCTATTTATTACAGTAATATGATAGTGTCCCGCTAATTTTTATCTGCCGAAAATCAGGCAAGGCATCCTCTGTACCCGGGTGACAGGGAGTGGGTCCAACCCCGAGAATATTTCCGGAGGGACCGAGTCCCCATCACCCAGGGACAGAGAACATCCATAGGACCTATCAATTTATCCAGAGAAAAAAAGTATTTATAAAAGGAAAATTAGTTCGCTGGTTGGTGCGTGGAAAAATCACGGGACGCTGTTACACAGCCGGCCCTTAAGGATCCACGCAACCCCCACCCAAATGCCAAACCGACAAGATCACTTCCAAAACATAAAGGGATATAAAACAGGCTTTCCCAAATTAGGGCAAAAACGCTTCCGGAATCCAAGGATTTTAATGTCTGTCTCCGAAGGGCAGGGAGCGGGTCCACAACAGATAAAAATCTGTAGGGACCCAGTCCCCACCACTCGGAGGCATAAAATCATAACAGTTAGTTCTTTATTCATCCCATAAGTCTATTCCCTCCTATTTTCAAGGAGTGAAAAAATATATTTACTTAGATTGGGTCGAATCAAACCATTTGAGAATAGGTCACAAGGTAATCAATCCATTAGAGGTATCCAAAAGACGGGCAATCATATTACACCACAAAGACGCATGTCATAAAAACATATTCAATTTTATTTCATTGTTAAGACCTCTAGGGTTGAGGGTTCCCAATGTATAAATCCACATCGTTTCTTTCTGTAAAAGAATACGGTTACGATCCCCACCCCTTCTATCCTCAAAAAGTTGGTAGATTCCCATAAATTTTAAGCCCTTGGTTGATTGTCCATGATGTAATTTAAAATGTGCTGCCAATGGGCTTTTCATTTCGCCCTTTGTAATGTCTGAAAGATGTTCCCTAATTCTTATCTGTAACTCCCGTTTCGTTTTTCCAATATACTGCTTACCACATGGACAAATAATTGAATACATCACCATAGTTGAACGACAGTTGATAAAATTATAAACCTTAAATTCTCTTTTATGTTCGCTGCCAAAAAAGGTATCGGATTTCAAAACATATTTGCAACAATTGCAAGAGCCACACATATACATCCCCTTTGGCCGTTTATTCAACCATGTTTCGTTATCTATGGTCTTTCTTTTAAATTCAGAACTGACTAGAATATCTTTTAAAGTAGGGGCTTTTCTTGGAACCATACTTGGTATCTCACCTACTATTGAACCAATCCTTTTATCCAAAGTTAGGTGAGGCCAATTTTTAATCATTAAATTACGTAGTAAATTCCAATGGGAACCATACCTTGAGATGAACCGTACTCTATTATCATGTTTTTCTTTTTTAACCCTTTCAAGAATTTCCCTCCTATCTTGTCTTATGGCTCTGTTATACCCTTTTTTTATAATTTTTTTAGGATATCCCCTATTTAAAAAGCGCGATGTTAAATCTTGAGCCTCTCCTTTGAAGTCTTCAAATCTAGAGCAGTTACGTCTGATTCGAAGAAATTCACTTATTGGGATTCCCTTAATTTGGGAAGGTAGGTGATGGCTACTTGCTGCCAAAAGGCTATTTCCTGACGATGGTTTACGGAAAGTCGTAGTCATAAGCTGATTTCCTTCCCTGTGAATATTTAAATCTAGAAAACTGATATTAGTCTCACTTGAAGTAAATGTCAAGAAAAGATTCAAACTATTCGTATTGAGATCTTTAATAAACTCTTCCAGGGTTTCCACCGATCCCTTCCAACATAGGAGCACATCATCCATGTATCTGAGCCAGGTAGCCGCGCATCTCCTAAAGAGAGGGTGGGGATATACAATAAATTCTTCCCACCATCCCAGATGTAAACATGCATATGAAGGTGCACAAGAGGACCCCATGGCTGTCCCCTGTACTTGGCGATAATATTTGCCATCAAATGAGAAGCAATTGTGGTTCAGGACAAATTCCAACATCTCTATAATGAATTCATTTTGATGGGCCCATTCCCCACCTCGTCTCTCCAGGAAATGCGCAGCGGCCCTTAATCCAGCCTCATGGGGGATGGAGGTATACAACGATTCTACATCCAATCCCACGAGCAGAAAATCACCCTCAATCGTAAGTTTTTCCAATTTACTTAGGAGATCTCCTGTGTCTAAGACAAAAGAGGGGAGCACACCCACAAATGGTTTAAGTTTTTCATCTATGTATTTCCCAAGGTGATCAGTTGGGCCATCACACCCTGAGATAATTGGCCTGCCAGGTGGGGTATCTCTATTTTTGTGTACCTTGGGAAGCACATACATGGTAGGTATACGTGGCTCCTTTATCTCCAAGTAATGGAGTTCTTGTTTACTTATCAAGCCCTCATCCACAGCAAACATCAGTTTTCTATTTAGTGTGTGTGTTAAATCTGGAATGGGGTTACCAGTTAGGGTAACATAAGAATTAGTATTTAATTGCCTCTTGATCTCACCGACATAGTATTCCTCCCTGAGGAGGACCACATTCCCACCTTTATCACTTGGTTTGATTATAACATCTTTTAAATTTTTCAACTCTTTTAATGCTTTCCGTTCTTTTTTGGTCAAATTGTCCTCACTAAAGGGAATGTGTCGCTAGGATTTTTATTTTTTTTCAGTTAAACAGTTAATATATAAATGATTAAACATTGTTTTAATATTTTAATTTTTTCACAAGTCAGGAAATATTATAAATCAGATTCTAATTTATAACATTTCCATGTGCTGGTCACTAGAGGGAGCAATTCCCAAAATTGCCGCATTGGCATGTGGTAAAGCAACCTCATTGCCTTATGCTGCAAATTTGGAGCAGGCACACTCGCTCTGCCCCAGCACACACCAGTAAACATACCTACCAACTTTCAAGTACCTAATCTAAGTAATCTCCGCCCACACATACCCGGTTCAGCCCACTCATTATTATGTTCCCATAGGACCCCCACACAGTATAATGACAAAAAGCTGCCCCCATACAGTTTAATTCCCCCTTAGCTACCCCTAGTACCAGTGCGCACATATAAAGCGCAAGTGCCCATATAGATAGTGTCACACACAGTGCCCATATAGATGGTGCCACCCCCCCAGGGATTCCACTCCAGGAGGGGCCCCTGCCGTCACTGTCCATATATGGACAGTGACGTAAGGCATTCCCTATAGGAGCAGAATCTCTGTCCAGAGCGTCGGCCACGCTGTGGCCAAGGATTGCTCTCCAGAAGGAGCCCTTGATGTGATTGTACATATATGGACAGTGACATCAGGGGTTCCGCCTAGGAGCGGAATCCCCGGCCAGACCATCGGCAATGCAAAGGCAGTGGATTCCGTTCCAGGAGTAGTCCCCAACGTCAATGTTCATATATGGATAGTGAGACAAGGGGCTCCGCGCTTAAAGTAGCGCTGTGCCCGGGAATTCCTCGGCGAGTGGTAATAATACAGAAGCAGGGAGCTGACGATCCCTTTCATTAGCATTGGATTAAACTGTATCTGCATCCTGAGGACGCAGATACAGTTGACACCAAGACATACCACCGGCCGCTTGGGACAGCGTAACAGCGCCCGGAATCCTGGACTGCCCCCCTATATCCAGGACGGTTAGGAGGTATGCAGTAATTAGGACCATGCACATGCGCAGATTCCACAGTAAATGCTTGTTCATGAGCCTGCAAAGGAGGAGCTGCTCAGTTTGCCATTAGGGTGATGACTGACGGATAAGTCCTCGTTCACATCTGCACTATTGTCTCTGGTAAAATCACGGCCCCCCGCCTGACGGAAAGCCAATGAAACCCACTAAAGTCAATGGGTTTTGTCGGCAGGTGGCGGTGTCCGTTGTGCGACGGAACAGTTGCTTCCGTTATTCCTTTGTTCTGCACCACTGATGGGGCAGAACAACAAAGCACACCAACGCAGGTGTGAACAGGGCCTTAGAGAGATAACTAAATACAGCAGCTGGCCATGAACTGAAATACACTGCAGGTACAGAAGACATATGGTAGACCAATTAGAAATGTGATTTATTTTACAAAATACATACAAGCCAATTAAAAAAAAAACAGTGCAAAGGTGTACATAGCCTTTAAGGGTATGTGCACACGGTAGAAGGCTTTTACGTCTGAAAAGACAGACTGTTTTCAGGAGAAAACAGCTGCCTCGTTTCAGACGTAAATGCTCCTCCTCGCATTTTGCGAGGCTTCTCTGACAGCCGTAAATTTTGAGCTGTGCTTCATTGAGTTCAAATTACGTCAAAAGAATTGCCCTGCACTTCTTTTGACGAGGCATAAATGACAGGTTGTCTGCACAGTACGTCGGGAAACCCATTCAAATGAATGGGCAGATGTTTGCCGACGTATTGTAGCCTTATTTTCAGACGTAAAACGAGGCATAATACGCCTCGTATACGTCTGAAAATAGGTCGTGTGAAACCAGCCTAAGCAATCAGGAGGAATATTTTCAGATTCTGCTGGACTTCTCCCATATACCGGCATTTCAGGCATCCTATTGGTCCATGGTGTCCTCAATGCCCACCCCATTTACTTCTTCTTTAGCCACAATGCCTGCAAGCCACAGCAAGCTGACAGTGCCCGCCCTAATGGGATATACAGGGGTGATGGAGATTTTATACTGAGATAATGGTGGGCTGGTACATACACGGATAATGGTGGTTATATATGGGGATGATGGCTGGTATATACAGGGATGATGGGAGTCCCTTATATAACCCCCATATTCCCTGTATATTACCCCCAAAAGGGGAGATCAGCAGCACATCGCAGTCCAAAACTCATGGAAAACTATTTTATGTTTCACCCATCCCACCCATCGCTGGATGTGGGTATACTAGGACACATGACGAATATGATAATATTTAAATATAGAATTGTACATCCTAGTATAATAGCTAAAGAAAATTAGCTTATGAGGTTTAGAGTTAGTTATATGTCTAAATTTTAATCTAAGGTATGCGCACCGTGACGGGCGGTAGTCATGTAGACTGAACGCTTCCATGATTTGAATAAGCTGTGACGTGGCACATTGGGTCACGTGAACGTGCTATACAGGTTACATCAACACTTTCATGACATATCTTGTGGTTCGCGCTTGGGCATTGGAGATGAAGAAGACTGGAAGTCAACATGGTGTTCTGGGCCGGATGAAGAAGAAAAGAGAACATGAACGACTCCATTCTGAGAAGATGTCACCTGTGAGTCACTGAATTTCACTGCACTGTATTCACTTACACTACCGTTCAAAAGTTTGGGGTCACCCAGACAATTTTGTGTTTTCCGTGAAAACTCACACTTATATTTATCAAATGAGTTGCAAAATGACTAGAAAATATAGTCAAGACATTGACAAGGTTAGAAATAATATTTTTTTATTTTAAATAATAATTTTCTCCTTCAAACTTTGCTTTGGTCTTGGAATGCTCCATTTGCAGAAATTACAGCATTGCAGACCTTTGGCATTCTAGCTGTTAATTTGCTGAGGTAATCGGGAGAAATTTCACTCCATGCTTCCAGAAGTCCCTGCCACAAGTTGGATTGGCTTGATGGGCACTTCTTGCTTACCATACGGTCAAGCTGCTCCCACAACAGCTCTATGGTGTTGAGATCTGGTGACTGCGCTGGCCAGGCCACTCCATTACAGATAGAATACCAGCTGCCTGCTTCTTCCCTAAATAGTTCTTGCATAATTTGGAGGCGTGCTTTGGGTCATTGTCCTGTTGTAGGATGAAATTGGCTCCAATCAAGAGCTGTCCACAGGGTATGGCATGGCATTGCAAAATGGAGTGATAGCCTTCCTTATTCAAAATCCCTATTACCTTGTACAAATCTCCCACTTTACCAGCACCAAAGCAACCCCAGACCATCACATTACCTCCACCATGCTTGACAGATGGCGTCAGGCACTCTTCCAGCATCTTTTCAGTTGTTCTGCGTCTGACAAATGTTCTTCTGTGTGATCCAAACACCGCAAACTTCGATTCGTTTGTCCATAACACTTTTTTCCAATCTTCCTCTGTCCAATGTCTGTGTGCTTTTTCCCATATTAATCTTTTCCTTTTATTAGCCAGTCTCAGATATGGCTTTTTCTTTGCCACTCTGCCCTGAAGACGAGCATCCCGGAGTCGCCTCTTCACTGTAGACGTTGACACTGGCGTTTTGCGGATACTATTTAATGAAGCTGCCAGTTGAGGACCTGTGAGGCATCTATTTCTTAAAGTAGAGACTCTAATGTACTTGTCTTGTTGCTCAGTTGTGCAGCGGGGCCTCCCACTTGTCTTTCTACTCTAGTTAGAGCCTGTTTGTGCTGTCCTCTGAAGGGAGTAGTACACACCGTTGTAGGAAATCTTCAGTTTCTTGGCAATTTCTCGCATGGAATAGCCTTCATTTCTAAGAACAAGAATAGACTGTCGAGTTTCACATGAAAGCTCTCTTTTTCTAGCCATTTGGAGAGTTTAATCGAACCCACAAATGTAATGCTCCAGATTCTCAACTAGCTCAACGGAAGGTCAGTTTTATAGCTCCTCTAAACAGCAAAACTCTTTACAGCGGTGCTAACATAATTGCACAAAGGTTTTCAAGTGTTTTATAATCATCCATTAGCCTTCTAACACAGTTAGCAAACAGAATGTACCATTAGAACACTGGAGTGATGGTTGCTGGAAATGGGCCTCTATACACCTATGTAGATATTGCATTAAAAACGAGACGTTTGCAGCTAGAATAGTCATTTACCACATTAACAATGTATAGAGTGTATTTCTAATTAATTTAATGTTATCTTCATTGAAAAAAACTGTGCTTTTCTTTCAAAAATAAGGAAATTTCTTAGTGACCCTAAACTTTTCAACGGTAGTGTATATGGTCTGCAGAATGCCTGTGTAGGACTGATATCTGTTCTCTGAAAACAGCTCTGTAATTTTCAGCCATTTTTGACTTTGCGTGTGAACCCTAAGACTATATGTAAAGGGTTTGCCAGACATAGGTTCAGTGCCGACGCCTGGGGTTAACCAGCCTTCATCAGCTCCAAGGTCTGCTAGAGTGACGTGGTCTCTTACCACTCAGTCTGGCAGGCTAAGGAGAGGGAGAACCTATCACAGCCTGGCCTGACGGTTCTAGCTCCCGCCCTTGGTCTATTTTTACCCTCGCTTGGGCGCACAGGTATTTCCCGCAAACATGAAGCCTAATAAAATCTTGCTTCCCTTTCAGGTCTCTATTGATGGAAGGTCTGCCACCGACAGTGCCTTTGTGGATTCAGGGTCTGCTACTAATATTATGTCTGTGGAATTTGCTATGTCTCTAGCTATGCCATTAATTGATTTGCCTAAACCTGTCGCGGTAGTGGGTATTGATTCCACTCCGCTTGCTAATGGTTATTATACGCAGCTTACCCCTGTTTTTGAACTCAATGTTGGCTCCATTCATTTGGAGCAGTGTTCTGTGTTAGTGATGCAGGGGTTATCGTCCGATTTGATTTTAGGCCTTCCTTGGTTGCAGACGCATAATCCCACTTTTAACTGGAATACTGGTGATCTTACTAAATGGGGTAATGAATGCATGACGTCATGTTTTTCTGATAATTTGGTTTCTCTCGTTGAGGAGGTGAACACTCTACCTGAGTTTAGTCAGGACTTCGCTGATGTCTTTTCTAAAAGGGCCTCCGAACAGTTACCTCCTCATAGAGAGTACGATTGCGCAATCGATTTGGTACCAGGAGCTAAGCTCCCTAAAGGTAGGATATTTAATCTCTCTTGTCCTGAACGTCAAGCCATGAGAGAATATATCCAAGAAAGCCTGGCCAAGGGTTACATTCGCCCCTCTACTTCTCCGGTAGGTGCTGGCTTCTTCTTCGTGGGGAACAAGGATGGTGGTCTTAGGCCGTGCATTGATTACCGAAATTTAAATAAAATCACTGTAAGGAACCAATATCCCCTTCCTTTAATTCCTGATCTCTTCAATCAGGTTCAGGGGGCCCAATGGTTCTCTAAGTTCGATCTTCGGGGGGCTTATAACCTTATCCGGATCAGAGAGGGGGATGAGTGGAAGACTGCGTTTAATACACCCGAAAGTCATTTCGAATATCTTGTCATGCCCTTTGGGTTGTGTAATGCTCCCGCGGTCTTACAGAATTTCATAAATGAGATTTTAGGAAACTATCTGGGGGTATTTCTTGTAGTGTACCATGATGATATACTTGTGTTTTCTAAGGACTGGTCCTCCAGAGGCGGTCCAGGCCTTTGAGGTCCTTAAGAGGTGCTTTGTCTCTGTCCCAGTGCTGATTCAGACTAACCAAATGGAGCCATTTATCATGGAGGTTGACGCCTCCGAGGTGGGAGTGGGTGTTGTCTTGTCCCAGGGTACTAGGTCTCTCACCCATCTCCGTCCCTGTGCCTACTTCTCCAGGAAGTTCTCCTCCACTGAGAGAAACTATGACGTTGGCAACCGCAAACTCTTAGTGTAATGTCAGGGTAGGGAGACAGACAGGTGAGCCCTAATCTACGCGCAACTCAGTCCCTGCCTACTTGCACGGCCCATTCTAGGTGACGGCGTACAACTGGGCGACGGTCCCTACTCTCAATATGTGCACGACAGACAAAACTTACAAGGGTACACAGAAGCTAACGGGAAATGGGGCAGTTGCCCATGGCAACACCGTGAGCAACAAGAGTAGTGAACGAGTCGAGTCAAACCGGGAGTGTACGTGGTCCCAAACACAGAGCAGGAGAGTAGTCAGTAAAGCCAGGGTCAATATGAAGCAGAGGTCAATAGGAAAAGCAGGAACAGCAGAGCCAGGAAGCAAGAGAATGACAGGCAAAGGACAAGCAGGAAATGAAGGTATAAGTAGACAAAGGGCGGGAGCTAGGACCGTCTGGCCAGGCTGTGATAGGTTCTCCCACTCCTCAGCCTACCAGCCTGAGTGGTAGAATAACGAGTCACTCTAGCAGACCTAGGCACAGATGCAGGCTGATTAACCACGGGTGTTGACACAGACGCTGTGTCTGGCAAATTCTTTGCAGTACCCCCTCTTTTATGAGAGGCCACTGGACCCTTCCTAGGTGGACCTGGCTGGGGGACCGAAGATGGAACTTCCTAAGCAATAACCCGGCGTAAACATCCGGGGGGGACCGAAGTCCTCTCCTCAGGCCCATATCCTCTCCAATGGACCAGGTACTGCAGGGAGCCTTGGACCATTCTGCTGTCCACAATCTTGGCCACCTCGAATTCTACCCCTCAGGGGTCAGAACAGGGACCGGAGGTTTCCTCGAGGTAGCCAAGGACGGGGAGCAGCGTTTCAGGAGGGAGGCATGGAACACGTTGTGTATTTTAAAAGATGGGGGTAACCTCAGCCAGAAGGAGACAGGGTTAAGGACCTCACTGACCTTGTACGGCCCTATATACAGGGGAGCAAATTTTTTGGACGGAACTTTAAGGCGCACATTTTTTGAAGACAACCACACCAGATCCCCGACTACAAACAAGGGTTTAGTAGAATGTCTTTTATCTGCCTGATTCTTTTGTGTGCTGGGACGCCTGAAGGTTCTTCTGAACCTGGGCCCAGACTGTGCACAGTTCCCGATGAATGACATCTACCTCGGGATAGTTGGACCCACCAGGAGAAACGGAGGAGAACCGTGGGTTAAACCCAAAATTACAGAAAAAGGGGGAGACCCCTGACGAGTTACTGACCCGGTTATTAAGGGAAAATTCGGTGAGGGGAATGAAGGAGACCCAATCATCTTGACAGTCAGAGATAAAACACCTTAAATATTGTTCTAGAGACTGATTAGTCCTCTCAGTTTGGCTATTAGTTTCAGGATGGAAGGCCGAGGAGAAGGACAGATCAATCTCCAGACTCTTACAGAAGGCTCTCCAAAACAATTAAACAAATTGTACCCCTCTGTCAGAAACAATATTGACAGGAACCCCATGGAGACGCAGAATGTGTTTGACAAGCAAGGTATCTAACGTCTTGGCATTGGGTAGTTTCTTGAGGGGTACAAAGAGGCACATCTTACTGAAGTGGTCTACTACAACCCACACCACCGACTTACCTTCGGATGGAGGCAGATCAGTGATAAAATCCATGGAGATATGTGTCCAATGTCTCTGGGGAATGGGCAAGGAACATAGTAAGCCCGCTGGTCGGGACCTGGGAGTCTTGGACCTAGCACAAATTTCACAAGCGGCAACGTAGGCCTTAACGTCTTTAGGCAATCCAGGCCACCAATAGGTTCTAGAAATTAGGTGCTTGGTACCCGGGATGCCTGGATGGCCAGATAGTGCAGAGTCATGATTCTCCCTGAGCAACCTTAGCAAGAATTGCAGGGGAACAAACAGCTTGTTCTCAGGAAGATTCTCGGGAGCTGAACCTTGATCAGCCGCAATTTCGGAGACTAAGTCTGAATCCACAGAGGATATGATTATACCTGGGGGCAAAATACAAGCGGGATCCTCCTCAGGCTGGCAGGCTGAGGAGAGGGAGAACCTATCACAGCCTGGCCTGATGGTTCTAGCTCCCGCCCTTGGTCTATTTTTACCCTCACTTGCAGCATATTCCTTGCCTGTGATTGTCTGGTTTCCTGGCTCTGTGATTCTTGCTATTTACCTTATTAACCGTTGTTACCTATTGACCCTGGCTTAACTGACTATTCTCCTGCTCTGATTTGCTACTTTGTACTCTCCTGGTTTGTCTCGGCTCGTTTACCACTGCCTGTTGTTCACGGTGTTTCCGTGGGCAACTGCCCCTACCTCCCCCTTTTTCTTCTGTGTGCCCTTGTCTTGTGTTGTCTGTCTTGCACTTATTGAGCGTAGGGAACGTCGCCCAGTTGTACGCCGTCACTTAGGACGGGCCGTGCAAGTAGACAGGGACTAAAATCCATGGAGATATGGGTCCAAGGTCTCTGGGGAATGGGCAAAGAACATAGTAAGCCCGCAGGTCGGGACCTGGGAGTCTTGGACCTAGCACAAATTTCACAAGCGGCGACGTAGGCCTTAATGTCTTTAAGCAACCTAGACCACCAATAGGTTCTAGAAATGAGGTGCTTGGTACCCAGGATGCCTGGATGGCCAGATAGTGCGAAGTCATGATTCTCCCTGAGCAACCTCAGCCGAATTGCAGGGGAACAAATAGCTTGTTCTCAGGAAGGTTCTGGGGAGCAGAAGCTTGATCAGCCGCAATTTTGGAGACTAAGTCTGAATCCACAGAGGATATGATTATACCTGGGGGCAAAATACTAGCGGGATCCTCCTCAGGAGGAGGGCTGGCCATGAGGCTACGCGACAGAGCATCAGCTTTAATATTTTTTGACCCAGCCCTATAGGTAACCACAAAGTTGAATCTCGTAAAAAAACAACGCCCATCGAGCTTGTCTCGGGTTTAGCCTCCGGGCAGACTCTAGGAAAACCAGATTCTTGTGGTCAGTAAGGACCGTTACCTGGTGCCCAGCCCCCTCCAGGAAGTGGTGCCACTCTTCAAAGGCCCATTTAATGTCTAATTGTAAAGGATTTGCCAGACACAGCATTTGTATCAATGCCCGTGGGTAATCATCCTGCATCTGTGCCTAGGTCTTCTAGAGTGACTCGTTCTGCTACCACTCAGGCTGGTAGGCTGAGGAGTGGGAGAACCTATCACAGCCTTGCCAGACGGTCCTAGCTACCGCCTTTGTCTACTTATACCTTCACTTGCTGCTTGTCCTTTGCCTGTGATTCTCTTCCTTCCTGGCTCTGCTGTTCCTGCTTTTCCTATTGACCTCTGCTTCATATTGACCCTGGCTTTACTGACTACTCTCCTGCTCTGCGTTTGGCACCATGTACTCTCCTGGTTTGACTCAGCTCGTTCACTACTCTTGTTGCTCACGGTGTTGCCATGGGCAACTGCCCCATTACCCTTAGCTTCTGTGTACCCTTGTCTGTTTGTCTGTTGTGCACATATTGAGCTTAGGGACCGTCGCCCAGATGTAAGCCATCGCCTAGGACGGGCCGTGCAAGTAGGCAGGGACTGAGTTTCGGGTAGATTAGGGCTCATCTGTCCGTCTCCCTAGCCCGTTTCATTACACTATGGCACCTGATAGCTCTGCTACTTGATAGGAGACAGCGGCTCAGCAGACAGTATCACATATAATATGCTTAGATACAAAGGCTTAGCAGACAGTATCACACATGCTAGGCCCAATTAGAAGGTTAATTGTGAAAACATTTCTTATGGTGTTTCTCGATAAAGGTCACTTGAACTGGTATCATTTAAACAGTTAACCGATGAATGGCGCTGTTTATGTGGAATTTACCCTGCGGCCTAATGTACCATATAATGTTTTTTTTTTTTTTTTTTTAAAACCTACATTTTGTGGGGTGAATTGAAAAAAAACCTGTAATTCCGCCATTTCTGTTTTGATTTTACAGTGTTCATCGGACGGCATGAATTGCATGATAACTTGATTCTGCGGGTCGTTACGATTATGGCGATACCAAATTTATATAGTTTTATTTTTTACAAAATAATTTGTTTTTGTGACGCTGCATTCGAAGATGAACTACATAGTTTTTCAATGCAACAGCACTTCATAGGACGGGAAGGGGTTAAAACCCACTCTCTGAAGCCCCCCTTCAAGATACATTTCAACTAATCTGGTCCCCATAGCAGAAATCTGTCTTTCCATCTGGCACCTCCAGCAGACTCCTTTCAGTCTAGTTTGATTTCTTTTACCTCAGAGTTCCTCTTTTTACATTTTTTTAATTTCTTTTCTCCCCCCTTTTTTTTTTCTATTTCTAACAGGGGCTGTGCAGGATTAGAAAAATATGGCTGCTTTCTTCCAAGAACAGCACCACACCTATCCATAGGTTGTTTCTGGTATTGCAGGTTTGCTCCATTGAAGTGAATGGTAATGAGCTGTAGTACCACACACAACCTATGGACAGGTGTGGTGCTGGTGTTTGGAGAAAGCAGATAAGTTATCTCATCCTGGACAACCCTTTGTCATGGATTGTTCTTGTGCGGAGATGCTCCCTGCATTATCCCTTTTCCTTTATGGCCGCTGATATGTTCTATTCAGCTTTATGGCCTCTGTGGTAAGTACACTGCCAGTCATTAAAGGGTTAACACTTCAGACCACTGTGGGTGATGTCACAATGAATGAGGCGGGAGTGTAAATAAACTCTTGCAGTAATGATGATGAAGGTGCTGATGTCATAAATACAAATGTTTATGACATAAAGAAGATTCCATATTAGAAGGTTTTACTGCCACATTCAGCGCCATATTGGATGGGACTGAGGACCTTGAGCTTGACTTCCCCACCAATGCCGACCTGATGTAATTTGTAGGTTCTAGCAGGGAAACCCTTCACCCAAGACCACTTCTTCATCACAGTGATGCCATCCTCTTCATATGGGTTGTCTGTAATAGAGGGGGGTTTCCAGCAGGAGATCCCCCACTATTAGCCAGAGCGGAGACAGGTGCTACAAGGAGGCATCTGGAGGACCCGTCTCATCCGTGGATCACCCATTCATTTTAATGGGTGCCCAGGAAGAGAGACTTCTGCCTAGCCAACCAGATCAGCCGATTTATGTGTTTTATGTCGTTCGTTCGTTCGTTCGTTCGTTCGTTCGTTCGTTCGTTCATTGTAATGTCTTTCCTTGAAAATCTGAGAAAACGTACAAATTCTGTTACAAATGATATTTTGGCACCTTCTAAGCCCAGAGGAAGGGCAATCCTCCAGCCATGGTTTCCCTAGAGGTTTCCCCCACAGGGGGTTTTTCCTTTCCTGCGTGCTGGAGGGTGACTCTTCGTGAGTCGGAGGTTTGCCATTTTGGGTTTGGTCATATAATATAATAAAAGTTTTGACCATTTAACACCCAATTATAATGTTTTGTGTCATTATTTTGCATGACTTGGGGTAAGTCGAGTGATGTATGTGTATGCAAATTACACTTACCTATATATCTGTTCCCCATTCATAACCCACACCTTTCTCTCAAGAAGACTTGACACCGAGGGTTTGGATAAAGTGGCCACAGCAGCCATTTTATTAAGAAATAAATATAAAAGTTAGTTAGCTCAATTAACCATAAATAAATAATATTCATAATATTTATTAACAAAAACAATAATAAATCAATAATGCACGAACCATAAATTATAACCCAAACACGTCAGACACCACTGACAAACAAACATTAACACATAGACTAGGAGAAGTCCTTGGAGCTATCATTAACTTTTTATGTTACTGGCTATCTGCCCCACCATTTTACCCCCAGCCGTAAAAACCCGGCTCAGAAGCACCAATATTCCTGGCAGATGCCGTAAGGTAACTGCCACCTCTCCCAAGGGATAACACCCTAAGGAAACCACAATATCCAACCGCCAGACAGTGTCCTTTCATCTTTAAAACCCGGGGGGATCCATACCCACGATGCATCCCCCCCATAATTATTTGTCTAACTCCAAGGACTCCCCAGCCACAGCATACAGGCCTTGACCCCCTCAAGCCTGAGAGTTCCACCCAACAAAATAGCCCTCGCAATGCCATCCTGCAAGCCCAAGCACCACAAATCTGTTCCCACACCATTCAGGTGAACACCATCTGCACTCCAATACGCTCCAACTCCAGCTTCCAAGTCCCAGTGCCGAACACATATGCCACCATTCCGCGCAACACATGCAGACACCGCCCTGTTAACTTTTACCCTGGCTTTGTTGATCCGCTCCACCGACCGTGCCAAACGCCAGGATTTTCTAGGCACAATATCCGACCACACCGTGATCAAGTTCGGGTAAAACGACCACAGGTGCAACAGATCGTGTTTTATGTCCCGAACCAATTCACGGAACGGGCAGGCCCCAAGATCGTTGCGCACAAGAAATCGTCTAAATAATGAATGATCGAATCCACCCCCGCCACAGATTTGACCACCCATTCCAAAAATGAGTTAAACGCCTCAAAGTACGCACAAGTAATGGAACAACCCATGGGGAGACACCGATCCACATAAAAACTGCCCCCCAAAAACACCCCAGTAAACGCTGATTATCCACATGCACCGGCAACAGCCGAAAAGCCGCCTCGACATCCGTCTTGACCATTAACGCCCCCCTACCATGGAAATGCACCCACTGCACCGCCGCGTCGAATGACGTATACACGACCGAGCAAAGATCCCTATCTATCCCGTCATTAACCGACAAGCCCTTAGGATAAGACAAATGGTGAATCAAATGGTATTTGTTCGCCTCCTTCTTCGGGACAACCCCCAGCGGGGAGACGACCAAACCCGGGATGGGGAGAGAACTAAAGGGCCCCGCCATGCGCCCCAAATACACGTCTTTTGCCAATTTCTCCCTAACCACGTCATGATGCTGGTAAGCTGACTTCAGATTTTTTATGGAAAAGGGGAACCTGTGAGGAGGGGAGGGGATACAAAAACCCACATTAAAACCATCAAACAACAACTGCGTGTTGGCCCTGTCCGGATAACTATTTAGAAAACTGACCATCCTTTCCTTCTTCACTGGCATCACCACCATGACTGGCATTAAACCCCCCTCCCCCACCTCGTTTTCCCTTGCACAAGCATTTAGATGCCCCGTGGGACGCACCATTGCATTGAGAACAAAGGTGCTTGAACTTACAACCTGCACCGAATTTACACTGCCCCTCATTGTATTGCCAGCACAGCCCGAGCTTTGCATTGCCCCCTGAGCTGGATTGACCAGATTGGCCTGCTGCCCCCCCCGCTCCCGGGAAAGGACACATAACCAGAGGGCAATATCCTTGTGGTCCCACCTAATATTGGGCCGAACTGCCTTCCGTTGTCTAAACTGCTTAACGTAGACAAGCTACCCCCCATATACCCTATGGGCTTCCCTGATGGCATCCATATAGCAAAACAGGGGGGAGCAATGTTCCGGAGCCTTTTCACCAATAATACTGGCCAAAATGGCGAACGCTTGCAACCAGTTAACAAATGTCTTAAGGATAAGGCGGTAACTACGCTTTTCCTCCTCCTCCTTCTTACTCTCATCTCGCTTCCCCTTCTCCAGATTACATTTTTCCAGGGGCAACAATGAAAAAATGTCTACGTACTCGTCCTTCCAATTTTTTTCCCGAACTTCCTGCTTCAAGTGTGCCCCCAAAGGTCCTTCAAAACACACATAAACCTCCCCCCTGGCTATATCGTCCAATCGAACACCATCAACCGCCCCTGCCGAGTCGGTCTGAACAGACACCGCCACCGATTCTGTATTTGCTCCTACACTTGCAGCGACCGCCGCCGGGGCATTAAACCCTACCCCACCAGCCCCCACCCACGCCGCCACAGGAGACCGTGAAGGGGCGACCTCCGTCCCGTCGAGCCGGCCTAACAATTCCTTGATGCAACCGACCAACTCTCGCAGACTATCCCCCCCACCCCCAACATTCACAAACCTAGACCCCACATCACATACCCGCTCCCCAACCGTGGAACCCTCCCCCGACACAGGAGACAAGTATAGCAGGAAAAGGTAAAGACGGTGAAAACGACTCACCGAGATTCACAGGCGCTGTGGACCCATCAGCTGGACCGTCCTGTCCACGAAGCTCATCCTCAAGGTCTTCGGCAAATCTGGTCCCCGATCCATGGCAGCACGCACAGGCGTGCTCAACGGCCGGAACCGAGGTGGGGGAGGGGTGGGCTCCCAGGCTCTCTCTCTGGCAGTTGACCGGCACCGGAGGGCCGGCAGCTCGCCGCCCGGAAGTCTCCCTCGAAACGGACGACCTAGGCCTGCGGCCCAATGCATGTCCCTTGCTTCCTCCAGATCGCCGTTGAGCTCCACCCCCAGCCGGCACATCACCAGGGGCAGCCGTCCAAACCATGGAACCCGGCGTAGAACTGGCGAGTGGAGGGGCGACCGGAAGTAGGGGCCACACCCCCCCACCTCCGCTGAACTCCGCCGTGAAGCGGTAATTCCTCCCGACCCTGGCACCCGCTGCAGTATCAGTGTTGCCAGACGCTCGAGCCGGAGGGTCCCTCACAGGGCTCCCTCTGCGGCGCCGGGTCCGAGGAGCCACGTCGGGGCTCAGCCTTTCTGGAGGACGCGAGCGCCGGGCCTGGCGCGGGGGAGAGACAGCCAAAGGTAAAGGAGCGTTGGCCACCGCTGCAGCTTGTTCCTACAACCAGGCGGGGCCGAATGCAGCAGCCGCCGCCCGCATCTGCTCAATGAACTGCTGCGCTGACATGAGGTAAGATGGCCGCCGGATGGGAGATGCGTGGATGGATGTCTTACTCCGTGCGCTGCTCCCGACAAAAAGACCGGGAAGTCAGCGTACTTCCGGCTAACCCTCACCGGATCCCCTCCCTCTCCTAGACCCACACCCTCCACTAACCCTCCCCTTTGGCTGTGACACGATCCTCCCTCCTATCCCCGTCATGTCTGGCCTACCCTCCACTGTGGCAGGGTCCGTCCGGCCTGTGCTTTCTTTGGTTTGGTGCTTGGGATTTTGGGTCTATCACATATCACAAAATCATAAGGCCGGACATCTACTTCCCACACTGACATAGAATGGAGACAACAAGTGTTGCAGCACAATTAAGTGTACACATCCTTACATTAAGATATTGTATTACGGTCTTTAGCCTTTAGGGGGAATATATTAACCTTTCTACAACAGTTTACTAGCGTAGAAAATTCACAAAATGCGCAAATGTCAAAATTTTGGGGGCAAAAAATGGCCAGGGCTTAGCAGAATTGGCCAACAATTTAACTGTAATTTACGCCAGTAACTGATGTAAATTATAGCAGAAATCTATATGTATAATGCGGCCCAGATTTATCTCTGGGGGCGTAACAAGGCAAAGTTCCGTGCCAGACCCATACCTCCCCACAATCAGACTGTTTGCCCCCCCAATCAGACAATAAAATACATTTTAAAAATGTAGTTACCTCACCACTCCGATTCTCCCTCCCGGATCCCCTCAGGCTCTTACAGCAGGCCGAAGCACGTAGAAAGTACTGATGACAGGCCGCAGCACCTAGAAAGTACTGATGACAGGCCGCGTTGCAGCTAAAAGATGCGACACATTTATTAAGAGTCGTTCGCCTGTTAATAAATGTGTTGCATCTTACTCCAGCAAACTGTTTTTTTTTTTGTTTTTTTTTTTTTTTTTTTTTTTTTAATATTGTTTTTTTTTTTGTTTTTTTTTTTTTTATTTATATTATATTTTTTGATTTAATTTTGTCTTTTTTATTTTTGATGGGGACAGTCAATGGAGACATTTTTATAGACATACATTGTATTGTATTATTGATAATGATATACTGTTGACACTAAGTACCCTGGTCCCATTTGGGAGCACTAGGGTTAATAGGTGTATTACTACTCGACAAATACTATTGGTTAACAATCCCTTGATATAGAGGGTTGGTTCAGATGTTGTAATACACGCCCTGAGGAAGTCACGTCTGTGACGAAACATGTTGGCAATTCTGTGACGTCACATACCGGTGAATGGCAACTTGGAGGTAACTAACCCACATGGATACTATGCATGAGACTTGGACGTAGCACATGATGAATGGACGGAAAGCTGGGAAGCTGCGCACTCCTGCACTCCTGCCCTCCTATTTGGAGTTAAGACTCCTTTGAGCTGGATACAAGGACACAAGGATATTTCACCTAAGTGTGAACCTTACTGGCAATACAAGCTGTCAAAGCTGGGAAACGCATTGCTAGCACTTGCCCTGCTGTGGAGGATACGGCTCTGACTTGCCACTCCCTGCTTTTGCTTGTCCCAGGAGGGGATTAGGTCCTGTGGACTCTCGCATGTTGGAGTGTTGACACACCTGCTGCATGATTATCTTTCCCTGTGCTGGGAGGTTACAGAGGAACGGCACGGAGTGGACAGATCTCTATCTGCAGTTACTTTACACTGGAGCTTTGAGGAGACACCAGAGTTTTATCTTCTCATGGAGTGACCTGTTCGTTTTCATCTGTAGAGAACCCTATGGACTTCCACATATACTACCTACTGATAAGTATATACTCTTGCATCTATTCATGTGCTCTATGGGTTCATTGCATGTATATCCTTGCTAGTAAGCCCATCTGTATACTGCTATCTGATCAGCAGGATCGCTTATATCCATGGATGTTATGTCATTTGTAAATTACCTTGGTTAGTACGTTGCCTCCACTCACTACATTGTATCTGATTCATCCACTTGTGTGGCCTGTATTGAAGTAACTTATTACTTGATACTATTTGTTATATGGCCATGCTAAATGAGAATTTTTCTTAAAACTGATTTATTTGCCATTCATTACCCGGCCGGGTTTGTGATGTCTGTTTGTAGGTTTTTGTGCAAGATTGCATAATTTTACATATATATTAATAAACTTTTGATAATTAAATTGCGACTTTATTGAGCCGAGTGCCTTTTTTACCAGGTTTTTGTTTTTTCTTTTCCTCACATTTCCATGTCTGGTTGGCACCGTATATAGATATATATATTTACATATACTGAGCTCTTTAGTCCAGAGATCATTGTTCTTTTTGTTTATAAACTGTTTAATAGGACTGGTGTATGAAACGCCAGTATTAAAGGGAATGTGTCGCTAGAATGGTTTATTTTTTTTCAGTTAAACAGTTAGTATATAAATGATTACACATTGTTTTAATTTTTTTTAATTTTTTCACAAGTCAGGAAATATTATAAATTAGATTCTAATTTATAACATTTCCAGGTGCTGGTCACTAGAGGGAGCAATTCCCAAAATTGCAGCATTGGCATGTGGTAAAGCAACCTCATTGCCTTATGCTGCAAATTTGTAGTAGACACACTCACTCTAGTGTCCTCACAGAATCCCCCCTCCTTTATCCTGGCTAGTGCCAGGAGAAAGGAGGGGGTTGAATGTTCACACCTCCTACACTGTGTGCCGCCATTTTCTGAGTGAATGCACAGTGTAGGAGGATTAGATACAGTGCTCAGCAGACAGTATAACACTAACATACACACACACATCACATACACAAACATAATTTACCTGCTCCTGCCGCCGCTGCCTCCGCCCTGCCGCTCCTAGTCCTTGCGTCTGCGCTGCTTTAAACATATGGCCGGAAGCCACGACTGGAAGTCGTCATCTTACTGTCCGGCCGTGGCTTCCGGTCCACATGAAAATTGTGCCGGATGTCGCTCTACCAAAGACCTTCCTTTTGGTCTGTGTGGGAGTGGCGCATGCGCCGTTCCCACACAGACGGTGTACGCTATAGTGAATGGAACGGCTCCCGTTCGCATTCTCTATGGGGATGTATGTGCCGAATTCCGTGACACCTTCCGTGACACCTTCCCTTTAAAGGGGTTTTCCACGTTCTGACAACTGATGACCTATCCACTTGATAGGTCATCAGTATATGATTGGTGCGTGTCCGACACCTGGACCCCGCACCGATCCGGCACTCCAGCTGCCTCTGGGCACCGGACAACACTGCCGGAAGCAGATGGCTCCGGTCAAAGAATAGAGGCCGAGCTGCAGTTCTGCCGAACGGCCGCTATGCAGTGATTGGAGCCATCTGCTTCAGGCAGTGTTGTCCAGTGAACGTAGGCCGCTGGACTGGCAGATCGGTGCGGGGTCTGGTGTAGTAACGATTGTTTGCCCCCATACATTACCGATGATTGCTCCTTGTGACACGCTGTATCGACGATTGGCGCTGGTTTTCATGGTCAGTATCGGGACGTCTAAAAGGACCTTTATTTTCTCAGACACCACCATAACTAGGCATTGGAACCAACCCTCCCACCTTAGCGGGTAAAGATTAACCTTCTAAAAGGGTCACTATATTCACATAAGGGCTAAAGGAAAAACACAGAGGGGCTCACCATATATCCAGCGTATAACTGTGTCCTCCAAATCTTACGGAGCAGGAGTTGTTCTAGATTCCTGTTTATATCCCAGACACGTTCATACCATTTTAGACAATGAATCGACATGTCGCAAACTTGTGGTGAAACCAAGCACCACATGTAAGGAATCTTTAAAAAATCTGCTAGAAGAAGGAATTGGATTAGGAGTATTAGCCAAGAAACAGGCAGAATACTTACTGATAGAATTCCCTATTGTTCCCATATTCCATTGGATGCCAAAAATCCATAACTTTGCATGGTCTTGAAACTTGGGTTATCTGTGACGTAGCTGGCTAGTACCCCTGCAAACATGCCTGCCATCAGGGTAGTACCGCTGGTACTACTGTCAGGGCCCTGGCCACAAAAGTAAAATAAAGTGGGCAGCCGCCGCTCATCAAGGTTAGAGATGAGCGAAACGGGACAACCGAACCCGGTTTCGGTCCGAACATAGGGAAAAGTTCGGTTCGCAGCGAATCCGAACTTCACCGGGTTCGGCCGAACACGTTTTGACCGAACCCGGTCAAAAATATTATACTAATCGGCAGCCACTTGTCTCTATCAATCACTGATAGAGAAAAGAGGCTGCTGATTAAAAATAAAATAACAAGCATTTCATACGTACCCGGACGTTGTCTCGGTGACGAGTCCCTCTTCTTCCTCCAGTCCGACCTTCTTTTCTGACACGGCAGCCTGTGATTTGCTGCAGAGGCCGCTGCAGCCTGTGATTGGCTGCAGCGGTCACATGGGCTGTAACGTCATCCAGGAATGTCGGGCCGGATGTCGAGAGGGACGCGTCACCAAGGCAACGGCCAAGAGACCGGACTGGAGGAAGCAGAAAGTTCTCGGTAAGTATGAACGGCTTTTTTTTTTACAGGTTACTCTATATTCTGATCGGAATTCACTGTCCAGGGTGCTGAAACAGTTACTGCCGATCAGTTAACTCTTTCAGCAACCTAGACAGTGACTATTTACTGACGTCGCCTTGCAACGCTGCCGTAATGACGGGTGCACACATGTAGCCACCCGTCATTACGGGGCCTCATGCACACGACCGTAAATACACCCGTTATTACGGGTCGTAATTACGACCCGAAATAGCGGGCCCATAGACTTCTGTTAGCCACGGGTACCTTCCCGTTTTCTCACGGGAAGGTGCCTGTGCCGTTAAAAAGATAGAACATGTTCTATTTCTTTATTTTACGGGCCGTGCTCCTATACTTTATAATGGGAGCACGGCTCGGAAAAACGACCGGCTACCCGTGGCCGGCCGTGCCCGGCCGTGCTCATCTCCTGAAATACTCTGTGCTGCCTTAAACTCTGTGGATTTCTAAATGCTGCTGGGGAACCCGATCGATCCACTATACAAGGCTGCGCTATACAAGAAACAGGATCCTGACCTGTCCACAGAGTTTAAGGCAGCACAGAGTATTTCAGGAGATGAGCGTGCGGATCTTGTGCGGGGTGGTGACTTGCCAATCATGTGAAGGTGTTATTGAGGACAGGAGTGGAAGAGAGGTAACAGACTGAGAGCTACGTAATGGTAATAGCAGAGTTCACAGCAGCACTGAATCTGCACGCTCCTCTCCTGAAATATTCTGTGCTGCTGTGAACTCTGCTCTTACCATTACGTAGCTCTCAGTCTGTTACTTCTCCTCCACTCCTGTCCTCTATAACACCTTCACATGATTGGCAAGTCACCACCCCGCACAATATCCGCACGCTCATCTCCTGAAATACTCTGTGCTACCTTAAACTCTGTGGACAGGTCAGGTTCCTGTTTCTTTTAAATGCTGCTGGGGAACCCGCACGATCCACTATATAAGGCTGCGCCTCCATCCTCTTCTGCCCCAGTCACTTATTCCCAAGCACTGTAGCACAGCCTTATATAGTGGATTGAGCGGGTTCCCCAGCAGCATTTAAAAAAAATAGTTTAATAATTTTTTTTATGTTGCCCCTCTGCTCCCACCTTCCCACCTGTATCTCTCCCCTTTCCCTCCCCAGACCCCAGTCAAGCGTCATATTCACTCTGGCCCAACTCCCGCCTCGGCCACTTTCCGTTCTCTTAGCCTACTCCTACGCCTACATCCTGGTATAATAGTTAAAGAAAATTACCTTATGAGGTTTAGAGTTAGTTAGTTATATGTCGAAATTTTAATCTAAGGTTTGCACACCATGACGGTCGGTAGTCATGTAGACCGGACACTTCCATGATTTGAATACGCTGTGACGTGGCACATTGGGTCACGGGAACGTGGTGTAAAGGATTTGCCAGACACAGCTTCTGTGTCTACCTCCGTCGTTAATCAGTCTGCACCTGCTCCTAGGTCTGATAGAGTGACTCGATCTGCTACCACTCAGGCTGGTAGGCTCAGGAGTGGGAGAACCTATCACAGCCTGGCCAGACGGTTCTAGCTCCCGGCCTCGGTCTATTTATACCTTCATTTCCTGCTTGTCTTTGCCTGTGATTCTTTCCTGTTTTCTGGCTCTGCTGCTCCTGCTATTATTATTGACCTTGCTACATTTTGACCCTGGCTTTACTGACTACGCTCCTGCTCTCAGTCATTACATAATCACAGGCCCATATGCCTTTTCTACCCTGGTCCCTGACACAACTATGGACCCCCTTGAGACCCTGGCTCAGCAAAGGCAGGGCCTCTCCCTACAGGTCCAAGCCCTGGCTCAGAGGGGCAACCAGCGTGATGCTACCCTGGTAGTGCCCCCCACCTCACCTCTTGAACCCCACCTCAAGTTGCCTGACCGGTTCTCAGGGGACCGGAAGACTTTTTTCTCCTTTCGGGAGAGTTGTAGGCACTATTTCCGTCTAAGGCCCCACTCCTCAGGTTCTGAGAGCCAGCGAGTGGGTATAATTATGTCCCGGCTCCAGGACGGGCCCCAAGAATGGGCCTTCTCCTTGGCTCCTGACGCCCCTGAACTTTCCTCTGTTGATCTATTTTTTCTGCTCTCGGGCTCATTTATGACGAGACTGACAAGACTGCCTTTGCCGAGAGTCAGCTGGTGACCTTATGTCAGGGTAAGAGACCCGTTGAGGAGTACTGTTCTGAATTTAGGAAGTGGTGTGTAGCTTCTCGGTGGAATGACCCTGCCTTGAGGTGCCAGTTTAGATTGGGTCTGTCGAACGCCCTGTAAGACTTGTTAGTTAGCTATCCCTCTTCAGACTCTCTAGATCAGGTTATGGCTTTAGCGGTACATCTTGACCGACGTCTCAGGGAACGACGACTTGAACGTTTTTGTGCTTTCTCCTTTGGCTCCCCCATGATGGCTCCCGAGGTTCCGTTGCTTCGTTCTTCCACGGAAAACTTGGATGAACCAATGCAACTCGGGGCCTCCGTGTCTCCCCAACAACGTAGAGAGCTCTGCAGGAAGAATGGTCTCTGCTTCTACTGTAGGGATGACAAGCATCAAGTGAACAACTGTCCTAGGCGTAAGAATAAGCAGCCGGAAGAACTTCCGCGCCCAAATGACCATCGGGGAGGTCACTTGGGTGCACACATATTTCCCATAAATATGAAACCTAATAAGATCTTGCTTCCCTTTCAGGTCTCTTTTGAGGGTAGGTCTGCTACCGGCAGTGCCTTCGTGGATTCAGGGTCTTCTGCTAATATTATGTCTGTGGAATTGGCTATGTCTCTAGCTATGCCTGTAAAGGATCTGCCAGGCACAATTTCTGTGTATACGCCCATAGGTAATCAGTCTGCACCTGAGTCTATGTCTCTGAGACTGACTCCATCTTCCACCTCTCAGGATGGCAGGCTTATGAGCGGGAGAGCCTATTGCAGCCTGGCCAGACAGAGCTAGCTCCCGCCCTCTGTCTATTTATACCTGCCTTTCCTGTTCCTCCTTTGCTTGTGATTCTTCTCGTGTGGTTTCCTGGCCCAGCTACAGCTTCTAACTATTTGATCCTGCTCCATACTGACCCTGGCTTACTGACTACTCTCCTGCTCTGCGTTTGGTACCTCGTTCCCTCCTGGTTTGACTCGGCTCGTTCACCACTCTTGTTGCTCACGGTGTTGCCGTGGGCAACTGCCCCATTTCCCTTAGCTTTATGTACCCTTGTCTGTTTGTCTCGTGCACTTACTGAGCATAGGGACCGCCGCCCAGTTGTACCCCGTCGCCTAGGGCGGGTCGTTGCAAGTAGGCAGGGACAGAGTGGCGGGTAGATTAGGGCTCACTTGTCCGTTTCCCTACCCCCATCATTACAATGCCATTGATTGATTTGCCTAAACCTGTCCTTGTAGTGGGTATCGACTCCACTCCACTTGCTAATGGTTATTTTACACAGCATACCCCTGTTTTTGAACTCATTGTTGGCTCCATGCATTTGGAGCAGTGCTCTATACTGGTGATGCAGGGATTATCGTCCGATTTGGTTATTGACCTTCCCTGGTTGCAGATGCATAATCCCACGTTTTATCTGGAATATTGGGGATCTTACCAAATGGGGTAATGAATGCATGACGTCATGTTTTTCTGTTAATTTTATTTCTCTCCTTGAGGAGGTGAACACTCTACCTGAGTTTATTCAGGACTTCACTGATGTTTTTTCTAAAAAGGCCTCCGAAGTGTTACCTCCTCATAGAGAATATGATTGCGCAATCGATTTGGTACCAGGAGCTAAGCTCCCTAAGGGTAGGATATTTAATCTCTCTTGTCCCGAACGTGAAGCCATGAGAGAGTATATCCAGGAATGCCTGGCCAAGGATTACATTCGCCCCTCTACTTCTCCGGTAGGTGCTGGCTTCTTCTTCGTAGGGAAGAAGGATGGTGCTCTTAAGCCATGCATCGATTACCGAAACATTAATAAGGTCACTGTAAGGAACCAGTATCCCCTTCCTTTGATTCCTGATCTCTTCAATCAGGTTCAGGGGGCCCAATGATTCTCTAAGTTTGATCTTCGGGGGGCTTATAACCTTATCCGCATCAGAGAGGGGAATGAGTGGAAGACTGCGTTTAACACGCCCGAAGTTCATTTTGAATACCTCGTCATGCCCTTTGGGTTGTGTAATGCTCCCGCGGTCTTCCAGAATTTCATAAATGAGATTTTAAGAGACTACCTGGGGGTATTTCTTGTAGTGTACCTTGATGACATTCTTGTGTTTTCCAAGGACTGGTCCTCCCACATTGAGCATGTCAGGATGGTGCTCCAGGCCCTTGGAAAACAAACTGTTTGCTAAAACCGAAAAATGTGTGTTTGGGGTGCAGGAGATACCATTTTTGGGTCAAATCCTCACTCCTCATGAAATCCGCATGGACCCTGCCAAGGTTCAGGCTGTGGCTGAATGGGTCCAACCTGCCTCCCTGAAGGTGTTACAGTGCTTCCTGGGGTTTGATAATTATTACAGGAGATTTATTGCTAACTTCTCGGTTATCGCTAAACCTCTTACGGATCTTACTCGCAAAGGTGCTGATCTCCTCCACTGGCCTCCGGAGGCGGTCCAGGCTTTTGAGGTCCTTAAGAAGTGCTTTATCTCGGCCCCAGTGCTGATTCAGCCTAACCGAATGGAGCCATTCATTGTGGAGGTTGACGCCTCCGAGGTGGGAGTGGGTGCTGTCCTGTCCCAGGGTACCAGGTCCCTCACCCATCTCCGTCCCTGTGCCTACTTCTCCAGGAAGTTCTCGCCCACTGAAAGTAACTATGACATTGGAAACCGCAAACTCTTAGCCATTAAATAGGCATTTGAAGAGTGGCGCCACTTCCTGGAGGGGGCTAGGCACCAGGTAATGGTCCTTACCGACCACAAGAATCTGGTTTTCCTAGAATCTGCCTTGAGGCTAAACTCGAGACAAGCTCGATCGGCGTTGCTTTTTACTAGATTCAACTTTTTGGTCACCTATAGGGCTGGGTCTAAAAATATTAAAGATGATGCACTGTCGCGTAGTTTCATGGCCAGCCCTCCTTCGGATGAAGATCATGCTTGTGTTTTGCCCCGAGGTATAATCAATTCCTCTGTTGATTCTGACTTAGTCTCCGAAATTTCGGCTGATCAAGGTTCAGCTCCCGGGAACCTTCCTGAGAACAAGCTGTTTGTTCCCCTGCAATTCTGGCTAAGGGTACTCAGGGAAAATCATGACTCTGCACTATCTGGGCATCCAGGCATCCTGGGTACCAATCACCTCATTGCCAGAAACTATTGGTGGCCTGGGTTGCCTAAAGACGTTAAGGCTTGTGAAATTTGTGCTAGGTCCAAGACTCCCAGGTTCCGACCAGCGGGCTTACTATGTTATTTGCCCATTCCCCAGAGAACTTGGACCCATATCTCCATGGATTTTAGCACCGATCTGCCTCCATCTCAAGGCAAGTCGGTGGTGTGGGTTGTAGTAGACCGCTTCAGTAAGATGTGCCACTTTGTACAATTTGTTTCATTGTTTTGGAGAGCTTTCTGTAAAAAGTTGGAGATTGCTCTGTCCTTCTCCTCGGCCTTCCATCCTGAAACTAATGGCCAAACCGAGAGGTCTAATCAGTCTCTAGAACTATATTTAAGGTGTTTTTTCTCTGACTGTAAATATGATTGGGTCTCCTTAATTTACCTCACCGAATTTTCACTTAATAACCGGGTCAGTAACTCGTCAGGGGTCTCCCCCTTTTTCTGTTATTTTGGGTTTAATTCACGGTTTCTCCTCTGTTTCACCTGGTGGTTCCAATAATCCCTAGTTAGATGTCATTCATCGGGAACTGTGCACAGTCTTGGCCCAGGTTCAGAAGAACCTAGAGGCGTCCCAGAGCATTCAAAAGACACAGGCAGATAGAAGACGTTCTGCTAACCCCTTGTTTGTGGTCGGGGATCTATTGTGGCTGTCTTCCAAAAATTTGCGCCCTAATGTTCCGTCTAATAAATGTGCTCCCCGGTATATAGGGCCGTACAAGGTCATTGAGGTCCTTATCCCTGTCTCCTTCCGACTGGAGTTACCCCACGTCTTTTCGAATACACAACGTGTTTCATGCCTCCCTCCTGAAACGCTGCTCCCCGTCCTTGGCTACCTCGAGGAAACCTCCAGTTCCTGTTCTCACCCCTGAAGGGGTAGAATTCGAGGTGGCCAAGATTGTGGACAGCAGTATGGTCCAAGGCTCCCTCCAGTACCTGGTCTATTGGAGAGGATACGGGCCTGAGGAGAGGACTTGGGTACCCGCCCGGGATGTTCACACTGGGGTATTTCTCAGGAGGTTCCATCTTCGGTTCCCCAATAAGCCAGGTCCACCTAGAAAGGGTCCAGTGGCCCCTCATAAAAGGGGGGGTACTGTAAAGGATCTGCCAGACACAGCTTCTGTGTCGACGCCCGTGGTTAATCAGTCTGCACCTGCTCCTTGGTCTGATAGAGTGAGTCGATCTGCTACCACTCAGGCAGGTAGGCTCAGGAGTGGGAAAATCTATCACAGCCTGGCCAGACGGTTCTAGCTCCCGCCCTCGTTCTATTTATACCATCATTTCCTGCTTGTCTTTGCCTGTGATTTTTTCCTCTTTCCTGGCTCTGCTGCTCCTGCTATTATTATTGACCTTCCTTCATTTTGACCCTGGCTTTACTGACTATGCTCCTGCTCTGCGTTTGGTACCTCGTACACTCCTGGTTTGACTCGGCTCGTTCACTACACGTATTGCTCACCGTGGTGCTGTGGGCAACTGCCCCATTTCCCTTAGCTTCTGTGTACCCTTGTCTGTTTGTCTGTCGTGCACGTATTGAGCATAGGGACCATCGCCCACTTGTACGCCGTCGCCTAGGACGGGCGGTGCAAGTAGGCAGGGACTGAGTTTCGGGTAGATTAGGGCTCACCTGTCTGTCTCCCTACCCCGTCATTACATGTGGTATCTAGGTTACATCAACACTTTCATGACGTATCTTGTGGTTCACGCTTGGGCATTGGAGATGAAGAAGACTGGAAGAAGTCATCATGGCGTTCTGGGCCGGATGAAGAAGAAAAGAGAATGTGAACGTCTCCAATCTAAGAAGATGTCACTAGTGAGTCACTGAATTTCACTTATATGTTCTGCAGAATGAATGTGTAGGACTGATATCTGTCACAATATGGTGGGAATATTGGTCTTTGTTTTACTACACACATTTTTAGTACACAATTAAGAGTGTTCAAATTATTTCTATATAGTTGAAGGGTAGACCCCCAAGAATTATTTCCTTTGGTGGGTCCAAGGTACCTCAGTCAGACACTGAGTGTACAGATCCTTACAGTAAGATATTGTATTACTGTCTGTAGCCTTAGAGGAGAATATATTAACCTTGCTAAGCCACTAATCTGGCATAGAAAAGTCCCAAAAGTGCGGGAAAGTTTTTGGTCAGTTTACGCTGCCTTTGGCACTTTTTGAAAAGTGTGTGGCGCTTTGCGGAAAGGGCAGACAATTTTACTATCATTTATGCCAGTAACGGGCGTAATGTAAAGCAGAAATCAACGCCAGCTCCGAGCTAGTGTACAATTTTACATTGAGTGTGTAACAGAAGGCCTAATCCAGACCCTGTATCTCCCCCACTAATCAGACTGTCTTGTGACACAAGACATGTGTTTTGCTCACCCCCTAAAAAAAAAAAAAGATATATATATCTGAGACAGCGTATCTATAAGGGTATATTCACACGCTGTGTTTTCAGGCGTATTTCGGAGCGTAAACACCTTAAAATGCGCCTGAAAAATCGGTAGACCAATGCCTACAAACATCTGCCTATTGTATTTTAAAACGGCACGTAAAAAGAAGGAGCATGTCTTTTCTTGAGCCGTTTTTGGAGATGTTTTTCATTGTGTCAATGGAAAAACAGCTCCAAAAACATCTAGAAAAAAACACCTCAAAAAACTTTTCCAGCTTCAAAAACGGCTGTAAATCAAAGGCTGTGTTCTCTGTAAACAGCTCTGTAATTTTCAGCCATTTTTGACTTTGCGTGTGAACCCTAAGACTATGACACCTGATAGCTCTGCTGCTTGATAGGAGACAGCGGCTCAGCAGACAGTATCACATATAATATGCTTAGATACAGCGGCTCAGCAGACAGTATCACATATAATATGCTGAGATACAGCGGCTCAGCAGACAGTATCACATATAATATGCTGAGATACAACGGCTTAGCAGACAGTATCACACATGCTAGGCCCAATTAGAAGGTTAATTGTGAAAACATTTCTTATGGTGTTTTTCGATAAAGGTCACTTGAACTGGTATCATTTAAACAGTTAACAGATGAATGGCGCTGTTTATGTGGAATTTACCCTGCGGCCTAATGTACCATATAATGTATTTTAAAAAAAATTAAAAAAAACTACATTTTGTGGGCTGAATTGAAAAAAAACCTGTAATTCCGCCATTTCTGTTTTGATTTTACAGTGTTCATCGGGCGGCATAAATTGCATGATATCTTGATTCTGCGGGTCGTTACGATTATGGCGATACCAAATTTATATCGTTTTATTTTTTACAAAATAATTTGTTTTTGTGACGCTGCATTCGAAGATGAAATGCATAGTTTTTCAATGCAACAGCACTTCATAGGGCGGGAAGGGGTTAAAACCCACTCTCTGAAGCCCCCCTTCAAGATACATTTCAACTAATCTGGTCCCCATGGCAGAAATCTGTCTTTCCATCTGGCACCTCCAGCAGACTCCTTTTAGTCTAGTTTGATTTCTTTTACCTCAGAGTTCCTCTTTTTCCCTTTTTTTTTATTTCTTCTTTCCCTCCCCCCTTCTTCTCCTTCTCCCCCCACTTTATTTGAACTATTTCTAACAGGGGCTGTGCAGGATTAGAAAAATATGGCTGTTTTCTTCCAAAAACAGCACCACACCTATCCATAGGTTGTATTTGGTATTGCAGGTTTGCTCCATTGAAGTGAATGGTAATAAGCTGTAATACCACACACAACCTATGGACAGGTGTGGTGCTGGTTTTTGGAGAAAGCAGACAAGTTCTCTCATCCTGGACAACCCTTTGTCATGGATTGTTCTTGTGCGGAGATGCTCCCTGCATTATCCCTTTTCCTTTATGGCCGCTGATATGTTCTATTCAGCTTTATGGCCTCTGTGGTAAGTACACTGCCAGTCAGTAAAGGGTTAACACTTCAGACCACTGTGGGTGACGTCACAATGTATGAGTTGTGCAGTGGTAATAAACTCCTGTAGTAATGATGATGAAGGCTCTGATGTCATAAATACAAATGTTTATGACATAAAGAAGATTCCATATTAGAAGGTTTTACTGCCACATTCAGCGCCATATTGGATGGGACTGAGGACCTTGAGCTTGACTTCCCCACCAATGCCGATCTGATATAATTTGTAGGTTCTAGCAGGGAAACCCTTCACCCCAGACCACTTCTTCATCACAGTGATGCCATCCTCTTCATACGGGTTGTCTGTAGTAGAGGGGGGTTTCCAGCAGGAGATCCCCCCCTATTAGCCGGAGTGGAGACAGGTGCTACAAGGAGGCATCTGGAGGACCCGTCTCATCCGTGGATCGCTTATTCATTTTAATGGGTGCCCAGGAAGAGAGACATCCGCCTAGCCAACCAGATCAGCCGATTTATGTGTTTTATGTCGTTCGTTCATTGTAATGTCTTTCCTTGAAAATCTGAGAAAACGTACAAATTCTGTTACAAATGATATTTTGGCACCTTCTAAGCCCAGAGGAAGGGCAATCCTCCAGCCATGGTTTCCCTAGAGGTTTCCCCCACAGGGGGTTTTTCCTTTCCTGCGTGCTGGAGGGTGACTCTTCGTGAGTCGGAGGTTTGCCATTTTGGCTTTGGTCATATAATATAATAAAAGTTTTGACCATTTAACACCCAATTATAATGTTTTGTGTCTTTATTTTGCATTCTTTGGTTTGGTGATTGGGATTCTGGGTCTATCACATATCACAAAATCATAAGGCCGGACATCTACTTCCCACACTGACATAGAATGGAGACAACAAGCGTTGCTGCACAATTAAGTGTACACATCCTTACATTAACCGGTTAAGGACTGGGCTGTTTTACAGCTAAATGACCAGAGCAAATTTCACAATTTTGCTATGCGCTTCTTTAGATGACTATAACTCAGCAGGTGAATAAAGTTCATCTTTGAATTTTACACTCTTTTTAAAGGACAGATAGGGCTTTGTTTTAGTGGCATTTGTCAGTATATATCATTTTTATTTTTTTCTCTAAAGTGGGCAAAATTGGAAAAAAATGCAAGAATTTAGCAATTGCGCCAGTTTATGCCAGCATTTTTCACACACGGTATGGACCACGGACAAAATTCATCTCCTTTCACATTCTTCCACTTCTCCCGTGCATGGGGATACCAAATATGTGTGCCTTATTCACTGTGCGGGCATGTGCCAGGGCTTGGCATAAAAGGAGGCTTTTTGGTCCATGAATTCTGCACTTGATTTTATAGCCGCATACTGTTTTCTGGGGGGCCTAATGCTGCTGAAACATTAGAATCACCCCATAAATGACTTCATTCACACAAGTAGACCCCACAAGGTTTCCTTCAAGGGGTTTATCATATTTTTAGACAGTCCAGTTTTCTTCTGAAAGTTTCTTGAATAAGATGGAACAAAAAAAATTCAGCTATTTTTTAGCAAATGCGTCAGTTTATACCAGCATTTTTCACACACGGTATAGACCACGGCCAAAAATCATCTCCTTTCACATTCTGCCACTTCTCCTGAGCACGGGGATACCAAATATGTGGCCTTATTATCACATAAAGATGTAGGAGGGCGGAGGATAGAAGAAGATTATTTCACAAATCGCTTTTTTTAAAAGCTGGTTTTACAAAACTCAACAGAGTTTCTATAACACGTCCAAAATATCTGCTCTTGAAGCAGAAATCCCAAAATATTCATCTAGGGGTATAATGGGAATTTATTTTTTGGAGTTTTCTAAAATAAGAAATTGCAGGTTTATGCGCATGGAGCTCTCCAGCAGATGAACTTTAGAGAACATCAAACATGACATCCACCCCCCACCCATTCCCTCCCCCACCCTTGGAGTAAAATCAGGGGAAAATAAAAACGTAATGTAGGGCAAATATATTTTCAACGAATTAACTAAAATCTAATAATTCTGAACAGTGTGGTATTTTTTAAAACATGGCTCAATGCACAGGCCTGGTTGTGAGGGACATGAGGGACAGAAATATCGGGAATCTTTGCGGTGCCCGTCTTTTCTGCAGACGCGGCACTTTTTCTGGGGGTTGCTTCTGGTTGGTGTTGGGGGAATCCGACTGATGAAGTGTCTTTCAGTCAGTCGCGTGACATCCTCAGACTGGGGGCATTCTCGGGTGTCCTGAACATCAAAAATGAGGCCTTCAATAATTTTCTCCTGGAAATCCAGGTATGTGTCTCTGCCTCTGTTTTTTTTGTAGAGCGCAGATGAGTTGTGGATTTGCCACCTGTAACAGATAAATGGCCACTTTTTTGTACCAGGTTTTAGTTTGGCGTTTTACTAAATAGGGCTGTAAAACCTGGTCGCTTAAATCCACCCCCCCCATGTACTTGTTATATTCGGACACGCTCACTGGTTTGTGCTTGTCCGATGTTGCCCCTCTTTCCCTCACTGCCACTGTTCCTGCGGTATGAATCGTGCTTAGCACATACACATCTTTGCGATCCCTGAACTTGACCGCCAGCAATTCTTCAGATGCATAAGCACAGGAGTCCCCCTTTACCATGCGCTTCCCCACTAATTGCTGTGGAAAACCAATTCGGTTTTTGCGCATGGTACCACATGCCCCAGTCCTTGCAGCATGCAAATGCCTAAACAGAGGCACACTGGAATAAAAATGATCACAGTACAGGTGGTACCCCTTGTGAAGTAGAGGCTGCATTATCTCCCACACGATCTTACTGCTGGTGGAAAGATCAGGGGGGCATCCAGGAACATTTATTGTGCGGTCCCGCCCTTCATAAATTCTGAAGGCGGTGGTATATCCTGACCCGCTTTCACACAATTTGTAGAGCTTAACGCCATATCTTGCCCTTTTGGAAGGTAGATATTGGCGAAAGCTAAGTCTGCCATGGAAGTTGAGGAGGGATTCGTCCACACTTACATTCTGCTCAGGGGTGTAGAGTTGCAGAAATAAATTATTCAGGGAATTTATTAGCGGTCTTATTTTGAACAACCGATCCCGGTTTGCATCGGTACTTGGGGGGGCCTGTGCGTTGTCATTGAAGTGGAGGAACCTCATTATTGTCTCATAACGAGACCTGGGCATTACTGCAGAATATACTGGGGTGGCTTGGGCGGTTCTTGTTGACCAGTAAGACCTAATGGAGGGCTTTTTGACAATACCCATATTTAGGGTGAGCCCCAAATTTTTTTTTAATTCCAGAAAATTGGTGGGCGTCCAATCTCTGGCATGGGTGGATGAAAGTTTCCGCCTTATATATTGAGTGGCATATAAATTTGTTTCGTGGACAATCTGATTTAGGATGTCGTCCGTTATAAATAAATGGAAGTAATCCATTTGGACAAAATTTGTATTGTCCACGGTTATGCCAGGAGTGGCAGTAAATCCGTGGATTCTAGGCCCAAAAGATGGGGCAGGTGCCCATACAAGAGCCTGGACTGAAGGGACCAGGCTGTCCCGTGCTACAGCGCTACTTGGCCCTGCGCTTTCATGTTCTGCAGTTTCGACTGCATCAGGGACAACGTCCCCTGAAGATGAACCTGAAGTGACGCTATCATCGTCACTGCCCAAAACAGGGTCCATCTCTGACGCCATCTCTGATGCGGTCTCCGACTCAGACCACAGCATGGCGTATGCCTCCACGGCGCTAAACAACTTCCTCGCCATAACGTAACTAACACTAACACTAACTAAACAAATTTTTTTTTTTATATAAAACACACAAACTAACTGCTATATATATCTACACTACCGCTAACAAAAAAATAAACCGCTATTGCTATATATATTATATATATGTGGATATATATATAATTATATACTCCCTACCTGCCTATTCTAATAGAATAAAAGATAGAAAGGTAGATAGATAGAAAAAAAGATAGATGGATAGATAGATTGTATAGATAGATAGAAATCTATCTATACAGAGAATGTTTTAGAGTGTAACTGTATTGTTTGTGTAACTGTATTGTTTGTGTAACTGTAACTGTAATCTTCTGGCAGCAATTCTCCCGAGTCTCTTCTTCTCCTCAAACTGAAACAATGTTTGAGGAGAAGAAAAGAGGCAGGAGATTTACTGCCAGAAAAGTCAAAATAAAACAAATGTGGTCGCTGTGATAGGTTTTCACAGCGATCACATGTTCAGGGACCATCAGATTGGTCCCTGATACTCTGCCCAGTGCCCAGAGCTGTTGGTAACAGCGTGGGCACAGGGCTGTGTGCACGCGATCGCGTGCACACTGTTTTCTATGCAGAAATGCATGTGATCGCTGTGATTGGTTGTCACAGCGATCACATGTTCAGGGGCCAAAAGATTGGTCCCTGATACTCTGCCCAGTGCCCAGAGCTGTTGGTAACAGCGTGGGCACAGGGCTGTGTGCACGCGATCGCGTGCACACTGTTTTCTATGCAGAAATGCATGTGATCGCTGTGATTGGTTGTCACAGCGATCGCGCGTGCACAGTCTCTGAAGTGCCGCTGTAAATAGTCTATACGGCGGACTTTAGAGACCCTGACCGCTGGCCGTATATTTACGGCCAGCGGTCGGGAACCTGTTAAAGGAACAATGACTTTCCTATTCACTACAAAAGAACCAAGATGGGAACTCCAGACAAGATGGCTGCTGCACGAAACTAAATCATTTAAACATTATCATCACTTTCACATATTACATATCTTAGTAATTCGGCATCCTGCTTGATAATTCACAATGTAATTTCATACAGAGAATATAAGCAAATAAATCATCCTTCACAAACCTCCCTTTTTCTCATATTAAATTACAGAAATTATATATATTATGATTATGAAACTCAAACAATATATCAATAGGGCCACAACTAATATGATGCCATCACCAATGTCCGGTTAGGGTATGGGGTCCCACCAGTGTATCAACAAGTCATGTACATCATCGTCCTCTTCTTCTCCTGTCTTCTGATTAGAACACTTGATACTGCTGACGGATTCACTCAGGTCTTTGGTCTTTACTTGGAACTTTGCTGATGTCATCAGGACTTGATTTGGTCCTTTTCATCTGTCAGACACCGTCTCTTTTAGTTTATGTCACCGGGCTATACACAAAACCTCATGCTGTGAGCCTGGTGTGAGATCCCACGTAGGCGGATTAGTGGGGTGTTATTGTGACCCCACAAACCCTCTGCTCATCTGTCTTCTTACTTGTCTGGGCGGCTGCTTGGAATTGTGACACTTCCGTCAGTTCATGACAAACGCGTTGTACTGGCTCCGGCTGCGCCTGCCGCACCTCAGTAATGGAGTTCATCGTATTAAAAATCTTTTAGTTCATGTTTACTGGCACTTGCTGGGGAACCCCAACCCTTGTCAATTGTTACTAATCTGGTGATAACATCTACGTACTATAAAAGTTGTTCTAAGTACATACAATAACAATGTCAGGCCCTTAAACTAAATCAAACAAACACCTTTTACTTCTCTGTTCCAATGGACAGGGCACCTAGAAGATGTGTAATTATTGGGTACGTTTCATTTGCACTTGGTGTCACGCTTTCCAGCAGGATTTGTACCTTGATCTGAGCTGATTTCCTGGAACATTTCCAGCACACCAAAATATACACAGATTCCACATGTTTATCTGACAAATGTCGCAAACCAATTTTCCTTACTCTAATTTGTATTGCATGGGAAGGCCTCTCAAGGTCTGTTCTCTTCGTGGGAGAAGGGTATGATAAGGTTGGCACCGGTCTGCCAGGACTGTTCTGTAGGCAAATCAAACAGCTCTAACAGAATTTAGCAGCATCAGCTGTAAAGCCTGGGACATACCAATTAGATCTTACCAAATCGATCCTTGCAGTCTTGGGGCATATGTGAGGTCATACACCATCAATGCAAAAGCCATCAAGAGTGCCTTGGGTCTTACCGGTTCACGTTCCCTTATCCGTCCACATTCTGTTAGAATCTGGTTCTCACGCCTTCCGCTCCAAGTTGGACTCTTCCTGTGGAGAACAAGCTGTTTCATTGTACAAACATTAATTGATCTTAATCAAATAATTAATTTGAAGAAAAACATTAACAAATAACATCTTTACATCAAACGTTCACATTGAGCAATAACTAGAAATGATACATGCAAACTCATTTTTGTTCTTTTTATATATATATATATATATATATACACACACACACACACACACACACACACACACACACACACACACACACACACACACACAAACACTGCACAGAATTTTCCTTTCACAATAACAACGACAAAAAACAAATAACTAAAAATGTTTTCAAATGGGAATATTCCACTTCTGTACCTTTTTATCTGACACATGACTCTAATAGTCCAATGCTAAGGCTTGTCCAGAACTTTACATAAAGCTTAACTTCAGTATTTAATATTCCCACAACACTTCTTAAATACAATTATTAAACAAACTAACTTTGGAATAACATCTGAAGAACTGCTGATATCTTATTGTACAAACATCAGGTCAATACTTGGGATAACATTGTTCCCCTGTCACTTACACACAACGTCTGCAGTGGGGAAAATACAGGCCGAGCTTCAGGCCCCCCTGAGAACAGGTCTACACACACGAGCACATTGTCATACACTTCTTCCTCGGGTAGTTGTATGTTCTGCAGTCGCTGGGACGGGTAATCTGGCCGGGCTGCACTTTTCACAGGTACCTTTGCTGTTTTACCTATGTCATGCCGTGCGCACATCATGCCGGCTGCTACAAACCTAGTGGTGGCATTATTGTATCCAGGGACAAGCCAATTTACTGACACCTGGCTGCACATACCCTTGTTGTCAGTTCTGTTTTCTCTTGCTCTCTCAATTGGCTTACCCAATGATCCAATAAAGTTCCTACTACCAATGGGCCCATAATTGTGGGTGATGCCAAAAGCGTACCTAGAGACCTAGAGTCAGTGTATATGTCGGCCGTCTTACCTTCTGCCAGGTTACAGCCTCAGCGAGCACCTCCAGCTCCGCTCCTTGAGATGAACAAGAAGGTGAGAGTGGTTTCTGGGTAATTTACCTTGTGCCTCGTATCCTGTTCTACACATGCTGTATATGATAAAGTATGTCTACATTACAAATTTACATTGGAAACCCATGTCACATATAGATAGAACATTTCAAAAGGGTGGAGTTTTATTGTTACACATTTATCTGATGATCCAGAACACTTGTAAATCCCACCCACCAGGTCCTGTAAATACCTGATTAATACAAAAACAAACAAAATATGTTACTGAAATCTGGCATAAAATAAACAATATTCAAACAATTTTTTTGTTTTGCCTTCTCCCCATCTAAATCTATAAAGACTCATCTGTGAGTGACGTCACCTCTGCCTCCTGTGTAAATTGGCTGGAGGGGGATGGTCTCTTACACAATACCTCATATTGGGTGGAGACTACAGCACAGCTTCACCGTTCTGGAAGGATCTGGAACCATCTACACAGAAAAACCTCAAAATGTAGGTTACTGTCATACACATTTAATCTGGGTTACTCCTTGAAGCTCATACACATTTTGTAGATCTCCTAGAACCAAATTCATTAATTCAAAACAAAATAAAACACAAAACAAAACTACCTGATCAGTCCCTTCACCATTCCCTCCTATTTGGACTTTGCGAAAGTAATGTAGCAGGGTTCAAAACTACATATTAACATAATGAGATTAGGCACTCTATCGGGGGGGGGGGGGGGCACTAGTTTAACCCCTTGTAATACACAACAGCCTGGAACAAAAAAGATTACTTTCTCCTGACAAAAATACATTTTATCTTTAAAATGACCTGCAACCATTTACCTGTAAAACATCTCACATTTTCAAAAATAACATTTAGGCAGCACCATAGCACGTGCCTCATGTGTGAAAACAAAAAAAACAAGACAAATGTAATTAGTTATTCAATAACACAGAAAATAATATATCTGGTAATATAAATTACTGCAAACCAATAAGCTGTACATAAGAATAGGGAACAGAGGGGGCACATACATTTTCAAGACCCCGTGTCTCACAATATCTGTAGTTTAATTCATTTGAATCAACATCAGAACATTCCAACATTAAATCTTATCACATTATAACACATTAATCTGCAGTATAGCTTTTATCTTTCTACAAACAGATCCAGCCGGCTGTAATATTTTTCTCGCTTGGTGTAGTTACAGACGACTGTGCTGCGCGAAAATAAAACACGTTGCATAAAAAAAATGAAAAAAAAGTGGAACTGATTTTAACCCCATACACAAAACACTAACATTTTTAGACATTACTGCTGTTAAAAATAGGAAACATACAATATAGTTCTGCTTTTATTGTGGCCATTAGTTTCAAACTTCAGACATGTTACATTACACACATCACACAGATGTCACATCACATCACACATGTTACATTGCACACATCACACAGATGTCACATCACATTACATATGTATCACACATCACACAGATGTCACATCACATCACACATGTTACATTGCACACATCACACATCACATTACATATGTATCACACATCACACAGATGTCACATCACATTACATATGTATCACACATCACACAGATGTCACATCACATTACACATTACACTCCCCCCGTTCTGACCCACGTCAGTCACTGCAATGTACCTGGCTGCTCCGTTTTCTTCACTCTTCCAATGAAAATTTACACCTGTATTTAAATTGTTCTTTCTCACATCATCTTACTTGTAACTACCTGTAATCACCTGATCACATGCAAACATCCTTCTTATGCTGCCAGCCTCTTCAACAATTTTTTTTTCAGTGTGTTATTTTGCCTTCACATACTTTATAATTAAAGCCCCAGCTCCTTTTGCTCATTCTAATGTTGGCCGGGACCAGTGCCCCAAAGCATCTTTGTCCAACTTCCTCCTGACCCCATGTTCGGAGAGCAGTAGGGTGATTTCCGGTAAATCCCCCACCTCCAGGCAAACAGGCCAAGTTTGCCGACAAATATCTCAGACCAGTCTATCTCCTGGACTGTCTTACCAATACGATATCAAAAGTCGTTCCTCCAGACATTCTAGCAGTAGGATTCTCTGATCCCTCACTGGATTGAACATCAAGAACAGACAAAATGCTGCCAATCAACAATTACAAGAGCAAATTCTTCAACACAATCGACATTCATGAACCTCCATTGATTCAAGCAGGAGTTGGTAACACTTCACTTATGCAGAACACTTGCTGCCGGGGGGTGTCTTCCAGTTCATACAGCCCGTAATGTAACATATATCCCAAACTCTTTCCTCTAGCACTTTGCAATGGTTTCACATGCAAATTATATTTGGTAACATAAATATATTATCCTCCCCGCTCAGCCGTTCACTCTGTGGGTTGTAGTTTAGGGGGTTGTTATCTATGTTGGTGATAATTTCTTTACGGGCTATGGGTCTGATCCAATACCAATGTCCTTCACTGTAATTACTACTACGACACAGGTGGCACCTGGGATAAGTGTCAGGGTCATTCATTGAATACAGGATGTTATATTACAACGGTATTCAATCCAGCGGTCTGATGTTATTCTACTACAGACTTAATTACTTGGATGTTATTTTACATCAAAGTGTATATGCCGGATTATCATGTGCTAGAAATCAGTCTGTACTGATTCCAACCTTATGCCAGTCTGGCAATGCATACAACTGGTTTATGGACCCTTACACACAATATCACTGTCTGGCAATGAGCCAGGAAAATATAAATGATTTTCTAATACAGTATTCAAAGTTTTTCCCTGTTGCACTGGGTAATGGTATTGAGTGCAAATTCAATATAGACACAATTGCTTCTCCTTGCACTGGATTCTACATTATCAGGACTTAACCATTGAAGCTCCTGTGGTACTACATGATATTACTCACAACTGTCTATGGGTCTGAGCCAATACCAGTCAGTACCTCCCAACTATAATCCCAGACAAACGGGTAACAGAACAACTATTAATCCTCAACAATTTTACACAACTAAATAACAAATAACGCTGCAACAAAGCAGCAAGCACAAGTTTTGTTTTTTCCTCACAGTCCAAACTACAATGTTTGCATTTCAAATACTTCACATGTGAGTTACGACTTCTCTCTGCCATGCGCTACGTCACTGCATTCCAAAGACTTCTCACAATTGTTAACTATGTATTTGCTGGCAAAAATTCTCTCATGTCTTTCAAATAAACAGTTTAACCCCTTCGCGCTCAGCGACGTAATAATCCGTCGCGCTAACTGCATCGTTAGCGCTCAGCGACGGATTATTACGTCGCGGGGATAACGGCCATTTCGGCCGTCTTCCCGTCACATACAGGAGCTGTGACGCTGCTGTCTCGTACAGCAGCTGTCACAGCTCCTACAGCGGGGACCGATCGCTGTGTCCCCGCTGATTAACCCCTTAAAAGCCGTGTTCAATAGTGATCACGGCTTTTTAGGGGTTAAGCTACAATCGCCAGCCTGCTACGCGATAGCGGCTGGCGATGGTGGCTATGGCAACCGGACACCAAACTATGGCGTCCGGCTCTGCCATCGACGGAAGCCTAGTGGGTCCTGACGAAGTCAGGACCCACTATGCTTGCTGTCAGTGAGTAGCTGACAGTTCTAATACACTGCACTACGCATGTAGTGCAGTGTATTAGAATAGCGATCAGGGCCTCCTGCCCTCAAGTCCCCTAGTGGGACAAAGTAATAAAGTTAAAAAAAAGTTAAAAAAAGATGTGTAAAAATAAGAAAATAAAAGTTTTAAAAGTAATAAAAGTAAAAATCCCCCCTTTTCCCTTATCAGTCCTTTATTATTAATAAAAATATATAAACAAACCAATAAACTATACATAATTGGTATCGCCACGTCCGTAACGGCCTGAACTACAAAATTATTTCGTTATTTATCCCGCGCGGTGAACGCCGTAAAAGAAAATAATAATAAACCGTACCACAATCACAATTGTTTGGTCACTTCACCTCCCAAAAAAATTAATAAAAAGAGATCAAAAAGTCGCATGTACCTAAAAATGGTACTGATAGAAACGACAGTTCGTTACGCAAAAAATAAGTCCTCGCACGGCTTTATTGATTGAAAAATAAAACCGTTATGGCTCTTAGAATAAGGAACACAAAAAGTGAATGATTGTTTACAAAACGTATTTTATTGTGCAAACGCCATAAGACATAAAAAAAACCTATAAACATCTGGTATCGCCATAATCGTATCGCCCCGCAGAATAAAGTGAATATGTCATTTATAGCGCACGGTGAACGCTGCAGAAACTATAAACATCTGGTATCGCCGTAATCGTATCGCCCCGCAGAATAAAGAGAATATGTCATTTATAGCGCACGGTGAACGCAGTAAAAAAAAAAAGAATAAAAAAACAATAGTACAATCGCTGTCTTTTAGTCACCACGCCACCTAAAAATAGAATAAAAACTGATCAAAAAGCCGCATGCACCCCAAGAAAACTACAATGGATTCCTCAAGGGATCTAGTTTCCAAATTGGGGTCACTTTTGGTGGTTTTCCACTGTTTTGGCACCACAAGACCTCTTCAAACCGGACATGGTGCCTAATAAAAAAGAGGCCTCAAAATCCTCTAGGTGCTCCTTTGCTTCGGAGGCCGCTGCTTCAGTCCATTACCGCACTAGGGCCACATGTGGGATATTTCTCTAAACTGCAGAATCTGGGCAATACGTATTAAGTTGCGTTTCTCTGATAAATCCTTTTGTGTTATAAAAAAAATGGTATAAAGAGGATTTTCTGACAAAAATTTTTTTTTAATTTCACCTCTACTTTGCTCTAAATTCCTGTGAAACACCTAAAGGGTTCATAAACGTTCTAAATGCTGTTGTGAATACTTTGAGGGGTCTAGTTTCTAAAATGGGGTGTTTGATAGGGGTTTCTAATATATGGGCCCCTCAAAGCAACTTCAGAACTGAAGTGGAACCTAAAAAAAAAAAAAAAATCAGGCAATACTTCGCTTCTTACATTATACTGATAATGAGCCGTGCCCACCCCGAGATGACCCCAGTTTTGACCGTTTGTATAAACGGAGACCCCTATTAGACCGTTTCAGTGCCCGGTTTTCCCAAGCATACACCCCCAAGAAGTGTATTTCTATTGATGAGTCCTTGGTGGATTTTAAAGGGAGGGTTCAATTCCGCGAGTACCTGCCGGGTAAGAGGGCAAGGTATGGCGTGAAGATGTATGAGCTGCGAGAGTGCATCAGGGTATACCTACAGGTTTAGGATATATGAAGGGAAGGACACCAGTGCTCAGCCCCCAGAATGCCCCCCCTTACTGGGCGTTAATGCAAAAATTGTGTGGGATTTGGTGCACCCACTGCTGGACCAGGGTTACCACCTCTACCTGGATAATTTTTATACCGGCGTCCCACTCTTCAACTGCCTCGCTTCCAGTCCTGTGGCATGCGGCACTGCTAGAAGAAATCTGAGAGGCCTCCCTAAGACTCTGCAGGGCAAACAAGAAGGGGTGAGCGCAGGGCACATTCTAGCAGCAACATATTGTGTGTCAAGTACAAGGACAAGAGAGATGTCACACCAGTACCCATGTACCTGTACGAGGTACCAGTACAGAGACCCCTAAACCAGACTGCATCCTGGACTACAATAGGTACATGGGAGGGGTGGACTTGTCAGATCAAGTCCCGAAGCCCTACAGTGCCATGCGGTGTGGTATAAGAAGCTGGCCGGGCACATCATACAGATGGCATTGTACAACGTGTACGTGCTACGTCGATGTACAGGCCAGAGGGGAACTTTCCTGGAATTTCAAGAGGTGATTATCAAGAACCTAATCTTTAGGGACCAGGAACTGGGGGGGGCACCCAGTACTTCTGGAAGCGGGGCCACACACATCGTACCAGGGCAACACTTTCCAGGAGAAGTTCCCCAAACTGGCAAGAAGGGAAAAAGTCAAAAGAGGTGCAAAGTCTGCTATAAGAGTGGTATAAGGGAGGACACAATATATCAATGTAACGCGTGTCCCGAAAAACCAGAGCTCTGTATGAAAGAGTGTTTTAAAATGTATCATACATCCCTTGTTTTATAATTTACCCCAATTCTACTTACCCTGATGCACTCCGCACAGCTTATCCCCCCTCGTCTTTCCCTTCTGGGCCCTGCTGTGTGCCCAGGCAGCTGATAACAGCCACATGTAGGGTATTGCCATACCCGTGAGAACCCACATTACAGTTTATGGGGTGTATCTCTCCGGTCAAAATGCTCACTACACCTCTAGATGAATGCCTTAAGGGTGTAGTTTTTAAAACGGGGTCACTTCTTGCGGGTTTCAACTGTACTGGTACCTCAGGGGCTTCTGCACACATGACTTTGCACGAGAAAATCCCCAGTAGGCCAAATGGTGGTCCTTTCGTTCTGAGCCCTCCCATGGGCCCAAACGGCAGTTTATCACCACAAATGGGGTATTGCTGCACTCAGGACAAATTGTGCAACAGAATGGGGTATTTTATTTCTTGTGAAAATAAGAAATTTTCAGCCAAAACTACATATTATTGGAAAAAATTAATTTTGTTTTAATTCCAAGCCCAATTCAAATAAGTTCTGTCAAAAAACTGTGGGGTCAAAATGGTCACAACACCCATAAATGAATTCCTTGAGGGGTGTAGTTTCCAAAATGGGGTCACTTCTGGTGGTTTTCTATTGCTTTGATACCTCCGGTGCTCTGCAAATGCGACATGGCACCCGAAAACCAAACCAGCAAAATCTGTACTCCAACAAACACATAGCGCTCCTTTCCTTCTGAGCCCTCCCATGGGCCCAAACAGCAGTTTATCATCACAAATGGGGTATTGCCGCACTCAGGACAAATTGGGCAACAAAATGTAGTATTTTATTTCTTGTGAAAATAAGAATTTTTTAGCTAAAACGACATATTATTGGAAAAAAAATATTTTTTTTTAATTCCCAGCCCAATTCAAATAAGTTCTGTGAAGAAACTATGGAGTCTAAATGGTCACAACACCCATAAATGAATTCTTTGAGGGGTGTAGTTTCCAAAATGGGGTCAGTTCTAGTGGGTTTCCATTGCTTTGATACCTCTGGGGCTCTGCAAATGCGAGATGGCACCCGAAAACCAAACCAGCAAAATCTGCACTCCAAAGAACACACAGCACTACTTCACTTCTGAGGCCTCCCATGGACCCAAACTGCAGTTTATCGCCACAAATGGGGTATTGCTGCACTCAGGAGAAATTGGGCAACAAAATGGGGTATTTTGTTCCCTGTGAAAATAAGAAATTTTGATAAAAAATTACATCTTATTGGAAAAAATGTAATTTTTTTCATTTCACAGCCCAATTCAAATAGGTGCTGTGAAAAAACTGTGCGGTCAAAATTGTAACAACAACCATATTTGAATTCCTTGAGGGGTGTAGTTTCCAAAATGGGGTCACTTCTGTGGGTTTCCATTGCTTTGTTACCTCTGGGGCTCTGCAAATGCAACATGGCACCCGAAAACCAATCCAGCAAAATCTGGACTCCAACAAACACATAGCGCTCCTTTCATTCTGAGCCCTCCCATGGGCCCAAACGGCAGTTTATCACCACAAATGGGGTATTGCCGCACTAAGGACAAATTGGGCAACAAAATTGGGTATTTTGTTCCCTGTGAAAATAATAAATTTTGATCACAAATGACATCTTATTGGAAAAAATGACATTTTTTTAATTTCACAGCCCAATTCAAATAGGTGCTGTGAAAAAACTGTGCGGTCAAAATGGTAACAACAACCATAAATGAATTCCTTGAGGGGTGTAGTTTCCAAAATGGGGTCACTATTTGGGGATTCCTACTGTTTTGGCACCTCAACACCTCTTCAAACCTGGCATGCTGCCTAAAATATATTCTAATAAAAAAGAGGACTCAAAATGCACTAGGTGCTTCTTTGCTTCTGGGGCTTGTGTTTTAGTCCACGAGCACAGTAGAGCCACATGTGGGACATTTCTAAAAACTGCAGAATCTGGACAATACATATTTAGTAGTGTTTCTCTGGTAAAACCTTCTGTGTTACAGAAAAAAAATGAATAAAATTTAAATTCAGCAAGAAAGATGAAATTTGCAAATTTCACCTCCACTTTGCTTTAATTCTTGTGAAATGCCTGAAGGGTTAAAAAAACTTTCTAAATGCTGTTTTGAATACTTTGAGGGGTCTAGTTTTTAAAATGGGGTGTTTTATCAGGGTTTCTAATACATAGGCCCCTCAAAGCCTCTTCAGAACTGAAGAAGTACCTTAAAAAAAAGGATTTTGAAATTTTCTTAAATATATGAGAAATTGCTGTTTATGTTCTAAGCCTTGTAACGTCCAAGAAAAAGAAAAGAATGTTCAAAAAACAATGCCAATCTAAAGTAGACTTATAGGAAGTGTGAACTAGTAACTATTTTGGGTGGTATAACTGTCTGTTTTACAAGCAGATGCATTAAAATTCTGAAAAATGCAATTTTTTCCAAATTTTCACTAAATTTTGCAATTTTTCACCAATAAACACTGAATATATCGACCAAATTTTACCACGAATATGAAGCCCAATGTGTCACGGGAAAACAATCTCAGAATCGCTTGGGTAGGTTTAAGCATTCCGACGTTATTACCACATAAAGTGAAATATGTCAGATTTGAAAAATGGGCTCTGAGCCTTAAGGCCAAAACTAGGCTGCGTCCTTAAGGGGTTAAGATCACGTACACACCTGCAATCCTTCATCACACAAAAAGCTTCAACATACCTTTTTGGATCCATCTTTCAACCCGTTCTGACTAAGGAGTCTCATCCATAAAGAAGTGACGTTCTGACAGCTGGATTCCAAGGCTTACGCAATACATGTGTGAATGGTGTAAGAATAAGCTCCTTACCTACCGCGGTTTTTTGTAATTCACAGATGCAAAGCCAGACCTCTCCAGTGACAGCTTATCAGACGTGCAATCTTCCTGGGTTTTATCGGCACCATTTCTGTCGTGGAAATCCATCGCTCAAAATATATTAGACTGAAATTTATACGAGTCCCAACAGACTCTCAAGGCCAGACTCCATTAGTCAGTATCCTAATTAGGATATTTCACCGATATATATCGAGAGAGGAGAAGAAAACACACAGACACGCTTATATGTTCAAAATGCTCCTCTGAAGGATTTATTACCAAACTCAAACTGTTAAACTGAAATTCAGAAGGGGTGTAGGCTTGAGGTAAACCAATCAGAGACAATGTAACAATATTTGTTATTCAGTAAAAAGCATATCATAACGTACATCCCAGATACATCATTATAATTCTTCACACATTATGTTTACAGGTTTCTTATCTCTCTTTTGGACAGAATATCCTCGTGGAGATGGGGGGAGACCTTCCCTCACGCATACTTGCCATCCTCCCATCTCACTCCCTATCCAACTTCACATGGGAACCAAGGTCAAAGATAAAACATACAAAATCAACATTACTTGTATTAAAGGAACAATGACTTTCCTATTCACTACAAAAGAACCAAGATGGGAACTCCAGACAAGAAGGCTGCTGCACGAAACTAAATCATTTAAACATTATCATCACTTTCACATAATACAGATCTTAGTAATTCGGCATCCTGCTTGATAATTCACAATATAATTTCATACAGAGAATATAAGCAAATAAATCATCTTTCACATTAGCAACGCTCTGACTGGGGATTCTGCTCCTAGGGAAGCCCCTGACAACACTGTCCATAAATGGACACTGACGTTAGGAGCTTTAAGATGCCAAAATCCTAGGCCAGAACACTGGCATTGCACTGGCTGGGGATTCCACTCCTGGAGAGAGCCCCTGACGTCACTGTCCATATATGGATTCTGCTCCTGGAGGATCCCTTGATGTTACTGTCTGTACATAGACAGTGACATTAGGGGCTTTGTAATGTGAGAATTCCAAGTCAGAGCGTTGTCAGCGCTGTGGCCGGGAATTACGCTTGTAGAGAAAGCCTCTCACTTTACTGTGCATATATGGCTTTAAATATCCATATTTGGCTTTAAACTCTGGAGTCCCCGGCCAGAGCATCGCAAGCACTCACTGGCCGGGAACTCCTGACTTGGGAAAGCCCTTGATGTCACTTTCACTATATGGACAGAGATGTTAGGAGTTTAAAAACCCAGGAATCCATGGCCAGAGCGTCGGCAATACTCTGGTTAGTGATTACTCTCCTGGAAGGAGCCCCTGATGTCTGTCAATTGTTATGGTAGTAGTCGGATATGATCTTTAATAAATTGAAACCATTTTTTTAAGCTTTAAGAACAAGGTTTGACAATGATAAGTTCTACCCATGTGTATCTAATGCTGATATGTATCCATGCTCCTTACTCATTTTAATATTGTGTGATTGAACTTGGTAACTTGGTATGCTTGGCTGACTGTACTGTATGATCAGAAGTAGTAACTAGATGTTTACGAATCAGATTCAGATAAGTTTTAGTAATGATACTTAGTTCAACAGATAGAGAGGTCCTATAGTGGAGGACCAAGTCAATGTGAGCTCGAAATTTTGAACGAAAAAATAACAGAGTAAAAAGTAAATTTAGATTAAAAACTTACTATTAAAATACAAACCAGACAGCTCTCCAAGGTAGAGTTTGAGAAGCTGCATACTATATTCTAATGCTACTTTGCCTAAATGGTAAGCAAATAGATTTTTTTTTTCTACCTAAAATGGCAGAAAACACACTATTTTGGAGATGGAAAGGATGGCTAGAGGGCAAATGGACGAGGCCATAGTTTTGGGTGTTTTTTTTATTCCATTTGCTAACAATTTAGGCAAAGTAGCTCAAAAGTAAACATTTTTAAAATCCGTAATTTTGTGAAGTATTGTAATTGGAAATTTTCACGCACGCCTGTTTTGAGTAACAATGTTAGCTTTTTGAGACTTTATGCTGTTTTCGCATCTTTTAAATAGTATGTTGGTACCAGCGGGAGAGGAGACCTCCTGCATGACAGATTTAATATAATTGACACCAGCGGATATTATAGCTGAAATCTATGCTAGCTGGCGTAGGTATCTGTTTGTGGAGCACTGAACACCCAAGGTGTGCCAAATTTGTTCAGAGCTGTGGGCTTCTTAGAGTATGTTCACATTAAGTTTTTTCTTTTCGACTGAGGTATACGTCGGGAGAAGACTAAGTATACCTCCAACGGAAGGCCTCGACGTATCCCATTGTATACGCATACAGTGGGATATGTCACCTGAATTTCTCGGGCACAGAGCTACTTTAAGCACTAGGCTCGGTAAAGCCGCTGATGTTACTGTCCATATATGGGCAGTGATGTTAGGGGCTTAAACAAAATCAAGAATCCACACCCAGTGCGTTAGCATTGTTCTGGCCTGGGATTCGGCCTCTGGAGGAGCCCCTGACGTTACTTTCCATATATGGACAGTGACTACAGGGGTTTTAAGATGCCGGAATCCTAGGCTAGAACATCGGCAACACTCTGGACAAGGTCTCTGCTCCTGGAGGAAGCCTATATTGTCACTGTGTATATATGGACAGTGACGTCAGAGGATTTGAGATGCTGGAATCCCTAGTCAGAGCATCGACAATGCTGTGGCAGGGAAAACCGGTTCTTGAGGGAGCCTGTGATGTCACTTTCCATATATGGACAGTGATGTCATGGGCTTTCAACTATGGAGTCCCCAGCCAGAGCAACAAAATCCCTCTGGCTGGGGGCCCCTGTCTTGGGAAGGCTCTTGACATCACTGTCCATATATGAACAGTGATGTTAGGAGCTTAAAAACTCAGAATCCACAGGCAGAACGTTGGCAACGCTCTGGCTGGGAATTCCGCTCCTTGAGGAGACCCTGACAACACTATCCATAAAAGGACTGTGAGTTCAGGAGCTTTAAGATGCCGAAATCCTAGGCCAGAACCTCGGCATTGCTCTAGCTGGACATTCCGCTCCTGGAGGGAGATTCTGATGTCAGGGTCAAAATATGGACAGTGACGTTAGAGGCTTTGAGATGTTGGAATCCCCGACTAGAGCATTGGCAATGCTCTGGCCAGGGATTCTGCTCATGGAGGAAACCTTGACGTTACATATATAGTAATATTAAGGGATTAGTAATGCGAGAATTTCAGGCCAGAGTGTTGCCAATGCTCTGGCCAGTGATTCCGCTCCTGGAAGGAGCCCTTGACGTTAATGTCCAGATATGCAGTGATGTTAGGGGCTTTGAGATGCCGGAATCGCCGGCCAAAGTGTCGGCAACGCTCTAGCCGGGGATTCTGCTTCTGTAGGATCCCCTGACTTTACTGTCCATGTATCGACAGTGACGTGAGGGGCTTTCTAATGCAAGTGTCCCAGACCAGACCATTGGCAAAGCTGTGGCTGGGGACTAGACTACTAGAGGGAACCCCTGACGTTATTGTCCATAAAAAGGCGGTAACGTCAAGGGCCCCACTAGTACTGGAATCCCCGGTCAGAGTGCTACCGATGCTCTAGGCCGGGGTCCGAATAGTTCAAAGCTTATTTCAGTAGGCTTCTGTTTAATATTGGCGTATAAAAATGCCAGTATTTTTTAATTCCACCCATTGGTTATATGCAACAACGGGAGGTGAGGTCCTCTTGCTCGACAGATTTACTATAAGTTACATCAGGCATTGGCGTAAATTATAGCGGAAATCCATGGCAGATTGGTCTAGCGTCGATTTCAGTTTGTGGAGCCTTGACAGCCAAAGTTGTGTCAAATTTATTAAGAGCCATGCTGATATATAATCATGCTTCTTATGTATGTTTTAATATTGTGTGATTGAACATGATGTTCTAGACTAGATAAAAAGTTACTATTAAAAAAAACAACAAAAAAAACCAGACAGCTCCCTACCAAGTTAGAGTTTGAGAAGCTGCATACTATACTCTCCTGCTACTTTGCCTAAATGGTAAGCAAATTGATTATTTTCTTTTTCTACCTAAAATGGCAGAAAACACACCTATATTGGAGATGGAAAGGACGGCTAGAGGGGAAATGGAGGAGGCCGGTGTTTTTAAATTGCATTTTTTTCCTAGGTGTTTTTTATTCTATTTGCTGACAATTTTGGCAAAGTAACTCAAAAGTAGATGTGTTTATAATACTTGATTTTGTAAAGCAATGTAATGGGTCAAAATAAAGACATTGAGGGGGACTTATTAAATATCTTGTGGTAGTTATCTGACAGAAGAAAAGTTGCAAATTATGTTTCACGCCTGTTTTTAAAAAAAAATTATGTTTTTTTGGAAAATTATGCTGCTTTCGTCTCTTTCCAAACAGGAAGTGGGTCCCAGCGGTAGGGGGTTCTGCTGCACGACAGATTCAATATAAACACAACAGAAATTAGTTTAAATCATAGCGGAAATCTATGCAAGCTTGTATCTGGCATAGCTTTGAGTTTGTGGAGTCCTGACAGCCCATGTTGCGGCAGATTTATTAAGAGCCGTCCGCTTCTTAGTAAATTTATGGCAACTTACTTCTGAAGGTTTCTGTTTAAAACCGGTATATGAAATGCCAGTCCTAATAAATTCCCCCATTGCATTCATGTAACCAGCTTTAGGACTTAAAAGTCAATTATCACAACAAGTGACATTGTTAGTTGTTAAGGTAGGGTAAATGAATTAAGGTAGTCGGATATGAGCTTTAATGAATTGAAAGTATTTTTTTTAAGCTCTTTAGAGCAAGGTTTGACAATAAAAAGTTCTTCCTATGTGTATGTAATGCTGACATGTATCCATGCTCCTTACTTATTTTAATATTGTGTGATTGAATTTGATATGCTTGCCTGACAGTACTGTATGATCAGAAGTAATGGCTAGATGTTTAAGAATCAGATTCAGATAAGTTTTAGTAATGATACTTAGTTCAACAGATAGAGAGGTCCTATAGGGAAAGACCAAGTCAATGTGAGCTTGAAACTCTGAACAAATAAATACCAAGTCAGGCAGAGTAAAAAGTACATTTAGATTAAAAAGTTACTATTAAAATACAAACCACACAGCTCTTCAAGGTAGAGTTTGAGAAGCTGCATAATATACCCTCCTGCTACTTTGCCTAAATGGTGAGCAATTAGAAATTTTTCTACCTAAAATGGCAGAAAACACACCATTTTGGAGATGGAAAGGACGGCTAGAGGGGAAATGGAGGAGGCCGTAGTTTTTTAATTAAATTTTTTTCCTTGGTGTTTTTTTTTTTCCATTTGCTAACGATTTAGTCAAAGTAGCTCAAAAGTAAATGTCTTTATAATACATGATATTGTAAAGTAATGTAATGGGAAGTTTTGGCGCATGCCCGTTTTGAGTAAAAATGTTAGCTTTTTGAGACTTTATGCTGTTTTCGCGTCTTTTCAACTAGTAAGTCGGGACCAGCGGAAGAGCAGATCTTCTGCATGACATATTTCATTTACACCTGCGGATATTGTAGCTGACATCTATGCTAACTGGTGTAGATGTCAGTTTGTGCAGCACTGACAACCCAAGTTGCGCCATATTTATTCAGAGCAGTGGGCTTCTTGGAGTATGTTCACATTCAATTTTTTATTTTCTTCAGAGGTATGTGTCGGGAGAAGTCTCTACGTATACCTCCAACGGAAGGCTGTATAGGCATAGAGTGGGATATATCACCTGAACTCCCCGGGCACAGCGTTACTTTAAGCACTAGGCTCGGAAAGCCCCTGACGTTAGCAACGCTCTGACTGGGGATTCTGCTCCTAGGGAAGCCCCTGACAACACTGTCCATAAATGGACACTGACGTTAGGAGCTTTAAGATGCCAAAATCCTAGGCCAGAACACTGGCATTGCACTGGCTGGGGATTCCACTCCTGGAGGGAGCCCCTGACGTCACTGTCCATATATGGATTTTGCTCCTGGAGGATCCCTTGATGTTACTGTCTGTACATAGACAGTGACATTAGGGGCTTTGTAATGTGAGAATTCCAAGTCGGAGCGTTGGCAGCTCTGTGGCCGGGAATTACGCTTGTAGAGAAAGCCTCTCACTTTACTGTGCATATATGGCTTTAAATATCTGTGGCGAAAGCGGGTCAGTGGGGGTCGGTTTACGCCAAGAGAATGTGGGCGATAGATTCAGGCGACACAGATTAACAGGGGACAAACCACAGCGGCGCGTTTATTAACAGGGACAGACACACACAGAACCAATGCATCGCTGCTTCTCCCCTCTGGGCTGGATGGGAGAGGCTACCTCACTATGGGGTCTCTCCACTGTACCTTTCATCCTTTGGGGTGTCTCCAGATCCTCCTTAGTTAGATGGGACTCCAGCACTTGTCCTCTATTACTGTCCCTAGGTCAGGTACCATCTCTGAGGTAGACATCCCCTGCCTGCAGCTCACACTGCTATCTCATCCTCTCCTGGGATGCAACTAACTGAGAACTCATCCAGCACCACTATATCCCTCACTCACCCCTCCCTCAGGAAACAGGCCCCCTCCTTTTTTCTTATTTACATTAGATAAGTTTCCGCTCTCAGCCTGTGACTCATTCTCCTTCAGTGTAAGATTAACCCTAGAGGGGGAGGACAGTGAAGCAGCACTGAATACAATGCAATACAAATTAACTGGTTATCAAACATAACGTAATGCAGTTTGAGGGGACATATCCCCATCTAGCACCGGGCGCCATCTAAGCTATGGCACCCGGATGGCGGGAGTGCGACGGTTTGCGGCAGGCTTAACCTGTATTTGGGTACAATGCCTGTAAACGTCACCCGTTCCGCCACAGACCTCCCCCAGCTTAGATCCAGAATCAGTCCTGCTGACCCTCTGTCGGGTCAGTGATGAGATGTGGGCCCGGTGCTGTCAGTCTCCGCCCATCAGTGTCCTGCTGCCGAGAGAGTCCATCAGCATTCCCGTGGTCCCGGACCTTGTTATGTGAGATGGTAAAGTTATAGGATTGTAAGACCAGGCTCCACCGTAGTATACGCCCATTGTCCCCGGCGGTTCGGTTCAACCAACTGAGAGGACTGTGGTCTGTGACTATTGTGAACTCCCTCCCATAAACGTAGGGCTGGAGCTTCTTTAGAGCCCACACAACAGCCAGGCACTCCTTCTCAATGGTTGTGTATGCCCTCTCTCGGTCCAGCAACTTCCGGGAGAGGTACGCGACCGGGTGTTCGTGGCCCGCCTCGTCCACTTGGCTCAGTACCGCTCCCAACCCGACGTCTGAGGCATCGGTTTGGACTATGAACCGCCGGTGGAAGTCAGGGGCAGCCAGGACAGGGGAGGTGGAGAGGGCAGTCTTAAGGCTCCCGAAGGCCGCCTCACAGTCAGGGGACCAGGGCATCAGTCGACTGAATCTTTTGGACGGCAAGTCGGTCAAGGGCTTGGCCAGGGTACTATACTGCGGATGAATTTTCGGTAGTACCCTGTGACTCCCAGAGAGGCCCTAACCTGCTTCTGATTGGCCGGCCGGGGCCAATGGAGAATGGACTCCACCTTGGCCGCCTCGGGGCGGATCTGTCCGCTGCCCATTCGGTGCCCCAGGTAGGCGACTTCTGCCATCCCCATCTGGCACTTGTCGGGGCGGATGGTGAGGCCGGCGTACCGGATGCGCTCCAGGATCTGCGCCACGTGCCCCAAGTGTTCCTCCCAAGTCTCGCTAAAGATAGCGATATCATCCAGGTAGGCCTGGGCAAACTCCTGACACCCCACGAGGATCCGGTCGACCACCCTCTGGAAGGTCGCGGGGGCGTTCTTCATTCCGAACGGCGTGCACATAAATTCAAACAGGCCGAACGGGGTGATGAACGCCGAGCGCTCTTGGGCTTCCTTGGTCAGAGGAATCTGCCAGTAGCCCTTGCTGAGATCCAGAGTGGACACGAAGCGTGCCCCTCCCAGCCTATCGAGCAGCTCATCAATCCGGGGCATCGGATAGGCATCCGTAACGGTTACCTCGTTAAGCCGCCGGTAGTCTACACAGAACCTCGTGGTTTTGTCCTTCTTGGGGACCAACACAACGCCGGCGGCCCAAGGACTGTGAGATGGTACAATGACCCCCATCTCCAGCATGTCTTCTACTTCTTTTCTCATCGCGGACAGCACTGAGGGAGTCACTCGGAACGCGGGCTGCCTCAGGGGTCGGGCTACTCCAGTGTCGACCTCGTGAGCGACTAGGGAGGTACGTCCGGGGGACGCGGTGAACAGGGCCTCCTGGGCTGCTAACACCTCCCCCATCTCCCTACTCTGCAAGCACGATAGCTGGACTTCAAGCTGCACATCTGCCAGCCCTGTCTGGCGTCGGGCCTCTGCCAGTAGGTCAGGGATGCGGTCCACGTCAGGGTTGTCCATGGGCTGGCAGCATATCGCGACCGCTCCTACCTCCCTTACCACATAGGCCTTGAGCCGGTTTATGTGGTAGTTCCGTACCCGCTTTTCTGCTTTGTCGTGGGCTACTAGGTAGTTTGTCGTCCCCTGTCGCCCCACTACAGTGTACGGTCCAGCCCAATTGGCCTGCAACTTGTTGCCTCGTACTGGCGCGAGGACCAGTACCTTCTCCCACACCCCCAGCTCTCGGTGTCGGGCGCTACGGTTGTACTCGTCCCGTTGACGGCTTCGAGCTACTTCCAATCGCTGATGGGCCAAATCCATCAGCCGTGCTAGGCGCTCCCACATTTGGCTCACATAGTCTACTACCGGGATCTCCGGGCTTGCAAACTTCCCTTCCCAACCTTCCCGGACTAAGTCCAAGGGTCCCCGGACCCGCCTCGCGAACAGCAACTCGAATGTGGAGTGCCCGGTAGACTCCTGCGGCACCTCTCGATAGGCAAAGAGAAGCTGCTGCAAGGAGCGGTCACAGTCTCTCCCCTCCGAGTGGACGTATCGGAGTAGCAACTGCTTGAGGGTACCGTTGAACCTTTCACACAGTCCGTTCGTTTGGGGGTGTTAGGCGGTGGTTCTTAGAGAACTCACCCCGTGCCGATTCCAGAAGTCCTGCATGAGTTCTCCCTGGAATTGAGATCCCTGGTCTGTGAGTACCTCACGCGGGAACCCCACCTGGCTGAAGATGTCCATGAGTCCCTGGGCGACGTGCTCGGCATATATGAAGGACAGAGCCACTTCGTCCGGGTATCTGGTAGCGAAGTCTACCAAGGTTAGGATGTAACGCTTTCCCCCTCGGCTGGGCGGATTAATGGGGCCAACCAGATCTATGGCCACCCGCTGGAAGGGCTCTCGGATGAGGGGCAGCTGCTTGAGCGGCACCTTGCGCGGGGCCCCCGCCACCCGTTGGCAGACAGAGCATGAAGCTCGGTACCGCCGCACGTCCTCAGTCAGCCCTGGCCAAAAGAAAGCCTTCGAGAGCCGGGCCCTGGTGGACCTGGTCCCAGTGTGACCCGCCGCGGGTATATCGTGGGCCAGGGCTAACAGTCGTGCACGGTAGGCTTGGGGAACAAGCAGCTGTTTGGAGGTGGTCCAGGGTGACGCGGGCTTGGTCTGGGCTTTGACCCAGTACAACAGCCCGTTGTCCCACTGGAACCCTGCCTGGGCCCCTCCACTGGGTGGTCGATCGGCCAGGCTACGGGCAGAGGACAGGGAAGGATCCGTATGCTGGGCCTCCCTAAAAGCGACCCTATCCACCTCCCCAGGTCTGTCGGGGGGTTCGTCAGGTCGGTAAGTTGTGAGGCATCAGGGGCTTGGGTACTTACCACCGGTGGTTCGGGGGGCGGGGCTTCCGGAAGAGGAGCCTCGGTGGTTACACGGGTCGGTGGTGGAGGCCGGTAAAGGTTCTCCCGGGCTTGGCTGCGGGTCACGGCCCCAGCGAACTGACTTGTGAGACCGTTCCCAAGGTTGTTCCCCAATAAGACATCGGCGGGGAGATCCGGCATGAGCCAGACTTCGACCTCCCCTTTTCCAGGGCCCCAGTCCAGGTAGACTCTGGCGCAGGGAATGGACCGCTGCTGTCCGTCCGCCAGGGCAATCCGGGCAAATCGCTGGGGAAGAACCTTAGACTGGGGAACCAGGTCCGCTCTTACCAGGGTGAGGGATGCCCCCGAGTCACGGAGTCCTTGGACGGTGCGACGTCCCAGCACCACGGGCTGTCGGTGGCCCTGCATGTTGACAGGGACCTGGTTCGTCACGAGTCTCGCAAGCTCTACGTGGTAGACCACCTCCTCCACCTCTGGTGCATCTAGGAGGTGGTCACACTCATCGGGGTCGCCTGCCTCCGGGCAAAAGGCGACCCGGGTTGGGGTTGGTCTGGGAAAGGGCACCGTTGATTGGGCCAGGGGGCAGTCCCGTCGGCTGGGGTCTCATCGAAGTTGGCCGGGGTGGTTCCGCTATTTTGGTAGGGGCTCGGAGCTCTCGGCGTTGGTCCTGGCGCGGAAGGCTTCTCCACTGGGGTCGGTGGGCCAAGAACTCGTCGGCCAGGGTGGCGGCATCTTCAGGGGTGCTGGGGTGGCGGTCCACGATCCAGGCACGAACGGGGACCTCCATCCTGGAGAGGAGTTGCTCCAAAATGACGAGGTCCTCCAGGGCCTCCCGACTGAAGGCCTTCTTCCCCTCGGCCCTCCTGGAGCAGCTTAAGCGGAGCTGGGCTGCTAGTTCCACATGGGTACCCTGGCCGGCGAGCGTCAAATTACGGAACCGCTCTCTGTAAGTCTCTGGGGTGATTGCATACCTCTTCAGCAGAGCGTCCCGGAGGCAACCGTAGTCCCTTCCGTCCTCTGGACCTAGGCTCCGGTAGACTTCAAGGGCCCTCCCTTGCAGGCTGGGCCCCACGTAGCGAGCCCATTCGGTGGTGGGGATGTCATGCACCTGTAGCTGTGTCTCCAGCATGGTTAGGTGCGCATCGATATCCGTGGACGAAGGATCCAACTTGGGGAGGTCGTTGTATCGTAGTTGGGGTCTTTGGGGCCCGGCAGGGTTTGGGGTTGTTGGTTCTGGGGGTGCCACTGCACGGGCCACGGCCCCAACGATGATCAGGCGCTCGGCCTCGGAGCTTTGAGGCCCCAGAGCGGTCAGCAGATCCCCCATCCGCAGGGCCTGGGTGTCCGAGATGGCGCTACGGCCGGTTCCCTGGCGACTGGCCGGTTTATCGGGGCAGTAGTCAACGTCACCCTCGGCCATCTCTCCCATCTCAGCCGGGTTCGCCAGGTTACCAGGCTTGGAGCTTCTCAATCAGCCGATCATTGATGTCGCGGGACGAGAAGGCAATACGCCGGAACGGCACAGCTCTTGGAGAGTAATTCGGAGGTAGCTGCCATAGGGGACAGCCTCTGCTCCGCCGGGAGGATCCATGGCTGACTGCACTGTATGATCAGAAGTAGTAACTAGATGTATAAGAATCAGATTCAGATAAGTTTTAGTAATGATACTTAGTTCAATAGATAGAGAGGTCCTATAGTGGAGGACCAAGTCAATGTGAGCTCGAAATTTTGAACGAAAAAATAACAGAGTAAAAAGTAAATTTAGATTAAAAACTTACTATTAAAATACAAACCAGACAGCTCTCCAAGGTAGAGTTTGAGAAGCTGCATACTATATTCTATTGCTACTTTGCCTAAATGGTAGGCAAATAGATTTTTTTTTTCTACCTAAAATGGCAGAAAGCACACCATTTTGGAGATGGAAAGGATGGCTAGAGGGGAAATGGAGGAGGGCATAGTTTTTTAATTGCTTTTTTTTCCTGGGTGTTTTTTTAATCCATTTGCTAACAATTTAGGCAAAGTAGCTCAAAAGTAAATATTTTTCAAATCCGTAATTTTGTGAAGTATTGTAATTGGAAATTTTCACGCACGCCTGTTTTGAGTAACAATGTTAGCTTTTTGAGACTTTATGCTGCATGACAGATTTAATATAATTTACACCAGCGGATATTATAGCTGAAAGCTATGCTAGCTGGCGTAGGTATCTGTTTGTGGAGCACTGAACACCCAAGGTGCGCCAAATTTGTTCAGAGCTGTGGGCTTCTTAGAGTATGTTCATATTAAGTTTTTTTCTTTTCGACTGAGGTATACGTCGGGAGAAGACTGTACGTATACCTCCAACGGAAGGCCTCAATGTATCCCATTGTATACACATACAGTGGGATATGTTACCTGAATTTCTCGGGCACAGAGCTACTTTAAGCACTAGGCTCAGGAAAGCCCCTGACGTTACTGTCCATATATGGACAGTGATGTTAGGGGCTTAAACAAAATCAAGAATCCACACCCAGTGTGTTAGCATTGCTCTGGCCTGGGATTCGGCCCCTGGAGGAGCCCCTGACGTTACTGTCCATAAATGGACAGTGACTACAGGGGTTTTAAGATGCCGGAATCCTAGGCTAGAACATCGGCAACACTCTGGACAAGGTTTCTGCTCCTGGAGGAAGCCCCTAACGTCACTGTGTATATATGGACAGTGACGTCAGAGGATTTGAGATGCTGGAATCCCTAGCCAGAGCATCGACAATGCTGTGGCAGGGAAAACCGGTTCTTGAGGGAGCCTGTGATGTCACTTTCCATATATGGACAGTGATGTCAGGGGCTTTCAACTATGGAGTCTCCAGCCAGAGCATCGAAAGCCCTCTGGCTGGGGGCCCCTGTCTTGGGAAGGCTCTTGACATCACTGTCCATATATGAACAGTGATGTTAGGAGCTTCAAAACTTAGAATCCACAGGCAGAACGTTGGCAACGCTCTGGCTGGGAATTCCGCTCCTTGAGGAGACCCTGACAACACTATCCATAAATGGACTGTGAGTTCAGGAGCTTTAAGATGCCGAAATCCTAGGCCAGAACCTCGGCATTGCTCTTGCTGGGGATTTCGCTCCTGGAGGGAGATTCTGATGCCAGGGTCAAAATATGGACAGTGACGTTAGAGGCTTTGAGATGTTGGAATCCCCGACCAGAGCATTGGCAATGCTCTGGCCAGGGATTCTGCTCCTGGAGGAAACCTTGACGTTACATAGATAGTAATATTAAGGGCTTTGTAATGCGAGAATTTAAGGCCAGAGCGTTGCCAATGCTCTGGCCAGTAATTCCGCTCCTGGATGGAGCCCTTGACGTCAATGTCCAGATATGGACAGTGATGTTAGGGGCTTTGAGATGCCGGAATCGCCGGCCAAAGCGTCGGCAACGCGGTAGCCGGGGATTCTGCTTCTGTAGGATCCCCTGACTTTACTGTCCATGTATCGACAGTGACGTGAGGGGCTTTCTAATGCAAGTGTCCCAGACCAGACCATTGGCAAAGCTGTGGCTGGGGACTCGACTTCTAGAGGGAACCCCTGACGTCATTGTCCATAAAAAGGCGGTAACGTCAGGGGGCCCACTAGTACTGGAATCCCCGGTCAGAGTGCTACCGATGCTCTAAGCCGTGGTCCGAATAGTTCAAAGCTTATTTCAGTAGGCTTCGGTTTAATATTGGCGTATAAAAATGCCAGTCTTTTTAAATTCCACCCATTGGTTATATGCAACAACGGGAGGTGAGGTCCTCTTGCTCGACAGATTTACTATAAGTTACATCAGGCATTGGCGGAAATTATAGCGGAAATCCATGGCAGATTGTTTCTGGCGTCGATTTCAGTTTGTGGAGCCTTGACAGCCAAAGTTGTGTCAAATTTATTAAGAGCCATGCTGATATATAATCATGCTTTTTACGTATGTTTTAATATTGTGTGATTGAACATGATGTTCTAGACTAGATAAAAAGTTACTATTAAAAAAACAAAAACAAAAAAACAGACAGCTCCCTACCAAGTTAGAGTTTGAGAAGCTGCATACTATACTCTCCTGCTACTTTGCCTAAATGGTAAGCAAATTGATTATTTTCTTTTTCTACCTAAAATGGCAGAAAACACACCTATATTGGAGATGGAAAGGACGGCTAGAGGGGAAATGGAGGAGGCCGGTGTTTTTAATAAACAGATTTTTATTGATCCAGTATAAATCTAATCATTACATACAGCAATGAAACATTGCAAACAAAGCATTGGGATAAGGACCACATTTTTTACAGAAAAAAAAAAAGGAAACATACAAACAAACAAAACTCCGGATCCATTCACGACAAATTGACCACATATTCGACTAAGGTAATCATAAGAGTATGTCGGAGTAAGTAGAGTCAGCCCATTGATCCCATAAGGAAGTACGAGCGTAGGACCCTTGAATAGAGGCTAAAGCGTGTTCCATAACACAATTATTGTTAACATATAAAATCACTTCACTCATACTAGGCACTTTTGTACATTTCCAGTATTTTGCAATCAATATTTTTGCAGACAGCAATACATGAAAAAGTATGTTTCTGACACCCGGAGAGAAATCCACCAATCCCACATGCAGTAGGGCTAGAGCAGGGGCGAGCTGAATGTGAACCCCTAAAAGAGATCGTAAGAAATGTTCTACTTGCTGATAAAAGCTGGACAATACTGTACACTCCCAGAAAATATGGAGGATGGTACCCTTAGAAGTGAGGCACCTCCAGCACCTATCTGATGATGTTGGATATATTCGCGACAAACGACTAGGAGTGTAATACCACCTATACATTATTTTCCTAGACGCTTCCAAATGTGTAGCGCACATTGAGAGAGAGCAAGATAGATTGAAAGTGGCTTCCCAATCCTGCGTACTTATAGGGATTCCTAGATCTCTCTCCCAATGCCCCAGACAAGGAAATTCCTCCCGAAGCAAACCCTCACACAATACCTTATACATTTTTGATATCCCTTTGCATGTTTTATCCAGATTAGTGAATGACAATTCAAAAGGCGTTTTAGGGGAATCAATCAGAGGAGGCAATGTACTCAACAAGTGACGTATTCTAAGGAATTTATAGAAGTCCCTACGGGGTATGTTGTACTTCAGACATATTAAGCTGAACGAGCTTAATTAGGCCTAGATCTGAGCATCTACTCCCCTATAAATTTAGATGTAGCATATGGGGAAGGCACTCGTGCAGGGGGGCACGACGGCAGAAGTCATCTCTGTCTAAGTGTCATACTGTTAAAGTGTCCTGGCAGTTATACATGGCAGTTGGACAGGGTCAGTGACAGGTAAGCTGCATTACCAAAACAAACAAACTATCACATGCTCTAATTATTAGAATTCAAACTATCTGTTTACAAACAAACATGTTTGCCACCGCTCTCAGCATTATAGCTGCTCTTGGTTTACAATCCTATCGCCCATTTAAGCCTTGCCAAAAAACAGTCTACATCAGTCCTTCTCTCCTTCCACATCAGTCCCTCTCTCCTTGCCTCGCCCATGTACAGCTCCCATTCACTATTCACTTTCCTCAATCAACTTAACCCATCCCATCCCACTGCCCAACATAAAAATCACTCTCATAAATCACATAACCATCTGCTGTCTCTCTCCATTCTCCTGCTACTCGCTGCAGGGGACATCTCTCCCAACCCTGGGCCTCCCTTTTCTTCTGCCAAGCTCAACCACTTACCTGCCACACATAGAAACAGTGCAAATCTTCTTGCCATTCCTTGTATGTCTTCTCCTGTCTTTTTTAACTGTGCTCTCTGGAACTCTCGGTCCGTGTGCAACAAACTCACTTTTATTCATGACTTATTCCTTTCTAACTCTCTCAACCTTCTGGCTCTTACAGAAACATGGCTACACCTGTCTGACACTGCTTCCCCTGCTGCTCTATCTTATGGTGGTCTCCAGTTCTCTTATGCCCCCAGACCTGAGAACAGGCAGGGTGGAGGAGTAGGTATACCCCGGACCTGAGAACAGGCAGGGTGGAGGAGTAGGTATACACTAGACCTGAGAACAGGCAGGGTGGAGGAGTAGGTATACACTAGACCTGAGAACAGGCAGGGTGGAGGAGTAGGTATACCCCAGACCTGAGAACAGGCAGGGTGGAGGAGTAGGTATACACCAGACCTGAGAACAGGCAGGGTGGAGGAGTAGGTATACACCAGACCTGAGAACAGGCAGGGTGGAGGAGTAGGTATACACCAGACCTGAGAACAGGCAGGGTGGAGGAGTAGGTATACACCAGACCTGAGAACAGGCAGGGTGGAGGAGTAGGTATACACCAGACCTGAGAACAGGCAGGGTGGAGGAGTAGGTATACACCAGACCTGAGAACAGGCAGGGTGGAGGAGTAGGTATACTTCTTTCTCCACACTGCACTTTTCAGGTCATTCCCCCGGTCCCCTCACTCACATTTCCCTCTTTTGAAGTCCACACCCTCAGACTCTTTCACCCTTTTTCCCTCCGAGTGGCAGTTGTCTACCGCCCACCGGGCTCACCCCGCCAATTCCTGGATCATTTTGCTGCCTGGCTTCCACAGTTTCTATCCTCTGAAAAACCCACTCTCATCATTGGTGACTTCAACATCCCCATTGATAACCCAATCTCCTCATCTGCCTCCCAGTTTCTATCTTTAACCTCGTCCCTAGGTTTGTCACTCTCCTACACATGACGGGCATTCACTTGACCTGGTCTTCTTCCAGCTCTGCTCAGTTTCTGACTTTATTAACTCTCCTCTCCCGCTTTCTGACCACAATCTTCTCTCCTTTACGATCAAATATTCTCTGCCTCCTCAGGTCATCCCTACATATCAGACATACAGAAATCTACATGCCATTAACACTGTGAAACTCATAGACAGTCTACAGTCCTCATTGTCCCCTATCTCTTCCCTCTCCTGTCCCAATCTGGCTGCCAAACTTTATAATAACACTCTCAAAAATGCATTGGATGAAGCAGCCCCCCCTACACTCCGAACCACCCGACAAAGACGACGACAACCCTGGCACACGCCTCAATCCCGCTTTCTTCAGCGGTGCTTGAGATGTGCCGAACGACTGTGGAGAAAATCGCATTTGGATGCAGATTTCCTCCATTACAAATTTATGCTCAAAACTTACAACTCTGCCCTTCACCGCGCCAAACAAGTCTATTTCACTTCTCTCATCTCCACACTATCTAATAATCCAAAACGCCTCTTTGATACTTTTCACTACCTCCTTAGTCCTAAAGTGCAGACGCCAATCACAGATCCCAGTGCTGAAGACCTGGCCACTTATTTTAAAGTTAAAATTGACAATATCCGGCATGATATTATCTCCCAGCCCCCTAGTAACATCAATCCCCTTCCCTCCCGCACTCCCTCTTCTTCACTCTCAGCATTTGACCCAATAACTGAAGAAGAAGTCTCGAGGCTCCTCTCTTCTTCTCGTCCTACTACCTGCCCTAGTGATCCTGTCCCCTCACACCTCCTCCAGTCCCTCTCCCCAGCTGTCACTAGTCACCTGACTAAAATATTTAACCTCTCTCTTTCCTCTGGTATCTTTCCCTCTGCTTTTAAACATGCCATTATAAACCTATTACTGAAAAAAACAACTCTTGACCCATCCAGCGCTGCTAACTACCGACCAGTCTCTAATCTGCCCTTCATCTCCAAACTCCTGGAACGCTTGGTCTACTCTCGCCTTATCTGCTATCTCTCTGCTAACTCCATTCTAGACCCCTTACAATCTGGTTTCCGCACTCTACACTCCACAGAAACTGCCCTTACTAAAGTCTCAAATGATCTCTTGGTGGCTAAATCAGACGGTAAATCCTCTCTCCTTATTCTTTTGTATCTCTCTGCAGCCTTTGACACTGTAGACCACAAACTCCTACTTAACATGCTCCACTCTATTGGCCTCAAGAACGCGGCTCTCTCTTGGTTTTCCTCCTATCTCTCTGACCGCTCGTTCAGTGTGTCATTTGCTGGTTCCACTTCTTCTCCTCTTCCTCTTGCTATCGGCGTTCCTCAGGGATCAGTCCTAGGTCCGCTGCTCTTTTCTCTCTACACAGCTCCTATTGGACAAACCATCAGCAGATTTGGCTTCCAGTACCATCTCTACGCTGATGACACCCAATTATATACCTCTTCCCGTGACATCACCCCTGCTCTAATACAGAACACCAGTGATTGTCTGTCCGCTGTCTCTAACATCATGTCCTCTCTCTATCTGAAACTGAATCTTTCTAAAACTGAGCTCCTTGTGTTCCCACCATCTACGAACCTCCCTAAACCTGATGTCTCCATCTCGGTGTGTGGCACTACCATCACTCCTAAGCAGCACGCCCGCTGTCTCGGGGTTATTTTTGACTCAGATCTTTCCTTTACTCCTCACATACAATCACTTTCATGCTCCTGTCATTTTCACCTCAAAAACATCTCCAGAATCCGCTCTTTTCTTACGGAGGAAACCGCCAAAACTCTCATTGTTTCTCTGATTCACTCTCGTCTTGACTACTGTAACTCACTACTAGTCGGTCTTCCCCTCATTAAAATCTCCCCTCTCCAATCTATCCTCAATGCAGCAGCCAGGCTCATCTTTATGACCAACCGCTACACCAACGCCTCTAATCTGTGCCAGTCACTGCACTGGTTGCCCATCCCCTTCCGAATAAAATTCAAACTTATTACTCTCACCCACAAAGCTTTCCACAGTGCTGCCCCTCCTTACATCTCCTCCCTCATCTCTGTCTACCACCCTACTCGGGCTCTACGTTCTGCCAACGACCTTAGATTAAAATCCTCCATAATCTGAACCTCCCACTCCCGTCTCCAAGATTTCTCTCGTGCTGCACCCGTCCTCTGGAATGCGCTACCCCAGACAATCCGATTAATTCCCAATATCCACAGTTTTAAACGTGCCCTGAAAACACATCTATTTAGACAGGCCTATAACATTCCCTAATCTGACTCCTTTCCATGGCCCTCCTTTTAGATTAGTCATCAGAATAAGATTCCCTCACACTCCTTCTCTTCATGTCCGTCATACACGGATAGTGGCTGGTGACCGGCTCATGCAGCTTTATGTTACCACCGCATGTGTATAAAAATGGCCGGACCATTGTACAGAACAAACACTATTACACTTTGTGTCTCCCTTATGTCCTCATAGATTGTAAGCTCTTGCGAGCAGGGTCCTCACTCTCCAGGTTTGAATTGTAAATGAACTTTGTCACTATGTAATGTCTGATATTGTTTGTTTCATGTCCCCTCTAAATTGTAAAGTGCTGCGTAATATGTTGGCGCTATATAAATAAAGATTATTATTATTATTATTATTAATGCCATTAGATGAGTTTGCTCCATAATGTCAGAAATACACTCAATGCCGGACAACAGCCAATTTTGGATATCAATATCAGGTATCAGAAGCGGAAGCAGTCGAAGAGGAAGATCAGAAAATCTCACCGGGATTATAGGGTGAATAACAGTAAATTTTTTCCAGACCTGGAGCCCTGCATCAATCGTTAAAAAAGAAGATTTCGATATTTTAGCACCAGTGGACAATAGCCACATGCGCGTTTCTACAGAAGATCCATCAAGTAATTTATTTTCCATAGAAATCCAATGTTTCATAGGAACTTTAGTCTTCCACATTCTGGCTTGATCCAAAATTGCTGCATAATAATAATGAGCCAAGTTCGGGAGACCCAAACCCCCTTTGATAATTGGCTGGTATAATACCTCCGCAGCTACACTAGGGCGGGAGTTTTTCCATATATATTTATTAATTATACCTTGGAGTCTTTTAAGATAAGATACCGATAGCAGAATAGGTACATTTCTAAATAGATATAGTATTTTTGGGAGGATCATCATCTTAACTGCAGAGATTCTCCCTACCCATGATGCCTCATACTTCATGTACTTGGATAAGTCTGCTTCTATCGCAGATACCAATGGTATATAATTATATAGAAGAGAGGTGGGGTAGGTAAGTTGTATTCCTAAGTATGAGAAAGAGTGCTAAACCCAAACAAACAGAAATTTCTTCCGGAGAGAGTCCAAAAGAAGACGAGAAATATTCATACTCAAAACCATAGACTTGGTAACATTAAGCTTATAATACGAAACTGCACTAAAAGCCTCCAATATCTTAGTGACCTCTAATAGAGATGTCTCAGGGTCAGATATAGCAATGAGCACATCATCCGCAAATAAGCCAATTTTATGAGATATATCCCCCACCGTTATCCCACTAATAGCAACAGATGACCTAATGGAAGTAGCCAACGGCTCCATCACCAAGGTAAAGATGAGTGGAGATAAAGGACACCCTTGTTGAGTCCCATTGGTTATGTTAAAAAATTTTGATGTACATCCAGAGGTAAATACCAATGCAGAGGGAGAAGAATATAGGGCCATTATACTATGATGCGCCGTACCATGAATTCCAAATGCCTCCAGAAGTAACTGCAAATATCCCCAATGGACCCGATCGAAGGCCTTCTCCGCGTCCAAGGAAAGAAGCACAGAAGGCGTCCGATCTCGCTCCACCAGGCCCAACAAGTCCACAAAACGCCTTGTGCTATCAGATGAGAGCCTCCCCTTTACAAATCCCACCTGATCCTGATGTATCAAATCAGGCAAAATGCCGGCTAGGCGTTCCGCAATTATTTTAGCAAACTATTTTAAGTCTGTATTCAGCAATGATATAGGTCTGAAGTTACCCGGTTTGTCCGGAGTTTTCCCCGGTTTAGGTAAAACAACTACTGTAGCTTTTAACATTTCCACAGGGAAATGACCACCTTGCTGTACATCAATACACAGATTCAATAAATGGGGTAGGAGAAGAGAACCACATTTTTAGTAGTAGTCTACCGTGAGACCATCGGGGCCAGGAGCCTTATGAGGTTTCAAGGACTTTATAGCCTGGAGGATTTCAGTTTCCGATATACTAGCAGAGAGCATCTCCAACTGATGAGAGGTGACTGAAGGCAAATTCATGTCCTGTAGAAAGGAAGAAATCATGGACACAGAAGGCTGTGGGGTATCTAAATGATCCTTGAGATGATCTAGATCTGCATAGTAATCTGCCAGTACATTTGCTACGCCTTGAGGATCAAATACCTTTTCATTCTTACTATTATAAAGGAAAGGAATCCTAGATTGAGCCGATCTCTGAGATGTGAAGCTAATAAGGCGCTGGTTTTATTGTTATATCCATAATAACGTGCCTTCCCCTTTCTCAGGGACTGCTCATATTTATAAAGGTCAAGTTGGTGGAGTTGATTCTGTAAATTCTTGAGCAGCCCTGTGTGGACAGTAAGACAGCTTGTTGGAAGCACTTCATTGAGTGATGTTGGATGACAACTGAAGTCTCAATTCATTGTTCTGTCTTTTATCTCCAGCTGCAATACTGATAAATTGACCTCGCATATAAGCTTTGTGTGTGCACCAAAGCGTAGCCGAGGACACCTCGGCAGTATCATTGAGCAAAAAAAATTCTTGCAATAAATCAGCGGATTTGTTAGCAAATTGAGGGGCAGATAGAAAATAATTGTTAAGTCGCCATTGGTTCGCAGGAGGAGTACTATATCTTTCTGCAATGGATAAATAAATGGGCGCATGATCGGACCAATCGATATTACCTATTTTTGTAGATATTATTGTACGAAACAAAAAAGCATCCGCAAAAAACATATCTATCCGTGAATATGTCTTATGTGGATGAGAGAAAAAGGTGTCATCTCTCTCTGAGGGACGCTGGAGCCGCCACACATCTAATAGCATTTCTTTTTGAGTAATATTGTACAAGTCGGACGGTTTATCTGACCCTGAAGGAGCTGAGGAGTCTAGTGCGGGCCACGTTGTTTTATTAAAGTCTCCCATAAGTAACACCGAACCCGACCGATGCTTATTGAGAAGTTTAAACAGTGATTGAAAAAAACGTAACTGTTTTTGGTTGGGCGCATAAATTGCGACCAGAGTGTAGGTAATATTATTAATGTCACATATCAATATCACAAAACGTCCATATGGATCTATATGGGACTCCCTAAGTATAAAAGCCACAGAGTTTCTAATCGCAATTGTGACTCCCCTTTTTTTGTGATAAGCCGGGGAGGCATATATAGTCACAAATTGCTTATGGTGCAGCCTACTTACATCTACCGGATTTAACTGGGTTTCCTGCAAACATACGATATCCGCATGGGACTGTTTCGCCTCTTTCCATACCATAGAACGTTTAAACGGACTATTAAGTCCTTTAGGCTATGTTCACACGGGGTATTTTGCAGGAGGAATATCTGCCTCAAAATTCTGTTTGGAAGTTTGAGGCAGATATTCCTCTCCATGCACGCCGATTTTCGCGGCAATTTTCGTGCCGTTTTTCGCCCGCGGCCATTGAGCGCCACGGGCATAAAACAGCGCAAAATACGCTTTCTCTGCCTCCCATTGAAGTCAATGGGAGGTCAGAGGCGGAAGCGCCCGAAGATAGGGCATGTTGCTTCTTTTTCCCGCGAGGCAGTTTTACTGCTCGCGGGAAAAAGACGCCGACGCCTCCCATTGAAATCAATGGGAGGCGTTTTCGGGCCGTTTCTGCTGAGTTTTGCGACGCAGTTTCCGCGTCAAAAAACTCAGCAAAATACTCCGTGAACATAACCTTAGTGTTAAGCGAAACGACCTGTAGCACCATTTTAAGACATGAAATGCATCTGCTAAAAGACAATTACCTGAGACCCACTGACTTACTACATGTCTGAGATAGAGATTTCCAGAGCAGCTTTGACCTGCCCTGTATAGACCGGAGTTAACAAAAACAGACATACAACAATGAAACAGTATCCTGAGAGGGAGGACATCAAACCCTAAGGTGAGACGTAGAGGGGGGAAGGTGAAACACATCAATTGCAGAGTATCACCCGTGAACCATACCATGGCATTCAAGAAAATACAGCAAGGATATACAACAGACAGTTATGTCATAGCCCTTTCTGAAGTACAGAGAATATTCTGCAATAACCTTTAGGCCCTGTTCACACTGAGTTTTTTTTTACAAGGTTTTTTTTTTTCCCCTTTTTTTTTTTTCCTTTTCCTTTTCCTTTTTTGACGCGGAAACCGCGCCGCAAAACCGCCCGAAAATGCTTTCCATTGATTTCAATGGGAGTTGGACGAGTTTTCTTTACCGCGAGTAAAAAAACAAACAACGCCTCACGGTAAAAAGAAGCGTCATGACCCATCTTGAGGCGGTTTCCGCCTCCAAAACACCATTTCAATCAGTCAGAAAGAGGGGAAAAAAAACGCCTCGGAGTGTTTTGACGAGTTTTTGTCAAACCACTGTGCAAAAAACCGTCTGGAGCAGTATTTGCAGGAGGAATTTTCCTCCTGCAAAAAACTCAGTGTGAACACAGCCCTAGGAATCATATCAGAATTTATCAAGACATACAAGAGGCAGTCAGTCAGGATCTTTAGTTTCCCATTCCTTCTCCAATCTAGATAAGGATCTGGATCTTAGCGATTTAGGAAGGGAAGCAATCGGAGATAAATGCCATTCCTGAAGCAGTTGCAGAACTTTGGCTGGATTGTTCGCAATCACTTTCCGACCATCTTTAGTGATAATGAGCTTGACAGGAAATCCCCAGCGATATTGAACATTGTGCGATCTTAAAATCTTCGCCACATCTTGGAACTCCCGTCGTTTCGCCAATGTAATCGCTGACAGATCCATGAACGCGGAGACACCTTGAAACCTGTCTGGAAGAAGAGGTGGTTGTCTGGCGGCTTGCATCATCTTCTCTTTAAATCGATAGAAGTGTAAACGAGCGATCACATCCCATGGAATAGTGGCAGGTCATTCTTTGGGTTTTGGTATACGATGCACTCTATTAATAAGCAAATCTGACACAGGGACATCCGGTACTAGCGCCACAAAAAAAATCAGTAAGAAATTCTTCAAGTTGTTCCGGTTTTATCGCTTCAGATATGCCTCTAAACCGCACGTTATTGCGGCGGGACCGATCTTCCAAATGCGCCACCTTTAAACGTAAGGACCCCACTCCCTCTTCTAAAGAATTGTTGATGTCTACCAGCTCATTATGCGCTGCTGAGAAGTCAGCCATTTTATCCTCCATATGAGAGGTACGTTCTCCCAGAGCAGCAAATTCCATTTGGATATTTTTAAAAGCAGCTTGAATGTCAGACTGGAGAGAGGTTATCAAACTATCCAGTAAGATTTTTAAAGTATCTTCCGATACAGGCAAAGCCGTAGACTGTGATGCGTGCATAGCAGGGGAGAGACAAGTCTCTGTACTTTGCATATGTGGCATAGGAGACAGAGTATGAGGAACAACATGAGTACTCACTCGGCCCCTGGATGTATCACTTTGCATCTGAGGAGAGGATCCATGAGAGGACCGGGTGTGGTCTCTCTCACTAGCTGAAGATTGCAGCGAGGAAGCAGGAGAAGAAGGTCCCTCTTTAGCTGTTCTCACATCCGTTCTCACAGCCTGGAAGCCGCCACCGGAACTTTGGGACCTCGTGGAGGGAAAGAACTCTGTAAGTCTAGAAGAGTTTGCTTTCTTTTTAGCTTTCCCCATGTTGCAGGGCAGAAAGCAGGACTTAAGTGCCGCTGTCAGTACACTTGCTGGGTCTTTTCTCAGCCGTTTAGAGCCGCTTAGGGCCGTTTGTAATGCCTGGTGTTCAGGAGCTGAGGCACACAAGTCTCACTCCATGCTCATCCGGCCACGCCCCCCAGCCCCGCAAGATGTCATTTTTTATCAAAATTTCTTATTTTCACAGGGAACAAAATACCCCATTTTGTTGCCCAATTTGTCCTTAGTGTGGCAATACTGCATTTGTGGTGATAAACTGCCGTTTGGGCCCATGGGAGGCCTCAGAAGGAAAGGAGCGCTATGTGTTTGTTGGAGTCCAGATCTTGCTGGATTGGTTTTTGGGTGTCATGTCGCATTTGCAGAGCCCCAGAGGTATCAAAGCAATGGAAACCCACCAGAAGTGACCCCATTTTGGAAACTACACCCCTCAAGGAATTAATTTATGGGTGTTGTGACCATTTTGACCTCATAGTTTTTTCACAGAACTTATTTGAATTGGGCTGGGAATTAAAACAAAATTATTTTTTTCCAATAATATGTAGTTTTGGCTGAAAATGTCTTATATTCACAATAAATAAAATACCCCATTCTGTTGCGCAATTTGTCCTGAGTGCAGCAATACCCCATTTGTGGTGATAAACTGCTGTTTGGGCCCATGGGAGGGCTCAGAAGGAAAGGACCACCATTTGGCCTACTGGGGATTTTTTGGTGTGAAGTCATGTATGCAGAAGCTCCTGAGGTACCAGTACAGTTGAAACCCCCGAGAAGTGACCCCATTTTAAAAACTACACCCTTAAGGCATTCATCTAGAGGTGTAGTGAGCATTTTGACCGGAGACATACAACCCATAAACTGTAATGTTGGTTCTCACGGGTATGGCAATACCCTATATGTGGCTGTTATCAACTGCCTGGGCACAGAGCAGGGCTCAGAAGGGAAAGATGAGGGGGATAAGCTGTGCGGAGTGCATCAGGGTAAATAATAAACCAAGGGATGTATGATAAATTTTAAAACACTTTCATACAGAGCTCTGGTTATTCGGGACACGCGTCACATTGATATATTGTGTCCTCCCTTATCGCCCTCTTATAGCAGACTTTGCACCTCTTTTGACTTTTTCCCTTCTTGCCAGTTTGGGGAACTTCTCCTGGAAAGTGTTGCCCTGGTACAATGCGTGTGGCCCCGCTTCCAGAAGTACTGGGTGCCCCCCCCCACCTTCCTGGTCCCTAAAGATTAGGTTCTTGATAACCACCTCTTGAAATTCCAGGAAAGTTCCCCTCTGGCCTGTACATCGATATAGCACATACGCATTGTACAAAGCCATCTGTATGATGTGCCCGGCCAGCTTCTTATACCACACCGCATGGCGCTGTAGGGCTTCAGGACTTGATCTTACAAGTCCATCCCTCCCATGTACCTATTGTAGCCCAGGATGCAGTCTGGTTTGGGGGTCTCTGTACTGGTACCTCGTACAGGTACATGGGTATTGGTGTGGCATCTCTCTTGTCCTTGTACGTGACACACAATATGTTGCTGCTAGAATGTGCCCTGCGCTCACCCCTTCTTGTTTGCCCTGCAGAGTCTTAGGGAGGCCTCTCAGATTTCTTCTAGCAGTGCCGCATGCCACAATACTTCTGGAAGCGAGGCAGTTGAAGAGTGGGACGCTGGTATAAAAATTATCCAGGTAGAGGTGACAACCCTGGTCCAGCAGTGGGTGAACCAAATCACACACAATTTTTGCATTAACTCCCAGTAAGGGGGGGGGGGCATTATGGGGGCTGAGTACTGGTGTCCTTCCCTTTTATATATCCTAAATTTGTAGGTATACCCTGATGCACTCTCGCAGCTTATACATCTTCATGCCATACCTTGCCATCCTACCCGGCAGGTACTGGCGGAATTGAAGCCTCCCTTTAAAATGTACCAGGGACTCATCAATAGAAATACCCTTCTCGGGGGTGTATGCTGGGAAAACCGGGCACTGAAACGGTCTAATAGGGGTCTCGGTTTATACAAACGGTCAAAACTCGGGGTTGGCACGGCTCATTATCAGTATAATGTAAGAAGCGAAGTATTGCCTCATTTATTTATTTTTTTAGGTTCCAGTTCAGTTCTGAAGTTGCTTTGAGGGGCCCATATATTAGAAACCCCTATGAAACACCCCATTTCAGAAACTAGACCCCTCAAAGTATTGACAACAGCATTTAGAAAGTTTATGAACCCTTTAGGTGTTTCACAGGAATTTAGAGCAAAGTAGAGGTGAAATTAACTTTTTTTTTTTGTCAGAAAATCCTCTTTATACCATTTTTTTTATAACACAAAAGGTTTTACAAGGACTGCAAGGACCCATTATCAACCTTACCTGCCCAGGACCTTATACCATCCTTAATTAAAATAAAAACACCAACACCTTCTTTGTGGCCACAGCTTTATTATTATTCACAACCATCGGCATGAAGACATATATGTTTCCTTTTCTCCTTCTCCTGAAATGCCGATGCTCCCTGTACTCCATCAGGCATGTAGGGTACTAACTCCGTCTTCTTCGCCATACTCTCCGCCAGCTGTGACATCTACAAAAGAAACAGAAAAACGCCAGAACAAGAATATAACCGTAGAACAATGACAAACCAAAACCACTAGGGGAGGGAGGGAGGGCGGGTGTTTCTCCCGCTGCAGCTTGAAGGTAAGAGGGCGTTTTGCCCCAAACCCCCAGCCTTATATCTCCTTAACCACGCCCCTCTTACCCCTTGTTCACCAATCCTGGTCCTGGGTATTATTTAAACGTTCCATTCTTTCTTTAACCCCTCGCAGTCCCTAACACTCTCCCTAGGAGCTTCAGTGTCTACAAAGAAACGCAACTCAATACGTATTGCCCAGATTCTTCAGTTTTGAGAAATATCCCACATGTGTCCCTAGTGCGGTAATGGACTGAAGCGCCGGCCTCAGAAGCAAAGGAGCACCTAGTGGATTTTGAGGCCTCCTTTTTATTAGGCACCATGTCCGGTTTGAAGAGGTCTTGTGGTGCCAAAACAGTGGAAAACCCCCAAAAGTGACCCCATTTTGGAAACTAGACCCCTTGAGGAATCCATTGTAGTTTTCTTGGGGTGCATGCGGCTTTTTGATCAGTTTTTATTCTATTTTTAGGTGGCGTGGTGACTAAAAAACAGCAATTCTACTATTGTTTTTTTATCCTATTTTTTTACAGCGTTCACCGTGCGCTATAAATGACACATTCACTTTATTCTGCGGGGCGATACGATTACGGCGATACCAGATGTTTATAGTTTTTTTATGTCTTATGGCGTTTGCACAATAAAATACGTTTTGTAAACAATCATTCACTTTTTGTGTTCCCTTATTCTAAGAGCCAAAACGTTTTTATTTTTCCATCAATAAAGCCGTGCGAGGACTTATTTTTTGCGTAACGAACTGCAGTTTCGATCAGCACCATTTTTCGGTACTTGCGACTTTTTGATCTCTTTTTATTCCATTTTTTGGGAGGTGAAGTGACCAAAGAATTGTGATTGTGGTTCGGTTTATTATTATTTTCTTTTTCGGCGTTCACCGCGCGGGATAAATAATGAAATAATTTTGTAGTTCAGGCCGTTACGGACGCGGCGATACCAATTATGTATCGTTTATTTGTTTGTTTATATATTTTTATTAATAATAAAGGACTGATAAGGGAAAAGGGGGGACTTTTACTTTTATTACTTTTATTTTCTTATTTTTACACATCTTTTTTTTACTTTATTACTTTGTCCCACTAGGGGACTTGAGGGCAGGAGTCCCTGATCGCTATTCTAATATTGTGTATTAGTGTATTAGAGCTGTCAGCTACTCAAGGACAGCAAGCAGGACCCACTAGGCTTCCGTCGATGGCAGAGCCGGACGCCATTGTTTGGTGTCCGGTTGCCATAGTCACCATCGCCAGCCGCTATCGCGTAGCAGGCTGGCGATTGTAGCTTAACCCCTAAAAAGCCGTGATCACTATTGAACAGGGCTTTTCAGGGGTTAATCAGCGGGGACACAGCGATCGGTCCCCGCTGTAGGAGCTGCGGCAGCTGCTGTACGAGACAGCAGCTGTCACAGCTCCTGTATTTGTTGGGAGGACTGCCGAAATGGCCGTTACTCCCGCGACGTACTATTCCATCGCTGAGCGCGAACGTATTGGTTAGCGCGACGGAATAGTACGTCGCTGAGTGCGAAGGGGTTAAACAGTTTGCTGGAGTAAGATGCAACACATTTATTAACAGGCGAATGACTCTTAATAAATGTGTCGCATCTTTTAGCTGCAGCGCGGCCTGTCATCAGTACTTTCTACGTGCTGCGGCCTGCTGTAAGAGCCTGAGGGAATCCGGGAGGGAGAATCGGAGTGGTGAGGTAAGTACATTTTTAAAATGTATTTTATTGTCTGATTGGGGGGCAAACTGTCTGATTGGGGGGAGGTATGGGTCTGGCACGGACCTTTGCCTTGTTACGCCCCCCAGAGATAAATCTGGACCACATTATACATATAGATTTCTGCTATAATTTACATCAGTTACTGGCGTAAATTATAGTAAAATTGTTGGCCATTTCTGCTAAGCCCCGCCCATTTTTTGCCCCCAAAAATGTCGACATTTGCGCATTTTGTGAATTTTCTACGCTAGTAAACTGTTGTAGAAAGGTTAATATATTCCCCCCAAAGGCTACAGACCGTAATACAATATCTTAATGTAAGGATGTGTACACTTAATTGTGCTGCAACGCTTGTTGTCTCCATTCTATGTCAGTGTGGGAAGTAGATGTCCGGCCTTATGATTTTGTGATATGTGATAGACCCAGAATCCCAATCACCAAACCAAAGAATGCAAAATAAAGACACAAAACATTATAATTGGGTGTTAAATGGTCAAAACTTTTATTATATTATATGACCAAACCCAAAATGGCAAACCTCCGACTCACGAAGAGTCACCCTCCAGCACGCAGGAAAGGAAAAACCCCCTGTGGGGGAAACCTCTAGGGAAACCATGGCTGGGGGATTGCCCTTCCTCTGGGCTTAGAAGGTGCCAAAATATCATTTGTAACAGAATTTGTACGTTTTCTCAGATTTTCTAGGAAAGACAATACAATGAACGAACGACATAAAACACATAAATCGGCTGATCTGGTCGGCTAGGCGGATGTCTCTCTTCCTGGGTACCCATTAACATGAATGGGCGATCCACGGATGAGACGGGTCTTCCAGATGCCTCCTTGTAGCACCTGTCTCCGCTCTGGCTAATAGAGAGGGATCTCCTGCTGGAAACCCCCCTCTATTACAGACAACCCGTATGAAGAGGATGGCATCACTGTGATGAAGAAGTGGTCTGGGGTGAAGGGTTTCCCTGCTAGAACCTCCAAATGACATCAGGTCGGTATTGGTGGGGAAGTCAAGCTCAAGGTCCTCAGTCCCATCCAATATGGCGCTGAATGTGGCAGTAAAACCTTCTAATATGGAATCTTCTTTATGTCATAAACATTTGTATTTATGACATCAGCACATTCATCATCATTACTACAGGAGTTTATTACCACTGCACAACTCATACATTGTGACGTCACCCACAGTGGTCTGAAGTGTTAACCCTTTAATGACTGGCAGTGTACTTACCACAGAGGCCATAAAGCTGAATAGAACATATCAGCGGCCATAAAGGAAAAGGGATAATGCAGGGAGCATCTCCGCACAAGAACTATCCATGACAAAGGGTTGTCCAGGATGAGATAACTTGTCTGCTTTCTCCAAACACCAGCACCACACCTGTCCATAGGTTGTGTGTGGTATTACAGCTCATTACCATTCACTTCAATGGAGCAAACCTGCAATACCAGATACAACCTGTGGATAGGTGTGGTGCTGTTTTTGGAAGAAAGCAGCCATATTTTTCTAATCCTGCACATTCCCTGTTAGAAATAGTTAAAAAAAAGGGGGGAGAAAATAAATTTAAAAAAGGTAAAAAGAGGAACTCTGAGGTAAAAGAAATCAAACTAGACTGAAAGGAGTCTGCTGGAGGTGCCAGATGGAAAGACAGATTTCTGCCATGGGGACCAGATGAAATGTATCTTGAAGGGGGGCTTCAGAGAGTGGGTTTTAGCACCATAATCGTAGCGACCCGCAGAATCAAGTTATCATGCAATTCATGCCGCCCGATGAACACTGTAAAATTAAAACAGAAATGGCGGAATTACAGGTTTTTTTTTAGTTCACCCCACAAAATGTATGTTTTTTTTTACATTTTTTTTGAATACATTATATGGTACATTAGGCCACAGGGTAAATTCCACGTAAACAGCGCATTTCATTGGTTAAATGTTTAACCCCTTAGTGACCACCAATACGCCTTTTCACGTGAGTCACTAATGGGCTTTAGGCTAGGCTGACACCTTTTCACGTCAGCCTAGTCTAAGTCCTGCACGGGTCTCCCGTGCAGGCTGGAGCCGGGGCTCAGCTGTCTGATGACAGCTGAGCTCCTGCTCCAACACCCGCGATCGAAGTTTACTTCGATCGCGGCCGTTTAACCTGTTAAATGCCGCCGTCAATAGCGACCGCAGCATTTTACTTTGTTTACAGAGGGAGTAAGCTCCCTCTGTCACCCATCGGCGGCCCGCAAATGCAATTGCGGGTCTCCGATGGGTTGTCATGGCAGCCGGGGGCTTGATAAATGCCCCCAGGTCTGCCCTGGACATATGCCTGTTAGGACGCACCGGAGGCTCGTCCTAATAGATTCAAAACCACCAAAAAGGCCATGCTTAGTAGGTAGGTGGGTGGGTGAAAACCCGTTCCCATCAGGACGCAGACGTGTCAAAGAATGCTGCAGAAGGAGTGTGCATTAAATAGTGATAGCCCCTCCCACTAGTCTTGAGGGGAGTGGCAAACTAAGTGCTCAAAGGTGTGCGATAAATGAGTGTCAGTGTAGTGCTAGGGTGTGAATGGATGGTAAAAAATAAATATGTATGTATGAAAGTGTCAGAACTGTGTAATAATGTAATAAAAATAAATAAATAATAAATAAATGTGATGAATAGGGGGTCAGTGCTGTGAATAGTACATGGGGTGTCAGTACTATGTGTAATACGTGGAGGGATAATGTGCTGGTCGTCAGGCATGGCGTATCTTGCCGAATAACAGCCTATTTGTAACGCCGCTAGTGTTAGCTAAAGCGGGCTGCTCTGCATTCCAAACAAAACGCCAGCACATCATGCCCTCCCAGCATATAAGACCCGGCTGCGTCCTGAAAAAAAGTGTAGTATACGTAGTAAGAAATATCCATGAAACATGGGGTATTAGTTGACACTAGCTTTAGCTAACACTATAAAAGTTAATAAAAAAATTATATGTACCCTAAAATGGTGCTATTAAAAAGCACAACTAATCCCGCAAAAAACAAGTCCTCATACAGCTATGTAGACGAAAAAATAAAAAAGTTATAGCTCTTTGAATGCGACTATAGAAAAACGAATAAAATAGCTTGGTCATTAGGACCTAAAATGGGCTGGTCACTAAGGGGTTAAATGATACCAGGTCAAGTGACCTTTATCGAAAAACACTATAAGACATTTTTTCCCAATTAACCTTTTAATTGGGCCTAGCATGTGTGATACTGTCTGCTAAGCCGTTGTATCTAAGCATATTATATGTGATACTGTCTGCTGAGCCGCTGTCTCCTATCAAGTAGCAGAGCTATCAGGTGTCATAGTCTTAGGCCTCATTTACACGAGCGTAATATACGCGCGTGCTTTTCACGCGTGTCTTACGCACCTATATTAGTCTATGGGGCAGTGTAGACGATGCGTGAATTTTGCGCAGCGCGAGTGTGTTGCGTAAAACTCACGACATGTTCTATAATCGTGCGTTTTTCGCGCATCACGCACCCATTGAAGTCAATGGGTGCGTGAAAACCACGCATGCCGCACGGAAGCACTTCCGTGCGAACTGCGTGATTCGCGCAAGAGCTGTCAAAAGGATGAATGTAAACAGAAAAGCACCACGTGCTTTTCTGTTTACAAACATCCAAAGGGAGTGTCAAATTAGAGAACTCCTTTTGACCGAACCCGGCAAAAAATGTTCGGGTACGCGACGGCAGGGGACAGTCACTGTCCACGGTGCCGAAAGAGTTAAACTGGTTCAGCACCATGGACAGTGACTTCCGATCACAATATACATATACGTGTAAAAAAAACAAGAAGTTCTGACTTACCGAGAACTCCCGGCTTCTTCCTCCAGTCCGACCTCCCGGGATGACAATTCAGTCCAAGTGACAGCTGCAGCCAATCACAGGCCAAGCACAGCCTGCAGCCAATCACAGGCTGCAGCGGTCTCATGGACTGCCGCGTCATCCTGGGAGGTGGGGCCGGATGACAAGAGAGGGACGCGTCACCAAGGCAACGGCCGGGAGACCGGACTGGATGAAGCAGGAAGTTCATGGTAAGTATGAACGTCTTTTTTTGATTCACAGGTTGGTGTATATTGTGATCGGAACTCACTGTCGAGGGTGCTGAAAGAGTTACTGCCGATCAGTTAGCTCTTTCAGCACCTTGGACAGTGACGGGCGTCCACTAGCCTCATCTCTTTGATGGCGGCTGCGCGAAAATCACGCAGCCGCGCATCATACACGGATGACACACGGAGCTGTCAAATGCCTTTTGCGCGCGCAAAACGCAGCGTTTTTTGGCGCGCAAAACGCACACGCTCGTGTAAATCAGGCCTTAGGGTTCACACGCAAAGTCAAAAATGGCTGAAAATTACAGAGCTGTTTTTAGAGAACACAGCCTTTGATTTACAGCCGTTTTTGAAGCTGGAAACGTTTTTTTGAGGTGTTTTTTTCTAGATGTTTTTGGAGCTGTTTTTCCATTGACACAATGAAAAACAGCTCCAAAAACGTCTCAAGAAGTGACATGCTCCTTCTTTTTACGTGACGTTTTAAAATACAATAGGCAGATGTTTGTAGGCATTGGGCTACCGATTTTTCAGTCGTATTTGAAGGTGTTTACGCCCCGAAATACGCCTGAAAACACAGCGTGTGAATATACCCTTAAAGATACACTGTCTCAGATATATATATCTTTTTTTTTTTTTTTTTTGTGGTGTGGGCAAACACATGTCTTGTGTCACAAGACAGTCTGATTAGTGGGGGAGATACAGGGTCTGGCTTAAGCCTTTTGTTACACACTCAATGTAAAATTGTACACTAGCTCGGAGCTGGCGTTGATTTCTGCTTTACATTACGCCCGTTACTGGTGTAAATGATAGTAAAATTGTCGGCCCTTTCTGCAAAGCGCCACACACTTTTCAAAAAGTGCCAAGCGCAGCATAAACTGCCCAAAAACTTTCCCGCACTTTTGGGACTTTTCTATGCCAGATTAGTGGCTTAGCAAGGTTAATAAATTCTCCTCTAAGGCTACAGACAGTAATACAATATCTTACTGCAAGGATCTGTGCACTCCGTGTCTGACTGAGGTACCTTGGACCCACCAAAGGAAATAATTCTTTTGAGTCTAAACTTCAAACTATATAGAAATAATTTGAACACTCTTAATTGTGTACTAAAAACGTGTGTAGTAAAAAAAATACCAATATTCCCAACATATTGTGACAGATATCAGTCCTACACAGGCATTCTGCAGACCATATAAGTGAATACAGTGCAGTGAAATTCAGTGACTCACAGATGACATCTTCTCAGATTGGAGTCGTTCACGTTCTCTTTTCTTCTTCATCCGGCCCAGAACGCCATGATGACTTCTTCCAGTCTTCTTCATCTCCAATGCCCAAGCGCGTACCACAAGATACGTCATGAAAGTGTAACCTAGATACCATGTGTAATGACGGGGTAGGGAGACAGACAGGTGAGCCCTAATCTACCCGCCACTCAGTCCCTGCCTACTTGCACGGCCCGTCTTAGGCGACGGCGTACAACTGGACGACGGTCCCTATGCTCAATATGTGCACGACAGACAAACACACAAGGGTACACAGAAGCTAAGGGAAATGGGGCAGTTGCCCACGGCAACACCGTGAGCAACAGGCGTAGTGAACGAGCCGAGTCAAACCAGGAGTGTACGAGGTAACAAACGCAGAGCAGGAGCGTAGTCAGTAAAGCCAGGGTCAAAATGAAGCAAGGACAATAATAATAGAAGGAGCAGCAGAGCCAGGAAACAGGAAAGCATAACAGGCAAAGACAAGCAGGAAATGAAGGTATAAATAGACCGAGGGCGGGAGCTAGAACTGTCTGGCCAGGCTGTGATAGGATCTCCCACTCCTGAGCCTACCAGCCTAAGTGGTAGCAGATTGAGTCACTCTATCAGACCTAGGAGCAGGTGCAGACTGATTAACCACGGGCGTCGATACAGAAGCTGTGTCTGGCAGATCCTTTACAATATCCCCCCTCTTATGAGGGGCCACTGGACCCTTTCTAGATGGACCTGGCTTATTGGGAAACCGAAGATAGAACCGCCAGAGCAATACACCAATGTGAACATCCCTGGCGGGTACCCAAGTCCTCTCCTCATGCCTGTATGCTCTCCAATGGACCAGGTACTGGAGGGAGCCTTGGACCATCCACAATCTTGGCCACCTCGAATTCTACCCCTTCAGGGGTGAGAACAGGGACCGGAGGTTTCCTCGAGGTAGCCAAGGACGGGAGCAGCGTTTCAGGAGGGAGGCATGAAACACGTTGTGTATTCAAAAAGACGGGGGTAACTCCAGTCGGAAGGAGACAGGGTTAAGGGCGTCAATGAAATAAAATTAACAGAAAAACATGACATCATGCATTCATTACCCCATTTGGTAAGATCCCCAGTATTCCAGTTACACGTGGGATTATGCATCTGCAACCAGGGAAGGCCTAAAAGCAAATTGGACGACAATCCCTGCATCACCAGTACAGAGCACTGCTCCAAATGCATGGAGCCAACAATGAGTTCAAAAACAGGGGTATGCTGCGTAAAATAACCAATAGCAAGTGGAGGGGAGTCGTTACCCACTACCAGGACAGGTTTAGGCAAATCAATCAATGGCATAGCTAGAGACATAGCAAATTCCACAGACATAATATTAGCAGAAGTCCCTGAATCCACGAAGGCACTGCCGGTAGCAGACCTACCCTCAAAAGAGACCTGAAAGGGAAGCAATATCTTATTAGGTTTCATATTTACGGGAAATACCTGTGCGCCCAAGTGACTTCCCCGATGGTCACTTAGGTGCGGAAGTTCTTCCGGCTGCTTATTCTTACACCTAGGACAGTTGTTTACTTGATGCTTGTCATCCCCACAGGAGAAGCAGAGACCATTCTTCCTGCAGAGCTCTCTACGTTGTTGGGGAGACACAGAGGCCCCGAGTTGCATTGGTTCATCCGAGTTTTCCCGTGGAAGTACGAAGCAACGGAACCTCGGGAGCCATAATGGAGGAGCCAAAGGAGAAAGCACAAAAACGTTCAAGTCGTCGTTCCCTGAGACGTTCGTCAAGAGTCGTACCGCTAAAGCCATAACCTGATCTAGGGAGTCAGAAGAGGGATAGCTAACTAGCAGGTCTTTCAGGGCGTTCGACGGACCCAATCTAAACTGGCACCTCAAGGCAATATGCCACGTCACAGCGTATTCAAATCATGGAAGCGTCCAGTCTACATGACTACCGACCGTCATGGTGTGCAAACCTTAGATCAAAATTTCGACATATAACTAACTAACTCTAAACCTCATAAGGTAATTTTCTTTAGCTATTATACCAGGATGTAGGCGGAGGACTAGGCTAAGAGAATGGAAAGTGGCCGAGGCGGGAGTTGGGCCAGAGTGAATATGACGCTTGACTGGGGTCTGGGGAGGGGAAGGGGAGAGAGACAGCTGGGAAGGTGGGAGAGAAGGGGCAACATAAAAAAAAGTTATTAAACTGAATCTACTGCTTTAAAACAGTCACTCACCAAGTTGCAGAGCTGGCCGCTGCTTCTGGCCCCTGCATGGGTCCCATTCCTTTCTACAAACCAATTACCGCTGATCATAACCTTGATGAGCGGCGGCTGCCCACTTTATTTTACTTTTGTGGCCAGGCCCCTGACAGTAGTACCAGCGGTACTACCCTGATTGCAGGCCTGTTTGCAGGGGTACTAGCCAACTACGTCAAAGAGAACCCAAGTTTCAAGACCATTGAAAGTTATGGATTTTTGGCATCCCAAGGGTTTATGAGAACAATAGGGAATTCTAACAGTAAGTATTCTGCCTATTTCTTGGCTAATACTCCTAATCCAATTCCTTCTTCTAGCAGATTTTTTAAAGATTCCCTACATGCGGTGCTTGGTTTCGCCACAAGTTTGCGATATGTCGATTCATTGTCTAAAATGGTATGAACGTGTCTTGGATATAAACAGGAATCTAGAACAACTCCTGCTCCGTAAGATTTGGAGGACACAGTTATACGCTGGATATATAGTGAGCACCTCTGTGTTTTCACCTTTAGCCCTTATGTGTATATAGTGAACCTTTTAGAAGGTTAATCTTTACCCGCTAAGGTGGAAGGGTTGGTTCCAATGCCTAGTTATGGTGGTGTCTGAGGAAATAAAGGTCCTTTTAGACATCCCGATACTGACCATGAAAACCAGCTCCAATCGACGATACAGCGTATCACAAGGAGCAATCATCGGTAATGTATGGGGGCAAACAATCGTTACTACACCAGACCCCGCACCGATCTGCCAGTCCAGCTGCCTCCGGGCACTGGACAACACTGCCGGAGTGGTGAGGTAAGTACATTTTTAAAATGTATTTTATTGTCTGATTGGGGGGGCAAACAGTCTGATTGGGTGGGAGGTATGGGTCTGGCACGGACCTTTGCCTTGATATGCCCCCCAGAGATAAATCTGGGCCACACTATACACATAGATTTCTTCTATAATTTATATCAGTTACTGGCGTAAATTGTAGTAAAATTGTTGGCCATTTCTGCTAAGCCCTGCCCATTTTTTGCCCCCAAAAATGTTGACATTTGCGCATTTTGTGAATTTTCTACGCTAGTAAACTGTTGTAGAAAGGTTAATATGTTCCCCCCAAAGGCTACAGACCGTAATACAATATATTAATGTAAGGATGTGTGCAGCAACACTTGTTGTCTCCATTCTATGTCAGTGTGGGAAGTAGATGTCCGGCCTTATGATTTTGTAATATATGATAGTCCCAAAATTCCAATCACCAAACCAAACAAAACACAGGCCGGACGGACCCTGCCACAGTGGAGGGTAGGCCAGACATGACGGGGATAGGAGGGAGGATCGTGTCACAGCCAAAGGTGAGGGTTAGTGGAGGGGTTGGGTCTAGGAGAGGGAGGGGATCCGGTGAGGGTTAGCCGAAAGTGCGCTGAATTCCCGGTCTTTTGGTCGGGAGCAGCGCACGGAGTAAGACATCCATCCACGCATCTCCCATCCGGCGGCCATCTTACCTCATGTCAGCGCAGCAGTTCATTGAGCAGATGCGGGCGGCGGCTGCTGCATTCAGCCCCGCCTGGTTGGAGGAACAAGCTGCAGCGGTGGCCATTGCTCCGGTACCTTCGGCTGTCTCTCCCCCGCGCCGGGCCCCGACGCTCGTGTCCTCCAGAAAGGCTGAGCCCCAACATTGCTGCTCGGACTCGGCGCCGCAGAGGGAGCGCTGTGAGGGACCCTCCGCCTCGGGCGTCTGGCAGCACTGATACTGCAGCCGTTTCCACTTCGCGGCGGAGTCCATCGGAGGTGTGGGGGGGGGTGCGGCCTCTACTTCCGGTCACCCCTCCACTCGCCAGTTCTACGCCGGGTTCCATGGTTCAGACGGCTGCCCCTGGGGATGTGCCAGCTGGGGGTGGAGCCCCACGGCGAAACGGAGGAAGCAAGGGACCTGCATTGGGCCGCAGGCCTAGGTCGTCCGTTTCGAGGGTGACTTCCGGGCGGCGAGCTGCCAGAGAGAGAGCATGGGAGCCCGCCCCTCCCCCACCTCGGTTCCGGCCGTTGAGCACACCTGTGCATGCTGCCATGGATGGGGGACCAGATCTGCCGAAGACCTTGAGGATGGGGAGCTTCGTGGACCGGACGGTCCAGCTGATGGGTCCACAGCGCCTGTGCAGCTCGGTGAGTCGTTTTCCTGCTATACTTATGTCTCCTGTTTCAGGGGAGGATTCCGCGGTTGGGGAGCGGGTATGTGATGTGGGGCCTGGGTTTGTGAATGTTGGGGGTGGGGGGTATAGTCTGCGAGAGTTGGTCGGTTGCGTTAAGGAATTGTTAGGTCTCGCGGTCTCCTGTGGCGGCGTGGGTGGGGGCTGGTGGGGTAGGGTTTAATGCCCCGGCGGCGGTCGCTGCGAGTGTAGGAGCAAATACGGAATCGGTGGCTGTGTCTGTTCAGACCGACTCGGCGGCGGCGGTTGATGGTGTTCGGTAGGACGATAAAGCCAGGGGGAGGTTTATTTGTGTTTTGAAGGACCTTTGGGGGCAAACTTGAAGCAGGAAGTTCGGGAAAACATTTGGAACGACGAGTACGTTGAAATGTTTTCATTGTTGCCCCTGGAAAAATTTAATCTGTAGAAGGGGTAGCGAGATGAGAGTAAGAAGGAGGAGGAGGAAAAGCATCGTTACCGCCTTATCCCTAAGACATTTGTTAACTGGTTGCAAGCGTTCGCCATTTTGGCCAGTGTTATTGGTGAAAAGGCTCTGGAACATTGCTCCCCCCTGTTTTGCTATATGGATGTCATCGGGGAAGCCCATAGGGTATATGGGGGGTAGCTTGGCTACGTTATGATGAGCAGTTTAGACAACGGCAGGCGGTTCGGCTCAATATTAGGTGGGACCACAAGGATATTGCCCTGTGGTTACGGGTAACGGCTCCGGTTCGACCGGGCCAGTCATTTCCCGGGAGCGGGGGGGGGGGCAGGAGTCTGGTCAATCCAGCTCAGGGGGCAACGCAAAGCTCGGGCTGTGCTGGCAATACAATGAGGGACAGTCTAAATTCGGTGCAGGTTGCAAGTTCAAGCACCTTTGTTCTCAATGCAATGGGGCATCCAAATGCTTGTGCAAGGGAAAACGAGGTGGGGGAGGGGGTTTTAACGCCAGTTATGGGGGTGACGCCAGTGAAGCTGGAAAGGATGGTCAGGTTTCTAAATAGTTATCCGGACAGGGCCAGCGCGCAGTTGTTGTTTGATGGTTTTAATGTGGGTTTTTGTATCCCACTCCCCTCCTCACAGGGTCCCCTTTTCCATAAAAAATCTGAAGTCAGCTTACCAGCATCCTGACGTGGTTAGGGAGAAGTTGGCAAAAGAGGTGGATTTGGGGCGCATGGCGGGGCCCTTTAGTTCTCTCCCCATCCCGGGTTTGGTCGTCTCCCCGCTGGGGGTTGTCACGAAAAAGGAGGCGAACAAATACCGTTTGATTCACCATTTGTCTTATCCTAAGGGCTTGTCGGTTAATGACGGGATAGATAGGGATCTTTGCTCGGTCGTGTATACGTCATTCGACGCGGCGGTGCAGTAAGTGCGTTTCCATGGTAGGGGGCGTTAATGGCCAAGACGGATGTCGATGTGGCTTTTCGGCTGTTGCCGGTGCATGCGGATAGTCATCGTTTACTGGGGTGTTTTTGGGGGAGCGGTTTTTATGTGGATCGGTGTCTCCCCATGGGTTGTTCCATTTGTTGTGCGTACTTTGAGACGTTTAGCAAATTTTTGGAATGGGTGGTCAAATCTGTGGCGGGGGTGGATTCGATCATTCATTATTTAGACGATTTCTTGTGCGCAACGATCTTGGGGCCCGCCCGTTCCGTGAATTGGTTCGGGACATAAAACACGATCTGTTGCACCTGTGGTCGTTGTACCCGAACTTGATCACGGTGTGGTCGGATATTGTGCCTAGAAAATCCTGGCGTTTGGCATGGTCGGTGGAGCGGATCAACAAAGCCAGCATAAAAGTTAACAGGGCGGTGTCTGCATTTGTTGCGCGGAATGGTGGCATATGTGTTCCGCACTGGGACTTGGAAGCTGGAGTTGGAGCGTATTGGAGTGCAGATGGTGTTCACCTGAATGATGTGAGAACAGATTTGTGGTGCTTGGGCTTGCAGGATGGCATTGAGAGGGCTATTTTGTTGTGGCGGGACTCTCAGGCTTGAAGGGGTCAAGGCCTGTTCGCTGTGGCTGGGGAGTCCTTGGAGTTAGACAAATAATTATTGGGGGGGTGCATCGTGGGTATGGATCCCCTCGGGTTTTAAAGATGAAAGGACACTGTCTGGCGGTTGGATAGTGTGGTTTCCTTAGGGTGTTATCCCTTGGGAGAGGTGGCAGTTACCTTACGGCATCTGCCAGGAATATTGGTGCCTCTGAGCCGGGTTTTTACGGCTGGGGGTAAAATGGTGGGGCAGATAGCCGGTAACATAAAGAGGTAATGATCGCTCCAAGGACTTCTCCTAGTCTATGTGTTAATGTTTGTTTGTCAGTGGTGTCTGACGTGTTTGGGTTATAATTTATGGTTCGTGCATTATTGATTTATTATTGTTTTTGTTAATAAATAATATGGATATTATTTATTTATGGTTAATTGAGTTAACTAACTTTTATATTTATTTCTTAATAAAATGGCTGCTGTGGCCACTTTATCCAAACCCTCGGTGTCGAGTCTTCATGAGAGAAAGGTGTGGGTTATGAATGGGGAACAGATATATAGGTAAGTGTAATTTGCATACACATACATCACTCGACTTACCCCAAGTCATGCAAAATAAAGACACAAAACATTATAATTGGGTGTTAAATGGTCAAAACTTTTATTATATTATATGACCAAACCCAAAATGGCAAACCTCCGACTCACGAAGAGTCACCCTCCAGCACGCAGGAAAGGAAAAACCCCCTGTGGGGGAAACCTCTAGGGAAACCATGGCTGGAGGATTGCCCTTCCTCTGGGCTTAGCAGGTGCCAAAATATCATTTGTAACAGAATTTGTACGTTTTCTCAGATTTTCAAGGAAAGACATTACAATGAACGAACGACATAAAACACATAAATCGGCTGATCTGGTCGGCTAGGCGGATGTCTCTCTTCCTGGGTACCCATTAAAATGAATGGGCGATGCTCCTTTGAGACGGGTCCTCCAGAGGGGTCCTCCAGATGCCTCCTTGTAGCACCTGTCTCCGCTCTGGCTAATAGGGGGGGATCTCCTGCTGGAAAACCTCCTCTATTACAGACAACCCGTATGAAGAGGATGGCATCACTGTGATGAAGAAGTGCTCTTGGGTGAAGGGTTTCCCTGCTAGAACCTACAAATTACATCAGGTCGGCATTGGTGGGGAAGTCAAGCTCAAGGTCCTCAGTCCCATCCAATATGGCGCTGAATGTGGCAGTAAAACCTTCTAATATGGAATCTTCTTTATGTCATAAACATTTGTATTTATGACATCAGCGCATTCATCATCATTACTACAGGAGTTTATTATTATTGAAGTAATCTCAGGCATTTTCTGAGTAGTTGACCGCTAACCCCCTCCACTCTGCTACCTCGCTGTAGTGCCCGACCATTACATTGTTTTCTTCTCTCTCTGTAATTGTCGTCTGTCTATTGCTTGTTGTAATAAAGATTGAGCAGAGTTACTGCAGTTAAGCGGTGATAAATATTCTTCTACGTTGTCACGGCGCGGGGTGTGGACCCACAGGGCCGTACCGCGTAGCGGGGTAGCAGCTGGCCAACAAGGTACAAAACCATGTCTATAGTTCTGAACGTGTACCTGAGGCAATGTAGACCGTGGCAGGGACACGACTTGACTTTCACAGCAGGTGACGCCGCGGATGCAGCAGGAAGACACGACTTGACTTTCACAGCAGGTGACGATAGCACGGGATACAGGGTACAGCAGGAACGGGTAACACTGGGAACTGGAAAACTCTGGGAGACCTTTAGCAAGACAAACTAGGGTATACAACAACGCTCAGGCAAGGAACCAGTGGGCAGGGCCCCTTATTATCCAGCAGCCATTTGGGCTGATAATTGATGTAAGGCAGCTGGACGCGTAAAGGCCCTCTAAGGCCGTGCACGCACGGGCGCGCGTGCCCTGCGGTACACAGTCCGAGGACCCGGAAGAGAGTGTCGGTGTCTCCCTGGAGGGAGTACATGCCGAGAAGAGAGGCGTCCATGGCCGGGATCGTCAAGGGGTAAGTCAGAACGACGACCCCCGGCCATGGACGTAACATACGTCCTGCTCCTGAGGTGACCTCAGGGAGGACAGAAACCTCCCATGGAACAGAAGAGACTGGGGTAGTGGACATTGTTAGGTAAAGCAACCGAAAATGCAGCATGGATCAATATAGCCCACTAAATGTATGAAAATAGAGAAATGTTTAAACAAAGTCACACGGGCTGATCCAAGGGTGTTCACCCAAAAGCATCATAATAGAATATATAACCCGAAAAAGAAATGATGCTGAAGAGACACGTAATGTATAAGGAAATAGAAAAATACTTTATTAACATACATGGTATGAGACAATAGACAATGCATAAAAACAGAAAAAATCCATAGACCAACAGTTAAAAAAAGGGACAATAGGCTGTGTATCAGTCCAATATTCATGAGTGGCAGATTAGTATCTGTGATTTGACTTTCAGGAGATAGTGTATATAATATGCATATAATAAGGCCAATAAACCTTAGCTATACATCTAGTAAACTTGTGAAACCGAAATAAGGTCCACAGTAAAATAGAAGGTTAGTAAACAATGCCATGTGTAAATATAACACTATGTAAGATGGCGATACAATGTAAGTGCAAAATATTGGTGAGCTACATAAGCAAAAACTAGCAAAAGTAGATAGACCATGAATATGGTCAAATGTAAATAGATACAACAATATGGATGCAGCGATATATAGCGAAAAATGAGGTCTATATCTATATGCACAAATACAACCTGGAGGAAAGAATCAATGGATGCATAATAAAGGTGGCAATTTAAAGCGGATAAAACATACCCATGATGGGATGCCAAGGAAGACACACAGCCAACGTCCACCCCAACACGCGTTTCGGCGCAAATGCCTTCGTCTGGGGGTGGCGTTGGAACATAAACAGAGACCATATGAATGGGACCGGACCAATAGGAGAAAGCCTGCATCACCTGCATAAAAATTCCTGAGATGGTAGCCTCGCTGCCTAATTATCGGTCGCTGTATCCTGGACCGTGAAGTGGCCACGCCCCCGAGACACGCCAGCCGCGAGGCGCCGGAACCAGAAACATGCGACCGTGTCAACAAAGACCCGGTCACGTGAATGCGGACCCGACGCGTCGGGGGTGACGGGAGACGGGGGCCGGTCACCACGAACCAATAGAAGAGCGACACAGTGAGGTAGGATACTGCAGGACATAGGCAATTTAAAGGAGACAATATACTGTCATAAGAAAATGTGCATTTGTATTATTATATTTAGATAATACATACGACCATCTGAACCATCAAATAACATCAGTATTTAAACCAGATCGTAAGGTAGTCATCACTGAAATGTATACATGTGCATACCATTTACAAAATAAACAAACAAAATAAAAAACAAAACAAAGCATGTGTATGAGTGCATGTGCACAAATAGTCAAAAGTGAGAAATGTATGTACAAATATACATATATATGAATGTATATAGAGACATACACACATATATAAATATAATAATAAATATAATGATAATGTGTATACAGCAGTAAAAGAATATACATACTGCAAGTGGAAGATGAAAAATGCATGTTACAGGAATAAGAAGTGTGAGTAAGTATATTGAAGCAAAAAATGAAGATAAAAATAAATGAATGAAAAAAATAGAGCACATACTGCTCAAAAAATACGATAAAACGTAAACTAAACATAAGAAAAAAAGGGGGTAGATTATAATATAAACATGTATATTGGCAGTGATACATAGCATATTCATATGCAGGAAAATACATGAATGTACATGATTATATCGAGACAGACATATAACAATATATGCACTCGTACATGCACACAAATACATAAAATAAACATGTGGCCAAAGTATGATTCCGTAGGTTGCCGGTGGAACAGCATTTTGCATATACTCCAATAGAGTTGACCATCAATTGTAAGCGATCCCGTAGACTCATAAAGAATGGCATGAAGACCCAAGAAAATAGGACTCCAAAATATAATGAAATAAGAAATATACTTCTGAACTCTATGGAAGAAAGTATATACATAATTAAAATCACACAAAAAATGATGAATGAAGTTTAAAACAGTAAAATGTACCCAACACCACTAAAATAAACTGGCAATCAGAGAAATGCAGAAAAACCAGTGGTTTCATTTAAACCTTTGGGGAATAACGTTTGGAGTTTCCAGATCCACTTGCATTCTCTCTGTAGGAGAAGTTTCTTTAGATCACCGCCTCTCATGTGAGTATTGATGTGATCAATCCCTTTTACCTTCAGTAATTTAGAATTACATAAGTGATGGAGTCGAAAGTGTCTAGGGACCGTTTTGAGCTGTTCTACATCACCTACTGTTTTGGCACTCTCTATATCTCGGACGTGTTCTCTTACGCGAATTCGCAGTTCACGGGTAGTCATGCCTATATAAATCTTAGCGCATGGACATGTTGCGTAATAAATGACTCCCTTTGTACTGCAGGTAATTGGCCAGCAAATTTTAAATTGATTGATACCACTGGAATCGGAGAAGAACTCTGCACGCTCAATGTTGGAACAGCTTAAACAGTCACCACATGACCTACACCCCCATTTCGGACCTTTTGTGCCGAACACCTTACCCGGTTTAACCGGTGTAAGATAACTGTGAACTATAGTGTCACACAGATTACATGCTCTGCGGGGCGCCATTGCCGGGTAACTTGGTAAAACCTTTTGCAAGATCGGGTCAGTCAACAACACCGGCCAGAATTTACACAGGGAGTCACGCATCTCCACCCAACGTGAGTTGAAGGTCGTCACAAATCTCACCTTAGATTTACGTTGCTCTTTAGGAACTACCTGAAGTAGTTGTTCCCGGGGAGTTTGTTGTGCTCGGCGGTGTGCTTTGTTGATATTACGGTGACTATATCCCCTCTTGATAAATCGATCCTTTAATTCATTAGATCGAAATTTAAAATCTTCAGGAGTTGAGCAGATCTTTTTGATCCGTAGAAATTGTCCAGTTGGAATCGCTTCGATCGTATGTCGGGGGTGTGAGGATGAAGCATGAAGTAGTGAGTTGGTTGACGTTTCTTTGCGATGGAGGTCGGTCTGTAAGAAACCATTTACGTCCTTTTTAATGAGAATGTCTAAGAAGTCAATACTCTGGTGACTCCACTTGTAAGTAAGTTTAATGTTTAAAATATTTTGATTCAATGTATTGATGAACGATGATAGTTCATCTGGAGTCCCCTGCCAGATCAAAAAGATGTCGTCAATGAAACGGGCCCAAAAGAGGACCCGGTTCATCAAAGGCATCCGATCTGACAGAAAAAGTTCTCTCTTTTTCTTTTGTTTGTTTATTTTGTAAATGGTATGCACATGTATAAATTTCAGTGATGACTACCTTACGATCTGGTTTAAATACTGATGTTATTTGATGGTTCAGATGGTCGTATGTATTATCTAAATATAATAATACAAATGCACATTTTCTTATGACAGTATATTGTCTCCTTTAAATCGCCTATGTCCTGCAGTATCCTACCTCACTGTGTCACTCTTCTATTGGTTCGTGGTGACCGGCCCCCGTCTCCCGTCACCCCCGACGCGTCGGGTCCGCATTCACGTGACCGGGTCTTTGTTGACGCGGTCGCGTGTTTCTGGTTCCGGCGCCTCGCGGCTGGCGTGTCTCGGGGGCGTGGCCACTTCACGGTCCAGGATACAGCGACCGATAATTAGGCAGCGAGGCTACCATCTCAGGAATATTATGCAGGTGATGCAGGCTTTCTCCTATTGGTCCGGTCCCATTCATATGGTCTCTGTTTATGTTCCAACGCCACCCCCAGACGAAGGCATTTGCGCCGAAACGCGCGTTGGGGTGGACGTTGGCTGTGTGTCTTCCTTGGCATCCCATCATGGGTATGTTTTATCCACTTTAAATTGCCACCTTTATTATGCATCCATTGATTCTTTCCTCCAGGTTGTATTTGTGCATATAGATATAGACCTCATTTTTCGCTATATATCGCTGCATCCATATTGTTGTATCTATTTACATTTGACCATATTCATGGTCTATCTACTTTTGCTAGTTTTTGCTTATGTAGCTCACCAATATTTTGCACTTACATTGTATCGCCATCTTACATAGTGTTATATTTACACATGGCATTGTTTACTAACCTTCTATTTTACTGTGGACCTTATTTCGGTTTCACAAGTTTACTAGACGTATAGCTAAGGTTTATTGGCCTTATTATATGCATGTTATATATACTATCTCCTGAAAGTCAAATCACAGATACTAATCTGCCACTCATGAATATTGGACTGATACACAGCCTATTGTCCCTTTTTTTAACTGTTGGTCTATGGATTTTTTCTGTTTTTATGCATTGTCTATTGTCTCATACCATGTATGTTAATAAAGTATTTTTCTATTTCCTTATACATTACGTGTCTCTTCAGCATCATTTCTTTTTCGGGTTATATATTCTATTATGATGCTTTTGGGTGAACACCCTTGGATCAGCCCGTGTGACTTTGTTTAAACATTTCTCTATTTTCATACATTTAGTGGGCTATATTGATCCATGCTGCATTTTCGGTTGCTTTACCTAACAATGTCCACCACCCCAGTCTATTCGGTTCCATGGCAGGTTTCTGTCCTCCCTGAGGTCACCTCAGGAGCAGGACGTATGTTACGTCCATGGCCGGGGGTCGTCGTTCTGACTTACCCCTTGACGATCCCGGCCATGGACGCCTCTCTTCTCGGCATGTACTCCCTCTAGGGAGACGCCGACACTCTCTTCCGGGTCCTCGGACTGTGTACCGCAGGGCACGCGCGCCCGTGCGTGCACGGCCTTAGAGGGCCTTTACGCGTCCAGCTGCCTTACATCAATTATCAGCCCAAATGGCTGCTGGATAATAAGGGGCCCTGCCCACTGGTTCCTTGCCTGAGCGTTGTTGTATACCCTAGTTTGTCTTGCTAAAGGTCACCGCTTAACTGCAGTAACTCTGCTCAATCTTTATTACAACAAGCAATAGACAGACGACAATTACAGAGAGAGAAGAAAACAATGTAATGGTCGGGCACTACAGCGAGGTAGCAGAGTGGAGGGGGTTAGCGGTCAACTACTCAGAAAATGCCTGAGATTACTTCAACAATCGGCAGAGTTGCTGGATTCTGAATATCAGTGAATGTGGCCAAACATTTAGATTTGTACCGGGGAATTGTAGACTTCCAATGTCTAGGCACAACCTAGTCTGAATAAATGGAGGAGAACCTTCTTCTGGAAAGAAATAGATCTGGAGAGAATGGAGCGGAGAGGGCATGTTCAAAGAGAGCATTTATTGCCACCCAAAATGGTGCGATGTGCCTACAATCCCATCAGATGTCAGTAAGTGGACCTACCATTCCCCCACAGCTCCAACATGTCTCCAAACACTCCATGGGTAAAGCCCACGGAGGACCACCAGGACTCCTGAACCAACATGGATGTAAAAGTTTTTCTAGTTTTGCACAAAAAAAACACTTTTTAATTTTTTTACAAAATAATTTGTTTTTGTGACGCTGCATTCGAAGATGAACTGCATAGTTTTTCAACTAATCTGGTCCCCATGGCAGAAATCTGTCTTTCCATCTGGCACCTCCAGCAGACTCCTTTCAGTCTAGTTTGATTTCTTTTACCTCAGAGTTCCTCTTTTTACCTTTTTTTTATTTCTTCTCTCCCCTTTGTTTTGAACTATTTCTAACAGGGGCTGTGCAGGATTAGAAAAATATGGCTGCTTTCTTCCAAAAACAGCACCACACCTATCCACAGGTTGTATCTGGTATTGCAGGTTAGCTCCATTGAAGTGAATGGTAATGAGCTGTAATACCACACACAACCTATGGACAGGTGTGGTGCTGGTTTTTGGAGAAAGCAGACAAGTTATCTTATCCTGGAGAACCCTTTGTCATGGATTGTTCTTGTGCGGAGATGCTCCCTGCAATATCCCTTTTCCTTTATGGCCGCTGATATGTTCTATTCAGCTTTATGGCCTCTGTGGTAAGTACACTGCCAGTCAGTAAAGGGTTAACACTTCAGACCACTGTGGGTGACGTCACAATGTATGAGTTGTGCAGTGGTAATAAACTCCTGTAGTAATGATGATGAAGGTGCTGATGTCATAAATACAAATGTTTATGACATAAAGAAGATTCCATATTAGAAGGTTTTACTGCCACATTCAGCGCCATATTGGATGGGACTGAGGACCTTGAGCTTGACTTCCCCACCAATGCCGACCTGATGTAATTTGGAGGTTCTAGCAGGGAAACCCTTCACCCCAGACCACTTCTTCATCACAGTGATGCCATCCTCTTCATACGGGTTGTCTGTAATAGAGGAGGTTTTCCAGCAGGAGATCCCCCCCTATTAGCCAGAGCGGAGACAGGTGCTACAAGGAGGCATCTGGAGGACCCCTCTGGAGGACCCGTCTCAAAGGAGCATCGCCCATTCATTTTAATGGGTACCCAGGAAGAGAGACATCCGCCTAGCCGACCAGATCAGCCGATTTATGTGTTTTATGTCGTTCGTTCATTGTATTGTCTTTCCTTGAAAATCGGAGAAAATGTACAAATTCTGTTACAAATGATATTTTGGCACCTTGTAAGCCCAGAGGAAGGGCAATCCTCCAGCCATGGTTTCCCTAGAGGTTTCCCCCACAGGGGGTTTTTCCTTTCCTGCGTGCTGGAGGGTGACTCTTCGTGAGTCGGAGGTTTGCCATTTTGGGTTTGGTCATATAATATAATAAAAGTTTTGACCATTTAACTCCCAATTATAATGTTTTGTGTCTTTATTTTGCATGACTTGGGGTAAGTCGAGTGATGTATGTGTATGCAAATTACACTTACCTATATATCTCTTCCCCATTCATAACCCACACCTTTCTCTCAAGAAGACTCGACTCCGAGGGTTTGGATAAAGTGGCCACAGCAGCCATTTTATTAAGAAATAAATATAAAAGTTAGTTAACTCAATTAACCATAAATAAATAATACCCATATTATTTATTAACAAAAACAATAATAAATCAATAATGCACGAACCATAAATTATAACCCAAACACGTCAGACACCACTGACAAACAAACATTAACACATAGACTAGGAGAAGTCCTTGGAGCTATCATTAACTTTTTATGTTACCGGCTATCTGCCCCACCATTTTACCCCCAGCCGTAAAAACCCGGCTCAGAGGCACCAATATTCCTGGCAGATGCCGTAAGGTAACTGCCACCTCTCCCAAGGGATAACACCCTAAGGAAACCACACTATCCAACCGCCAGACAGTGTCCTTTCATCTTTAAAACCTGAGGGGATCCATACCCACGATGCACCCCCCCCAATAATTATTTGTCTAACTCCAAGGACTCCCCAGCCACAGCGAACAGGCCTTGACCCCCTCAAGCCTGAGAGTCCCGCCACAACAAAATAGCCCTCTCAATGCCATCCTGCAATCCCAAGCACCAGAAATCTGTTCTCACATCATTCAGGTGAACACCATCTGCACTCCAATACGCTCCAACTCCAGCTTCCAAGTCCCAGTGCCGAACACATATGCCACCATTCCGCGCAACAAATGCAGACACCGCCCTGTTAACTTTTATGCTGGCTTTGTTGATCCGCTCCACCGACCATGCCAAACGCCAGGATTTTCTAGGCACAATATCCGACCACACCGTGATCAAGTTCGGGTACAACGACCACAGGTGCAACAGATCGTGTTTTATGTCCCGAACCAATTCACGGAACGGGCGGGCCCCAAGATCGTTGCGCACAAGAAATCGTCTAAATAATGAATGATCGAATCCACCCCCGCCACAGATTTGACCACCCATTCCAAAAATTAGCTAAACGCCTCAAAGTACGCACAAGAAATGGAACAACCCATGGGGAGACACCGATCCACATAAAAACCGCTCCCCCAAAAACACCCCAGTAAACGATGACTATCCGCATGCACCGGCAACAGCCGAAAAGCCGCATCGACATCCGTCTTGGCCATTAACGCCCCCCTACCATGGAAAAAGCACCCACTGCACCGCCGCGTCGAATGACGTATACACGACCGAGCAAAGATCCCGATCTATCCCGTCATTAACCGACAAGCCCTTAGGATAAGACAAATGGTGAATCAAACGGTATTTGTTCGCCTCCTTTTTCGGGACAACCCCCAGCGGGGAGACGACCAAACCCGGGATGGGAAGAGAACTAAAGGGCCCCGTCATGCGCCCCAAATCCACCTCTTTTGCCAACTTCTCCCTAACCACGTCAGGATGCTGGTAAGCTGACTTCAGATTTTTTATGGAAAAGGGGACCCTGTGAGGAGGGGAGTGGGATACAAAAACCCACATTAAAACCATCAAACAACAACTGCGCGCTGGCCCTGTCCGGATAACTATTTAGAAACCTGACCATCCTTTCCAGCTTCACTGGCATCACCCCCATAACTGGCGTTAAAACCCCCTCCCCCACCTCGTTTTCCCTTGCACAAGCATTTAGATGCCCCATGGGATGCCCCATTGCATTGAGAACAAAGGTGCTTGAACTTGCAACCTGCACCGAATTTAGACTGTCCCTCATTGTATTGCCAGCACAGCCCGAGCTTTGCGTTGCCCCCTGAGCTGGATTGACCAGACTCCTGCCCCCCCCCGCTCCCGGGAAAGGACTGGCCCGGTCGAACCGGAGCCGTTACCCGTAACCACAGGGCAATATCCTTGTGGTCCCACCTAATATTGAGCCGAACCGCCTTCCGTTGTCTAAACTGCTCATCATAACGTAGCCAAGCTACCCCCCATATACCCTATGGGCTTCCCCGATGACATCCATATAGCAAAACAGGGGGGAGCAATGTTCCAGAGCCTTTTCACCAATAACACTGGCCAAAATGGCGAACGCTTGCAACCAGTTAACAAATGTCTTAGGGATAAGGCGGTAACGATGCTTTTCCTCCTCCTCCTTCTTACTCTCATCTCGCTACCCCTTCTACAGATTAAATTTTTCCAGGGGCAACAATGAAAACATTTCAACGTACTCGTCGTTCCAAATTTTTTCCCGAACTTCCTGCTTCAAGTTTGCCCCCAAAGGTCCTTCAAAACACAAATAAACCTCCCCCTGGCTTTATCGTCCTACCGAACACCATCAACCGCCGCCGCCGAGTCGGTCTGAACAGACACAGCCACCGATACCGTATTTGCTCCTACACAAGCAGCGTCCGCCGCCGGGGCATTAAACCCTACCCCACCAGCCCCCACCCACGCCGCCACAGGAGACCGCGAGACCTAACAATTCCTTAACGCAACCGACCAACTCTCGCAGACTATACCCCCCACCCCCAACATTCACAAACCCAGGCCCCACATCACATACCCGCTCCCCAACCGCGGAACCCTCCCCTGAAACAGGAGACATAAGTATAACAGGAAAAGGTAAAGACGGTGAAAACGACTCACCGAGCTGCACAGGCGCTGTGGACCCATCAGCTGGACCGTCCTGTCCACGAAGCTCCCCATCCTCAAGGTCTTCGGCAGATCTGGTCCCCCATCCATGGCAGCATGCACAGGTGTGCTCAACGGCCGGAACCGAGGTGGGGGAGGGGCGGGCTCCCATGCTCTCTCTCTGGCAGCTCGCCGCCCGGAAGTCACCCTCGAAACGGACGACCTAGGCCTGCGGCCCAATGCAGGTCCCTTGCTTCCTCCGTTTCGCCGTGGGGCTCCACCCCCAGCTGGCACATCCCCAGGGGCAGCCGTCCGAACCATGGAACCCGGCGTAGAACTGGCGAGTGGAGGGGTGACCGGAAGTAGAGGCCACACCCCCACACACCTCCGATGGACTCCGCCACGAAGTGGAAACGGCTGCAGTATCAGTGCTGCCAGACGCCCGAGGCGGAGGGTCCCTCACAGCGCTCCCTCTGCGGCGCCGAGTCCGAGGAGCAATGTTGGTGCTCAGCCTTTCTGGAGGACACGAGCGTCGGGGCCCGGCGCGGGGGAGAGACAGCCGAAGGTACCGGAGCGTTGGCCACCGCTGCAGCTTGTTCCTCCAACCAGGCGGGGCTGAATGCAGCAGCCGCCGCCCGCATCTGCTCAATGAACTGCTGCGCTGACATGAGGTAAGATGGCCGCCGGATGGGAGATGCGTGGATGGATGTCTTACTCCGTGCGCTGCTCCCGACCAAAAGACCGGGAATTCAGCGCACTTTCGGCTAACCCTCACCGGATCCCCTCCCTCTCCTAGACCCAACCCCTCCACTAACCCTCACCTTTGGCTGTGACACGATCCTCCCTCCTATCCCCGTCATGTCTGGCCTACCCTCCACTGTGGCAGGGTCTGTCCGGCCTGTGTTTTGTTTGGTTTGGTGATTGGAATTTTGGGACTATCATATATTACAAAATCATAAGGCCGGACATCTACTTCCCACACTGACATAGAATGGAGACAACAAGTGTTGCTGCACACATCCTTACATTAATATATTGTATTACGGTCTGTAGCCTTTGGGGGGAACATATTAACCTTTCTACAACAGTTTACTAGCGTAAAAAATTCACAAAATGCGCAAATGTCAACATTTTTGGGGGCAAAAAATGGGCAGGGCTTAGCAGAAATGGCCAACAATTTTACTACAATTTACGCCAGTAACTGATATAAATTATAGAAGAAATCTATGTGTATAGTGTGGCCCAGATTTATCTCTGGGGGGCATATCAAGGCAAAGGTCCGTGCCAGACCCATACCTCCCACCCAATCAGACTGTTTGCCCCCCCAATCAGACAATAAAATACATTTTAAAAATGTACTTACCTCACCACTCCGGCAGTGTTGTCCAGTGCCCGGAGGCAGCTGGACTGGCAGATCGGTGCGGGGTCTGGTGTAGTAACGATTGTTTGCCCCCATACATTACCGATGATTGCTCCTTGTGATACGCTGTATCGTCGATTGGAGCTGGTTTTCATGGTCAGTATCGGGACGTCTAAAAGGACCTTTATTTCCTCAGAAACCACCATAACTAGGCATTGGAACCAACCCTTCCACCTTAGCGGGTAAAGATTAACCTTCTAAAAGGTTCACTATATACACATAAGGGCTAAAGGTGAAAACACAGAGGTGCTCACCATATATCCAGCGTATAACTGTGTCCTCCAAATCTTACGGAGCAGGAGTTGTTCTAGATTCCTGTTTATATCCAAGACACGTTCATACCATTTTAGACAATGAATCGACATATCGCAAACTTGTGGCGAAACCAAGCACCACATGTAAGGAATCTTTAAAAAATCTGCTGGAAGAAGGAATTTGATTAGGAGTATTAGCCAAGAAATAGGCAGAATACTTACTGTTAGAATTCCCTATTGTTCTTATAAACCCTTGGGATGCCAAAAATCCATAACTTTCAATGGTCTTGAAACTTGGGTTATCTGTGACGTAGTTGGCTAGTACCCCTGAAAACAGGCCTGCCATCAGGGTAGTACCGCTGGTACTACTGTCAGGGGCCTGGCCACAAAAGTAAAATAAAGTGGGCAGCCGCCGCTCATCAAGGTTATGATCAGCGGTAATTGGTTTGTAGAAAGGAATGGGACCCATGCAGGGGCCAGAAGCAGCGGCCAGCTCTGCAACTTGGTGAGTGACTGTTTTAAAGCAGTAGATTCAGTTTAATATTTTTTTTTATGTTGCCCCTCTGCTCCCACCTTCCCAGCTGTCTCTCTCCCCTTCCCCTCCCCAGACCCCAGTCAAGCGTCATATTCACTCTGGCCCAACTCCCGCCTCGGCCACTTTCCATTCTCTTAGCCTAGTCCTCCGCCTACATCCTGGTATAATAGCTAAAGAAAATTACCTTATGAGGTTTAGAGTTAGTTAGTTATATGTCGAAATTTTGATCTAAGGTTTGCACACCATGACGGTCGGTAGTCATGTAGACCGGACGCTTCCATGATTTGAATACGCTGTGACGTGGCATATTGCCTTGAGGTGCCAGTTTAGATTGGGTCCGTCAAACGCCCTGAAAGACCTGCTAGTTAGCTATCCCTCTTCTGACTCCCTAGATCAGGTTATGGCTTTAGCGGTACGACTCTTGACGAACGTCTCAGGGAACGACGACTTGAACGTTTTTGTGCTTTCTCCTTTGGCTCCTCCATTATGGCTCCCGAGGTTCCGTTGCTTCGTACTTCCACGGGAAAACTCGGATGAACCAATGCAACTCGGGGCCTCTGTGTCTCCCCAACAACGTAGAGAGCTCCGCATGAAGAATGGTCTCTGCTTCTCCTGTGGGGATGACAAGCATCAAGTGGACAACTGTCCTAGGTGTAAGAATAAGCAGCCGGAAGAACTTCCGCACCTAAGTGACCATCGGGGAAGTCACTTGGGCGCACAGGTATTTCCCGTAAATATGAAACCTAATAAGATATTGCTTCCCTTTCAGGTCTCTTTTGAGGGTAGGTCTGCTACCGGCAGTGCCTTCGTGGATTCAGGGACTTCTGCTAATATTATGTCTGTGGAATTTGCTATGTCTCTAGCTATGCCATTGATTGATTTGCCTAAACCTGTCCCGGTAGTGGGTAACGACTCCCCTCCACTTGCTAATGGTTATTTTACTCTGCATACCCCTGTTCTTGAACTCATTGTTGGCTCCATGCATTTGGAGCAGTGCTCTGTACTGGTGATGCAGGGATTGTCGTCCAATTTGCTTTTAGGCCTTCCCTGGTTGCAGATGCATAATCCCACGTGTAACTGGAATACTGGGGATCTTACCAAATGGGGTAATGAATGCATGATGTCATGTTTTTCTGTTAATTTTATTTCATTGACGCCCTTAACCCTGTCTCCTTCCGACTGGAGTTACCCCCGTCTTTTTGAATACACAACGTGTTTCATGCCTCCCTCCTGAAACGCTGCTCCCCGTCCTTGGCTACCTCGAGGAAACCTCCGGTCCCTGTTCTCACCCCTGAAGGGGTAGAATTCGAGGTGGCCAAGATTTTGGATGGTCCAAGGCTCCCTCCAGTACCTGGTCCATTGGAGAGCATACAGGCATGAGGAGAGGACTTGGGTACCCGCCAGGGATGTTCACATTGGTGTATTGCTCTGGCGGTTCTATCTTCGGTTCCCCAATAAGCCAGGTCCATCTAGAAAGGGTCCAGTGGCCCCTCATAAGAGGGGGGATATTGTAAAGGATCTGCCAGACACAGCTTCTGTATCGACGCCCGTGTTTAATCAGTCTGCACCTGCTCCTAGGTCTGATAGAGTGACTCAATCTGCTACCACTTAGGCTGGTAGGCTCAGGAGTGGGAGATCCTATCACAGCCTGGCCAGACGGTTCTAGCTCCCGCCCTCGGTCTATTTATACCTTCATTTCCTGCTTGTCTTTGCCTGTTATGCTTTCCTGCTTCCTGGCTCTGCTGCTCCTTCTATTATTATTGTCCTTGCTTCATTTTGACCCTGGCTTTACTGACTACGCTCCTGCTCTGCGTTTGTTACCTCGTACACTCCTGGTTTGACTCGGCTCGTTCACTACGCCTGTTGCTCACGGTGTTGCCGTGGGCAACTGCCCCATTTCCCTTAGCTTCTGTGTACCCTTGTGTGTTTGTCTGTCGTGCACATATTGAGCATAGGGACCGTCGTCCAGTTGTACGCCGTCGCCTAAGACGGGCCGTGCAAGTAGGCAGGGACTGAGTGGCGGGTAGATTAGGGCTCACCTGTCTGTCTCCCTACCCCGTCATTACACATGGTATCTAGGTTACATGAACACTTTCATGACGTATCTTGTGGTACGCGCTTGGGCATTGGAGATGAAGAAGACTGGAAGAAGTCATCATGGCGTTCTGGGCCGGATGAAGAAGAAAAGAGAACGTGAACGACTCCAATCTGAGAAGATGTCACGTGTGAGTCACTGAATTTCACTGCACTGTATTCACTTATATGGTCTGCAGAATGCCTGTGTAGGACTGATATCTGTCACAATATGGTGGGAATATTGGTATTTGTTTTACTACACACGTTTTTAGTACACAATTAAGAGTGTTCAAATTATTTCTATATAGTTTGAAGTTTAGACTCAAAAGAATTATTTCCTTTGGTGGGTCCAAGGTACCTCAGTCAGACACGGAGTGTACAGATCCTTGCATTAAGATATTGTATTACTGTCTGTAGCCTTAGAGGAGAATTTATTAACCTTGCTAAGCCACTAATCTGGCATAGAAAAGTCCCAAAAGTGCGGGAAAGTTTTTGGGCAGTTTATGCTGCGCTTGGCACTTTTTGAAAAGTGTGTGGCGCTTTGCGGAAAGGGCCGACAATTTTACTATCATTTACACCAGTAACGGGCGTAATGTAAAGCAGAAATCAACGCCAGCTCCGAGCTAGTGTACAATTTTACATTGAGTGTGTAACAAAAGGCTTAAGCCAGACCCTGTATCTCCCCCACTAATCAGACTGTCTTGTGACACAAGACATGTGTTTGCCCACACCACAAAAAAAAAAAAAAAAAAAAGATTTATATATCTGAGACAGTGTATCTTTAAGGGTATATTCACACGCTGTGTTTTCAGGCGTATTTCGGGGCGTAAACACCTTCAAATACGACTGAAAAATCGGTAGCCCAATGCCTACAAACATCTGCCTATTGTATTTTAAAACGTCACGTAAAAAGAAGGAGCATGTCACTTCTTGAGACGTTTTTGGAGATGTTTTTCATTGTGTCAATGGAAAAACAGCTCCAAAAACATCTAGAAAAAAACACCTCAAAAAAACGTTTCCAGCTTCAAAAACGGCTGTAAATCAAAGTCTGTGTTCTCTAAAAACAGCTCTGTAATTTTCAGCCATTTTTGACTTTGCGTGTGAACCCTAAGGCCTGATTTACACGAGCGTGTGCGTTTTGCGCGCGCAAAAAACGCTGCGTTTTGCGCGCGCAAAAGGCATTTGACAGCTCCGTGTGTCATCCGTGTATGATGCGCGGCTGCGTGATTTTCGCGCAGCCGCCATCATAGAGATGAGGCTAGTCGACGCCCGTCACTGTCCAAGGTGCTGAAAGAGCTAACTGATCGGCAGTAACTCTTTCAGCACCCTCGACAGTGAGTTCCGATCACAATATACACCAACCTGTGAATCAAAAAAAGACGTTCATACTTACCATGAACTTCCTGCTTCATCCAGTCCGGTCTCCCGGCCGTTGCCTTGGTGACGCGTCCCTCTCTTGTCATCCGGCCCCACCTCCCAGGATGACGCGGCAGTCCATGAGACCGCTGCAGCCTGTGATTGGCTGCAGCCTGTGCTTGGCCTGTGATTGGCTGCAGCTGTCACTTGGACTGAATTGTCATCCCGGGAGGTCGGACTGGAGGAAGAAGCCGGTTGTTCTCGGTAAGTCAGAACCTCTTGTTTTTTTTACACGTATATGTATATTGTGATCGGAAGTCACTGTCCATGGTGCTGAACCAGTTTAACTCTTTCAGCACCGTGGACAGTGACTGTCTCCTGCCGTCGCGTACCCGAACATTTTTTGCCGGGTTCGGTCAAAAGGAGTTCTCTAATTTGACACTCCGTTTGGATGTTTGTAAACAGAAAAGCACGTGGTGCTTTTCTGTTTACATTCATCCTTTTGACAGCTCTTGCGCGAATCACGCAGTTCGCACGGAAGTGCTTCCATGCGGCATTTGTGGTTTTCACGCACCCATTGACTTCAATGGGTGCGTGATGCGCGAAAAACGCACGATTATAGAACATGTCGTGAGTTTTACGCAACGCACTCGCGCTGCGCAAAATTCACGCATCGTCTACACTGCCCCATAGACTAATATAGGTGCGTAAGACACGCGTGAAAAGCACGCGCGTCGCACGCGCGTATATTACGCTCGTGTAAATGAGGCCTAAGACTATGACACCTGATAGCTCTGCTACTTGATAGGAGACAGCGGCTCAGCAGACAGTATCACATATAATATGCTTAGATACAACGGCTTAGCAGACAGTATCACACATGCTAGGCCCAATTAGAAGGTTAATTGGGAAAAAATGTCTTATGGTGTTTTTCGATCAAGGTCACTTGAACTGGTATCATTTAACCCCTTAGTGACCAGCCCATTTTAGGCCCTAATGACCAAGCTATTTTATTTGTTTTCCTATAGTCGCATTCAAAGAGCTATAACTTTTTTATTTTTTCGTCTATATAGCTGTATGAGGACTTGTTTTTTGCGGGATTAGTTGTACTTTTTAATAGCACCATTTGTGGGTACATATAATTTTTTTATTAACTTTTATTAACTTTTTTTGGGGGGGATTATAAAAAAAAACTGAAATTCCGCCATTGTTCTAAGCGTTTTTAAATTGGCGCCGTTCACTGTGCGGCGTAAATAACACATTACCTTTATTCTATGGGTCGTACGATTACGGCGATACCACATATGTAGAGGTTTTTTATGTTTTACGACTTTTGCACAATAAAAACACTTTTGAACTAAAATTATTTGTTTTTGCATCGTCGCTTTCCAAGAGCCATAACTTTTTTATTTTTCCATCAATGTAGTGATTTTTTGGGCTTGTTTTCTGCGGGACGAGACGTAGTTTTGATTGGTACTGTTTTAGGGTGCATGGCACTTATTGATTCATTTTTATTATGACTTGTTTGGAGGGCAATGGAAAAAAATTGCAATTTCGCCATTGTTTTTTGCGTTTTTTTTTTTACGGTGTTCACCTTGCGGTTTAAATTACATATTAGCTTTATTAATGGAGTCATTACGGTCGCGGCGATACCATATATGTGTACTTTTATTTATTTTTTACACTTTTACTAAATAAAACCACTTTTTATGGAAAAAAATGGTTTTATTTATTTTTTTACTGTAATTTTTATTAATAATCTTTATTTCACATTTATGATTTCTTTTATTAGTCCCACTAGGGGACTTTACTGTGCGATCTTCAGATCGCTGCTATAATGCTCTGGTATACTTCGTATACCAGAACATTATTGCCTGTCAGTGTAAATCTGACAGGCAATCTATTAGGACGTGCCTCCGGCGCGTCCTAACAGGCATATGTCCAGGGCAGACCTGGGGGCATTTATCAAGCCCCCGGCTGCCATGACAACCCATCGGAGACCCGCAATTGCATTTGCGGGCTGACGATGGGTGACAGAGGGAGCTCACTCCCTCTGTAAACAAAGTTAAATGCCGCGGTCGCTATTGACGGCGGCATTTAACAGGTTAAACGGCCGCGATCGAAGTAAACTTCGATCGCGGGCGTTGGAGCAGGAGCTCAGCTGTCATCAGACAGCTGAGCCCCGGCTCCAGCCTGCACGGGAGACCCGTGCAGGACTTAGACTAGGCTGACGTGAAAAGGTGTCAGCCTAGCCTAAAGCCCATTAGTGACTCACGTGAAAAGGCGTATTGGTGGTCACTAAGGGGTTAAACAGTTAACCAATGAAATGCGCTGTTTACGTGGAATTTACCCTGTGGCCTAATGTACCATATAATGTATTCAAAAAAAATGTAAAAAAAACCCTACATTTTGTGGGGTGAATTAAAAAAACTGTGATCATCGGGCGGCATGGATTGCATGATAACTTGATTCTGCGGGTCATTACAATTATGGTGCTAAAACCCACTCTCTGAAGCCCCCCTTCAAGATAAATTTCATCTGGTCCCCATGGCAGAAATCTGTCTTTCCATCTGGCACCTCCAGCAGACTCCTTTCAGTCTAATTTGATTTCTTTTACCTCAGAGTTACTCTTTTTACCTTTTTTTAATTTCTTCTCTCCCCCCTTGTTTTGAACTATTTCTTACAGGAGCTGTGCAGGATTAGAAAAATATGGCTGCTTTCTTCCAAAAACAGCACCACACCTATCCACAGGTTGTATCTGGTATTGCAGGTTTGCTCCATTGAAGTGAATGGTAATGAGCTGTAATACCACACACAACCTATGGACAGGTGTGGTGCTGGTGTTTGGAGAAAGCAGACAAGTTATCTCATCCTGGACAACCCTTTGTCATGGATAGTTCTTGTGCGGAGATGCTCCCTGCATTATCCCTTTTCCTTTATGGCCGCTGATATGTTCTATTCAGCTTTATGGCCTCTGTGGTAAGTACACTGCCAGTCATTAAAGGGTTAACACTTCAGACCACTGTGGGTGACGTCACAATGTATGAGTTGTGCAGTGGTAATAAACTCCTGTAGTAATGATGATGAATGTGCTGATGTCATAAATACAAATGTTTATGACATAAAGAAGATTCCATATTAGAAGGTTTTACTGCCACATTCAGCGCCATATTGGATGGGACTGAGGACCTTGAGCTTGACTTCCCCACCAATACCGACCTGATGTCATTTGGAGGTTCTAGCAGGGAAACCCTTCACCCCAGACCACTTCTTCATCACAGTGATGCCATCCTCTTCATACGGGTTGTCTGTAATAGAGGGGGGTTTCCAGCAGGAGATCCCCCCCTATTAGCCAGAGCGGAGACAGGTGCTACAAGGAGGCATCTGGAGGACCCCTCTGGAGGACCCGTCTCAAAGGAGCATCACCCATTCATTTTAATGGGTACCCAGGAAGAGAGACATCCGCCTAGCCGACCAGATCAGCCGATTTATGTGTTTTATGTCGTTCGTTCATTGTATTGTCTTTCCTAGAAAATCTGAGAAAACGTACAAATTCTGTTACAAATGATATTTTGGCACCTTCTAAGCCCAGAGGAAGGGCAATCCTCCAGCCATGGTTTCCCTACAGGTTTCCCCCACAGGGGGTTTTTCCTTTCCTGCGTGCTGGAGGGTGACTCTTCGTGAGTCGGAGGTTTGCCATTTTGGGTTTGGTCATATAATATAATAAAAGTTTTGACCATTTAACACCCAATTATAATGTTTTGTGTCTTTATTTTGCATTCTTTGGTTTGGTGATTGGGATTCTGGGTCTATCACATATCACAAAATCATAAGGCCGGACATCTACTTCCCACACTGACATAGAATGGAGACAACAAGCGTTTCTGCACAATTAAGTGTACACATCCTTACATTAACCCCTTCCCGTCATTTTCCGTATGGGTACGCCATGGAAAGCTATGACTTCCCGCAAATTGCCGTATCCATACGCCAAATGTTTGGTACCGGCTCTGAAGCTGAGTCGGTGCCATCATCGCCGGATATCAGCTGTATCTTACAGCTGACATCCGGCTGTAATGGCGGGGACCGAAATTAGCTTCGATCCCCTCTATTAACCCCTTAAGTGCAGCACTCAAATGCGAGTGCTGCACTCAAGGTGTTTGCAGCTCATCGGAACCCCAGCAATGAAATTGCCGGGGTTCCGGTGGCTGCAATGGCAACCGGAGGCCAAATACTGGCCTCCCGGTCTGCCTAGCACGGAAGCCGGTCAAGATCCGCCCGGCGTAGCCGCCGGCAAGATGGCGCCGCCTCAGGAGTTGATCAGGCGTCATCAGCGGTGGAAGTCAGCTGTATGTTACAGCTGACATCCACCTGTAATGGCAGGAACCAGAGCTAGCTCCGATCCCTGCCATTAACCCCTTTGATGCAGCAATCGAAAGCGATTGCTGCATCGTAGTGGTTACTAGCAGATCACCAGCCCTGACAGGCAATCAGGACTGGCGACTGCTGCTATGGCAACAGGAGACACAATAGCCTCCTGCTCTGCCATTACAGAAGCCGATTAGGCCCCGCCGGGAGGCGAAGCCTAATCGGCTTGCTGTCAGTGAATAACTGACAGATCTAATACATTGCACTACGTAGGTAGTGCAATGTATCAGAAAAAAACCATCAGACAGTTGGAACTTCAAGTCCCCTAGTGGTACTTGAAAAAAGTGTAAAAGAAAGTATAAAAAAGTGTAAAAAAAAGTGAAAAGTTTGAAAACAATAAAAGTTTCAAGTAATAAAATAAAACACAATCGCCCTTTTTCTCTTATCAAGTCCTTTATTATTGAAAAAAAATTATAAACCATACGTATTTGGTATCACCGCGACATTAACGACCTGAGGTATCAAAATATTATATTATTTATTGCACGCGGTGAACAGCGTAAATAAAAACCCGTAAAAACTTTACCTGAGATTCTGTTTTTTGGTCACTTTGCCCTACAAATATTGGAATAAAAAGTGATCAAAAAGTCGCACGTATCCAAAAATGGTACCTATAAAAACTGTAGCTCGTCCCGCAAAAAACAAGCCCTCATACAGCTCAGTCGACAAAAAAATTGGAAAGTTATGGTTCTCACAACTTGGCGACAGAAAAAATACATTCTTATTACAAAAGCAATTTTATTGTGCAAAATGTTGTAAAACATAAAAAAGTTCTGTAAATTAGGTATCGCCGGAATCGTACGGACCCACAGAATAAAGTTAACAGGTAATTTATAACGCATGGTGAACGCTGTATAAAAAAACCTAAAAAATCTGTGCCAGAATTGCGTTTTTTTGTTTACCTGGCCTCCCAAAAAATAGGATAAAAGGTGATCAAAATGTTGCATGTACCCCAAAATGGTACCAATAATCGCTACAACTCGTCCTGCAAAAAAAAAACAGCCCTCATACCGCTACGTCTATGAAAAAATAAAATGAGTTATGGCTCCAATAAGTGAGGAAATAAAAAATATGTAGTTGTGCCCGAGGGGAACATTTCTTCTGTTTCAAGAGGCGATTTATCAAGGATCTAAAATTAGGGAACCAGGAAGGGGAGGGCCCAAACATATCTGCTGGAAGCGAGGGTGCCCGTATTATACCAGGACAACACTTTCCCAGCAAAATTCCCCAAACTGCAAAGGTGCGGAGTGTGGACCAAAAGGGGGATAAGAAAGGACGCCATATACAGTGAAGGAAATAAGTATTTGATCCCTTGCTGATTTTGTAAGTTTGCCCACTGTCAAAGTCATGAACAGTCTAGAATTTTTAGGCTAGGTTAATTTTACCAGTGAGAGATAGATTATATAAAAAAAAAAAAAAAGAAAATCACATTGTCAAAATGATATATATTTATTTGCATTGTGCACAGAGAAATAAGTATTTGATCCCCTACCAACCATTAAGAGTTCAGCCTCCTCCAGACCAGTTACACGCTCCAAATCAACTTGGTGCCTGCATTATAGACAGCTCTTACATGGTCACCTGTATAAAAGACTCCTGTCCACAGACTCAATGAATCAGTCTGACTCTAACCTCTACAACATGGGCAAGACCAAAGAGCTTTCTAAGGATGTCAGGGACAAGATCATAGACCTGCACAAGGCTGGAATGGGCTACAAAACCATAAGTAAGACGCTGGGTGAGAAGGAGACAACTGTTGGTGCAATAGTAAGAAAATGGAAGACATACAAAATGACTGTCAATCCACATCGATCTGGGGCTCCATGCAAAATCTCACCTCGTGGGGTATCCTTGATCCTGAGGAAGGTGAGAGCTCAGCCGAAAACTACATGGGGGAACTTGTTAATGATCTCAAGGCAGCTGGGACCACAGTCACCAAGAAAACCATTGGTAACACATTACACCGTAATGGATTAAAATCCTGCAGTGCCCGCAAGGTCCACCTGCTCAAGAAGGCACATGTACAGGCCCGTCTGAAGTTTGCAAATGAACATCTGGATGATTCTGAGAGTGATTGGGAGAAGGTGCTGTGGTCAGATGAGACTAAAATTGAGCTCTTTGGCATTAACTAAACTCGCCGTGTTTGGAGGAAGAGAAATGCTGCCTATGACCCAAAGAACACTGTCCCCACTGTCAAGCATGGAGGTGGAAACATTATGTTTTGGGGGTGTTTCTCTGCTAAGGGCACAGGACTACTTTACCGCATCAATGGGAGAATGGATGGAGCCATGTACCGTCAAATCCTGAGTGACAACCTCCTTCCCTCCACCAGGACATTAAAAATGGCTCGTGGCTGGGTCTTCCAGCACGACAATGACCCGAAACATACAGCCAAGACAACAAAGGAGTGGCTCAAAAAGAAGCACATTAAGGTCATGGAGTGGCCTAGCCAGTCTTCAGACCTTAATCCCATCGAAAACTTATGGAGGGAGCTGAAGATCCGAGTTGCCAAGCGACAGCCTCGAAATCTTAATGATTTACAGATGATCTGCAAAGAGGAGTGGGCCAAAATTCCATCTAACATGTGTGCAAACCTCATCATCAACTACAAAAACCGTCTGACTGCTGTGCTTGCCAACAAGGGTTTTGCCACCAAGTATTAAGTCTTGTTTGTCAAAGGGATCAAATACTTATTTCTCTGTGCACAATGCAAATAAATATATATCATTTTGACAATGTGATTTTCTGTTTTTTTTTTTTTTTATATAATCTATCTCTCACTGGTAAAATTAACCTAGCCTAAAAATGCTAGACTGTTCATGTCTTTGACAGTGGGCAAACTTACAAAATCAGCAAGGGATCAAATACTTATTTCCTTCACTGTATCAGTGTGACACTGGCCTGTGCAGAAAGGATTGCTTCACAGGCCCCATTATTATACCTCCTGACTATGCCCCTGATGTACTCTTCCCAGCTCACACATGCCCTCCAAACAAAACTATTACCAAGCAAATTCCACGCTCCAAAAGCCAAATGGCGCTCCCACCCATCTGAACCCTACAGTGTGCCCAAACAACAGTTTCCTAAAATTTTGGGTTGTGTGTCTCCAGTTGCATAAGCTGGGCATGACATATTTGCCACTGAAATGGCTTATCTAGGGAAAAATATACATTTTTACTTTGGACCATCAGCAGCACAATCATTTATGGAAAAGACCTGTGGGGTGAAAATGCTCACTACACCCCTTAATAAATGCCATGAGGGGTGCAGTTTCCAAATGGGGTCACTTCTCAGGGGTTTCTTTTTATTATTTCACATCTGAGACTCTGCAATTGTGATCCAATACTTTATAAATCGCCAAATTAGGCCTCAATTTCGCATGATACGCTTTCACTCCTGAGCCTGGTCGAATGTCCAGGCAAAAGATTAGGGCCACATGAAGGGTGTTTCTAAAACCAGGAAACCTAGCATAATTATTAGAGAACTGTCTTGTTATGGTGGCACAAGCTGGGCACCACATATTGGCATATCTATGGAAAAAAAATCCCATTTTCACTCTGCAACATCGAGTGCTCACTAATTTCTACAAAACACCTGCAGGGTTAACATGCTTACTACACCCCTAGGTAAATGCATTGAGGGGTGTAGTTTCCAAAATGTGGTCACTACTGGGGGGTTTCCACAGTTTTGGTCCCACAGGCGCCCAGAAACCAATACAGCAAAATCTGCACTCCAAATGGCGCTCCTTCCTTTCTGAGCCTTGCCGTGTGCCCAAACAGCAGTTTATGACCACATATGGGGAATTGCCGTACTCGGGAGAAATTGCTTTACAAATGTTGGGTTCTTTTTGTCCTTTATTTGTTGAGAAAACAAAAAATTTTGGGGTAAAGCTACGTCTTATTGAAGAAAAAGGATTGTTTTTATTTTCACTGCCCAATTCTAATAAATTCTATGAAACATCTATGGGGTCAAAATGCTCACAATACTCCTAGATGGATTCCTCAAGGGGTGTAGTTTCCTAAATGGAGTCACTTTTTGGGCGTTTTCATTGTTTTGTCCCCTCAGGGGCTTTGCAAATGCGACATTGCCTCCTCAAACCTTTCCTGCTAAATGTGATCTCCAAACGCCAAATAGCGCTCTTTCCATTCTAAACCCTGCCGTGTGTCCAAACAGCCGTTTATTACCACATGGGTACTGTTTTACTCGGGAGAAATTGCTTTACAAATTTTGTGGTGGTTTTTCTCCTTCAGTCTTTGAGGAAATGAGAAAAAATTAGCTAAAATTACATTTTCTTTGAAATAATTTCGATTTTTATTTTCAGGGCCTACTTACAATAATTTCTGCAAAAAACCTGGAGGGTCAAAACGCTCAGTGTACCCCTAGATAATTTCCTCAATGGGTGTAGTTACCAAAATGGGGTCACTTGTGGGGGGGTTTCCACTGTTTTATCCCCTCAGGGGCTTTGTAAATGTGACATGGCCTCCGCAAACCATTCCTGCTAAATGTGAACTCCAAAAGCCAAATGGTGCTCTATCCGATCTAAGCCCTGCCGTGTGTCCAAACAGCCATTTATTACCACATGTGGGGTATTGTTTTACTCGGGAGAAATTGCTTTCCAAATTGTGTGGTGTTTTTTCTCCTTCAGTCCTTGTGGAAATGAGAAAAAATTAGCTTTAATTTCCGGGATATTAATTGGTGTCATGGTTCGGCTTCAACTGCAAAGGGGAGACATTTCCTCAACCTGTTGCAGGAAAATTTTATGGGCCAGTTTGTGGAAGACCCGACTAGAGGTGAAGCTCTGTTGGATCTGGTCATTTCTAATAATGCAGATCTTGTTGGGAATGTCAATGTTCGTGAAAATCTCGGTAACAGTGATCACAATATAGTTACATTTTACCTATACTGTAAAAAACAAACGCAGGCTGGGAGGGCAAAAACATTTAATATTAAGAAAGCCAATTTCCCCAGGATGAGGGCGGCAATTCAGGATATTGACTGGGAAGAACTAATGTCAAATAATGGGACAAATGATAAATGGGAGATTTTCACATCTACTTTGAGTTATTATAGTGCAAAATGTATTCCTATAGGTAACAAGTATAAACGACTCAAATTAAACCCCACATGGCTTACACCTTTTGTGAAAGGGGCAATACATGACAAAAAAAGGGCATTTAAAAAATACAAATCTGAGGGTACATCTGTAGCTTTTGTAAAATATAAAGAGCTTAATAAAATCTGTAAAAATGTAATAAAATTAGCAAAAATACAAAATGAAAGGCAGGTGGCCAAGGATAGTAAAACAAATCCTAAAAAATTCTTCAAGCATATAAATGCAAAAAAGCCAAGGTCTGAACATGTAGGACCCCTAGATAATGGTAATGGGGAGTTGATCACAGGGGATCATGAGAAGGCAGAGTTACTAAATGGGTTCTTTAGCTCTGTATATACAACAGAAGAAAGAGCAGCTGATGTAGCCGCAGCCAGTGCTGTTAATATATCAGTTGATATACTGAATTGGATGAATGTAGATATGGTCCAAGCTAAATTAAATAAAATAAATGTGCACAAGGCCCCGGGACCAGATGGGTTACACCCTAGAGTTCTTAAGGAGCTTAGTTCAGTTATTTCTGTCCCCCTTTTCATAATATTCAGAGAATCTCTAGTGACTGGTATAGTGCCAAGGGACTGGCGCAGGGCAAATGTGGTGCCTATTTTCAAAAAGGGCTCTAGGTCTTCGCCGGGTAATTATAGACCAGTAAGCTTAACATCTATCGTGGGGAAAATGTTTGAGGGGCTATTGAGGGACTATATACAGGATTATGTGACAATAAATAGCATTATAAGTGACAGCCAGCACGGTTTTACTAAGGACAGAAGTTGTCAAACTAACCTAATCTGTTTATATGAAGAGGTGAGCAGAAGTCTAGACAGAGGGGCCGCTGTGGATTTAGTGTTTTTGGACTTTGCAAAGGCATTTGACACTGTCCCCCATAGACGCCTAATGGGTAAATTAAGGACTATAGGTTTAGAAAATATAGTTTGTAATTGGATTGAGAATTGGCTCAAGGACCGTATCCAGAGAGTTGTGGTCAATGATTCCTACTCTGAATGGTCCCCGGTAATAAGTGGTGTACCCCAGGGTTCAGTGCTGGGACCACTATTATTCAACTTATTTATTAATGATATAGAGGATGGGATTAATAGCACTATTTCTATTTTTGCAGATGACACCAAGCTATGCAATATAGTTCAGACTATGGAAGATGTTCATGAATTACAGGCAGATTTAAACAAACTAAGTGTTTGGGCGTCCACTTGGCAAATGAAGTTTAATGTAGATAAATGTAAAGTTATGCATCTGGGTACCAACAACCTGCATGCATCATATGTCCTAGGGGGCGCTACACTGGCGGATTCACTTGTTGAGAAGGATCTGGGTGTAATAATCTGCAGCATCATATGTCCTAGGGGGCGCTACACTGGCGGATTCACTTGTTGAGAAGGATCTGGGTGTACTTGTAAATCATAAACTCAATAACAGCATGCAGTGTCAATCAGCTGCTTCAAAGGCCAGCAGGATATTGTCGTGTATTAAAAGAGGCATGGACTCGCGGGACAGGGATGTAATATTACCACTTTACAAAGCATTAGTGAGGCCTCATCTAGAATATGCAGTTCAGTTCTGGGCTCCAGTTCATAGAAAGGATGCCCTGGAGTTGGAAAAAATACAAAGAAGAGCAACGAAGCTAATTAGGGGCATGGAGAATTTAAGTTATGAGGAAAGATTGAAAGAATTAAACCTATTTAGCCTTGAAAAAAGACGACTAAGGGGGGACATGATTAACTTATATAAATATATTAATGGCACATACAAAAAATATGGTGATATCCTGTTCCTTGTAAAACCCGCTCAAAAAACAAGGGGGCACTCCCTCCGTCTGGAGAAAAAAAGGTTCAAGCTGCAGAGGCGACAAGTCTTCTTTACTGTGAGAACGGTGAATCTATGGAATAGCCTACCGCAGGAGCTGGTCACAGCAGGGACAGTAGATGGCTTTAAAAAAGGGTTAGATAATTTCCTAGAACAAAAAAATATTAGCTCCTATGTGTAGAAATTTTTCCTTCCCTTTTCCCTTCCCTTGGTTGAACTTGATGGACATGTGTCTTTTTTCAGCCGTACTAACTATGTAACATCTTCTTTGAAAAAATGTAGATTTTCATTTTCAGGGCCTACTTCCAATAATTTCTGCAAAAAACCCGTGGGGTCAAAACGCTCATTATACCCCTAGATAATTTCCTCAATGGGTGTAGTTTCCAAAATGGGGTCACTTGCGGGGGATTTCCACTGCTTTGTCCTCTCAGGGGCTTTGTAAATGTTACATGGCCTCCGCAAACCATTCCTGCTAAATGTGAATTCCAAAAGCCAAATGGTGCTCCATCCCTTCTAAGCTCTGCCGTGTGTCCAAACAGACGTTTATTACCACATGTGGGGTACCATTTTACTCGGAAGAAATTGTTTTACTAATTTTGTGGTGCTTTTTCTCCTTTAGTCCTTGTGGAAATGAGAAAAAAATAGCTAAACCTACATTTTCTTTGAAAAAATGTAGATTTTAATTTTCACGGCCTGCTTCCAATAATTTCTGTAAAAAACCTGTGCGGTCAAAATGGTCACTATACCCCTAGATAATTTCCTTGAGGTTTGTAGTTTCCCAAATGGGATCACTTTTGGGGGATTTTGACTGTTTTAGCACCGCAAGAGCCCTTCAAACCTGACATGGTGCCTAAAATATATTCGAATAAAAATAAGGCCCCAAAATCCACTAGGTGCTCCTTTGCTTCTGAGGCCGGTGCTTTAGTCCAGTAGCACGCTATGGCTACATATGGGATATTTCCTAAAACTGCAAAATCTGGGCAATAAATATTGAGTTGCATTTCTATGGTAAAACCTTCTGTTTTATAAAGAAAATTGCATTAAAAATTAATTTCTGCAAAAAAATATGAAATTTGTACATTTCACCCCTACTTTACTTTAATTCCTGTGAAAAGTTTAAAGGGTTAACAAATTTTCTAAATGCTGTTTTGAATACTTTGAGGGGTGAAAGTTTTCAAAATGTTGTGACTTTTTTTTGGGTTTCTAATATATAAGGCCCTCAAAACCACTTCACAAGTGAACTGGCCCCTGTAAAAATAGCTTTTTGAAATTTTCTTTCAAATGTGAGAAATTGCTGCTAAAGTTGAAAGCCTTGTAACGTCCTAGAAAAATAAAAGGATGTTCAAAAAACGATGCCAATCTAAAGTAGACATATGGGGGATGTTAGTTATCAACAATTGTGTGTGGTATAACTGCCTGTCTTACAAGCAGATACATTTAAGTTGAGAAAAATGCAAATGTTTGCAATTTTTCGCTAAATTTTGGTATATTTCACAATTAAATACTGAACATATCGAGCAAATTTTGCCAGTAACATAAAGTCCAATGTGTCACGAGAAAACAATTTCAGAATCGCTTGGATAGCTAAAACCATTCCGACGTTATTACCACATAAAGTGACACATGTCAGATTTGAAAAATGAGGCTCTGTCAGGAAGGTCAAAAGTGGCTAAAGAGGGAAGGGGTTAAGATATTGTATTACGGTCTGTAGCCTTTGGGGGGAATATATTAACCTTTCTACAACAGTTTACTAGCATAGAAAATTCACAAAATGCACAAATGTCAACATTTTTGGGGGCAAAAAATGGGCGGGGCTTAGCAGAAATGGCCAACAATTTTACTATAATTTACGCCAGTAACTGATGTAAATTATAGCTTGGGCACTCACCCACACTTCTCCTACTCTTTGCCTTGGGACTGCGTCTCCCTTCCAATTTTAATCATTTCTACAATAAACATGGGACGTGTTTTTCCCTTTTAAACCTATACTAGCGCTGGATCAATCTCTCCTCTTCTCTACTACTACATACCGCGGGCCGTCGCGGGGATCCGACTGACGCTATCTGAAGACGCAGACCGGTGAGCTGGAGGTTTCTCTTTGTTCCTATACTACAATAATCTATATGTATAGTGCGGCCCAGATTTATCTCTGGGGGCGTAACAAGGCAAAGGTCCGTGCCAGACCCATACCTCCCCCCAATCAGACTGTTTGCCCCCCCAATCAGACAATAAAATACATTTTAAAAATGTACTTACCTCACCACTCCGATTCTCCCTCCCGGATTCCCTCAGGCTCTTACAGCAGGCCGAAGCACGTAGAAAGTACTGATAACAGGCCGCGTTGCAGCTAAAAGATGCGACACATTTATTAAACTGTTTAATAGGACTGGTGTATGAAACGCCAGTATTAAAGGGAATGTGCCGCTAGAAATTTTATTTTATTTTTTTCAGTTAAACAGTTAGTATATAAGTGATTACACATTGTTTTAATTTTTTTTAATTTTTTCACAAGTCAGGAAATATTATAAATTAGATTCTAATTTATAACATTTCCATGTGCTGGTCACTAGAGGGAGCAAAATTGCAGCATTGGCATGTGGTAAAGCAACCTCATTGCCTTATGCTGCAAATTTGGAGTAGACACACTCGCTTTAGTGCCCTCACAGAATCCCCCCTCCTTTATCCTGGCTAGTGCCAGGAGAAAGGAGGGGGTTGAATGTTCAATGTGTGCCGCCATTTTCTGAGCTAATGCACAGTGTAGAAGGAATAGATACAGTGCTCAGCAGACAGTATAACACTAAGGCTGGGTTCACACGACCTATTTTCAGGCGTAAACGATGCGTATTATGCCTCGTTTTACGCCTGAAAATAGGGCTACAATACGTCGGCAAACATCTGCCCATTCATTTGAATGGGTTTGCCGACGTACTGTGCAGACGACCTGTCATTTACGCGTCATCGTTTGACAGCTGTCAAACGACGACGCGTAAATTGACTGCCTCGGCAAAGAAGTGCAGGACACTTCTTTGCCATGTAATTTGAGCCGTTCTTCATTGAACTCAATGAAGAGCAGCTCAAGATATACGAGCGTCACAGACGCCTCGTATATTACGAGGAGGAGCATTTACGGCTGAAACGACGCAGTTGTTTTCTTCTGAAAACAGGCTGTCATTTCAGCCGTAAATTACAGCTAGTGTGTGAACATACCCTAACAAACACACACATCACATACACAAACATAATTTACCTGCTCCTGCCGCCGCTGCCGCCTCCGCCCTGCCGCTCCTAGTCCTTGCATCTGCGCTGCCTTAAACATATGGCCGGAAGCCGCGACCGGAAGTCGTCATCTTACTATCCGAGTGTGGCTTCCGGTCCACATGAAAATGGCGCTGGATGTCGCTCTACCAAAGACCTTCCTTTTGGTCTGTGTGGGAGCGGCGTTTGCGCCGTTCCCACACAGATGGTGTATGCTATAGTGAATGGAACGGCACCCGTTCTCATTCTCTATGGGAATGTATGTGCCGTAGTTCATCTCTGTATGTGTCGTTAATGGACAGATACAGAGTTGAAAAAAAATGGCAGCCCCCATAGAGAAGTTAAAGAAAGAAAAAAGTAAAAAGTACAACACAAAAACACAAATAAATACAATTTATTTTAATGACATACTAAAAGCAATATTATATATATATAAAAAAAATACAATTTCATGACACCTTCCCTTTAAAGGGGTTTTCCACGTTCTGACAACTGATCACCTATCCACTGGATAGGTCATCAGTATATGATCGGCGCGTGTCCGACACCTGGACCCCGCACCGATCCGCCACTACAGCTGCCTCCGGGCACCGGACAAAACTGCCGGAAGCAGATGGCTCCGGTCAAAGAATAGAGGCCAAGCTGCAGTTCTGCCGAACGGCCGCTATGCAGTGATCTGAGCCATCTGCTTCTGGCAGTGTTGTCCATTCCCCGGAGGCAGCTGGACTGGCAGACCGGTGCGGGGTCTGGTGTAGTAACGATTGTTTGCCCCCGTACATTACCGATGATTGCTCCTTGTGATACGTTGTATCGTCGATTGGCGCTGGTTTTCATGGTCAGTATCGGGACGTCTAAAAGGACCTTTATTTCCTCAGACACCACCATAACTAGGCATTGGAACCAACCCTTCCACCTTAGCGGGTAAAGATTAACCCCTTAGTGACCAGCCCATTTTAGGCCTTAATGACCAAGCTATTTTATTCGTTTTTCTATAGTCGCATTCAAAGAGCTATAACTTTTTTATTTTTTCGTCTACATAGCTGTATGTGGACTTGTTTTTTGCGGGATTAGTTGTGCTTTTTAATAGCACCATTTTAGGGTACATATAATTTTTATATTAACTTTTATTAACCTTTTTGGGGGGGATTATAACAAAAACCTGAAATTCCGCCATTGTTCTATGCGTTTTTAAATTGACGCCGTTCACTATGCGACGTAAATAACATGTTACCTTTATTCTATGGGTCGGTACGATTACGGCGATACCACATATGTAGAGGTTTTTTATGTTTTACGACTTTTGCACAATAAAAACACTTTTGAACTAAAATTATTTGTTTTTGCATCATCGCTTTGCAAGAGCCGTAATTTTTTATTTTTCCATCAATGTAGTGATTTTTTGGCTTGTTTTCTGCGGGACGAGACATAGTTTTCAATGGTACTGTTTTGGGGTGCATGGGACTTATTGATTCATTTTTATTATGACTTTTTTGGAGGGGCAATGGAAAAAAATTGCAATTTTGCCATGGTTTTTTGCGTGTTTTTTTACGGTGTTCACCTTGCGGTTTAAATGACTTATTAACTTTATTAATGGAGTCATTACGGTCGCGGTGATACCACATATGTGTACTTTTTTTTTTTTTTTTTACACTTTTACTAAATAAAACCACTTTTTATGGAAAAAAATGATTTTATTTATTTTTTTACTGTACTTTTTATTATTAATCTTTATTTCACTTTGATGACTTATTTTATTAGTCCCACTAGGGGACTTTACTGTGCGATCTTCCGATCGCTGCTATAATGCTCTGGTATACTTCGTATACCAGAGCATTATTGCCTGTCAGTGTAAATCTGACAGGCAATCTGTTAGGACGTGCCTCCGTCCTGGGGGCTTTTATCAAGCCCCCGGCTGACATGACACCCCATCGGAGACCCGTGATTCAATTTGCGGGCCACCGATGGGACCAGAGGGAGCTCACTCCCTTTGTAAACAAAGTTAAATGCCGCGGTCGCTATTGACGGCAGCATTTAACGGGTTAAACGGCCGCGATCGAAGTAAACTTCGATCGCGGGCGTTGGAGCAGGAGCTCAGCTGTCATCAGACAGCTGAGCCCCGGCTCCAGCCTGCACGGGAGACCCGTGCAGGACTTAGACTAGGCTGACGTGAAAAGGTGTCAGCCTAGCCTAAGGCCCCTTAGTGACTCACGTGAAAAGGCGTATTGGTGGTCACTAAGGGGTTAACCATCTAAAAGGTTCATACATACACATAAGGGCTAAAGGTGAAAACACAGAGTAGCTCACCATATATCCAGCGTATAACTGTGTCCTCCAAATCTTACGGAGCAGGAGTTGTTCTAGATTCCTGTTTATGTCCCAGACACGTTCATACCATTTTAGACAATGAATTGACATATCACAAACTTGTGGCGAAACCAAGCACCACATGTAAGGAATCTTTAAAAAATCTGCTAGAAGAAGGAATTGGATTAGGAGTATTAGCCAAGAAACAGGCAGAATACTTACTGATAGAATTCCCTATTGTTCCCATATTCCATGGGATGCCAAAAATCCATAACTTTGCATGGTCTTGAAACTTGGGTTATCTGTGACGTAGTTGGTTAGTACCCCTGCTAGTACCCCTGCAAACAGGCCTGCCATCAGGGTAGTACCGCTGGTACTACTGTCAGGGGCCTGGCCAAATAGTAAAATAAAGTGGGCAGCCGCCGCTCATCAAGGTTATGATTAGTGGTAATTGGTTTGTAGAAAGGAATGGGACCCATGCAGGGGCCAGAAGCAGCGGCCAGCTCTGCAACTTGGTGAGTGACTCTGTTTTAAAGCAGTAGATTCAGTTTAATTATTTTTTTATGTTGCCCCTTCTCTCCCACCTTCCCACTGGTGTCCCTCCCCTTCCCCTCCCCAGACCCCGGTCAAGCGTCATATCCACTCTGGCCCAACTCCCGCCTCGGCCACCTTCCGTTCTCTTAGCCTACTCCTCCGCCCGCTCACAGAGTCAATGGCACTTTGCGTCCTGCTCCCATCCCACGACTTTCCGTTGCCACCTTCCAAATCCCCTAATAATGGGGGACCCAGATGTATTTCCTCAAATGGAATTCCACTGACTGTATGAGACCCAGACATTTCTGATGGCGGGCCTGCCTGCATAACACATATTCCGGCAATCAAGGCAATGGAATTCCATTTGAGGAAATACACCAGGTATTCCAAATGTCTACAAGAATTTATTTTAATGTCAGTGGAGTATCTGCGCTCACATAATTCTTTCTGCCTTTATAGTTTTATTTTATTGCAGATAGAAGACGCCCTGATGGGGTCAAAATTCTCCCTCTCCATGGACAATTTGTTTATGACCTGGTGGGAGAACAACATTTTTTCAGACGCTACATTGACAATCTTTTTTTGTTTAGGGGTCGTGATGTGGCGTCTGTACCACCATTTATGGAATACAATAAAACCAATACATTTAATTTAGAATGTTACAGGCTCGGCATCCATGGATTCTGTTACCTTCTTCGAGATTACGTTACAGGGGAATTGTAATACAGAAAAGGAATAATTTTGTGAACCCTCTTCGGGCACTTCCATCCTTAATGCTAGGAGCTGTCACCCAGCTCACACCATCTAGGCAATACCTACAGGGGACCTTATAAGAACTAGGGTAGCCTGCTCAAATGACAAGACATTTCACAACCAATGTATAAATATTGACCGTGGATTACATCTTACAGGATATTAACAATGGATGTTAAGAAGGGCATCAAAACAAAGGACACAAGAATCCATCTTGTTTAATAATACTGAACCACGAGAGATCAATTACCGGTTTCTTCAACGGCATAGAGCCAAAAGTTTGGAGAAATATCAAAAAATTATTCAGATAAAACGAACCCATGTTAAATCCGGATCCAGTCCTGACACAAATTGTGTGTAAAGGCAGCCCTTGGGTCACCTAGAGGATGAGATCTCTTAGTTACATGTTGTCACAAGTCTTTTCTACAGTGTCGCTAACAACAAAACTTGACTTTCCCAAAATACGATATTGATGCGTTTATAAAAATTGTACTAAGAATCATGTAATTTATGCCATTAAATGCAAACAATGTGATCGCGTGTATGTACGGATGTAGCCATCTTTATCTTGACTCGGATAACTTGCTGCAGCGTGATATCACACAACAAAAGTCGTTAAAAAGTCATTGAAAAAACACTGCCTCTGTGTATTTAAAGAGGCTGTGTCACCACATTATAAGTGCCCTATCTTCTACATAATGTGATCGGCGCTGTAATGTAGATAACAGTGGTCCTAGTAATAAAGAGGCTGTGTCACCACATTATAAGTGCCCTATCTTCTACATAATGTGATCGGCGCTGTAATGTAGATAACAGTGGTCCTAGTAATAAAGAGGCTCTGTCACCACATTATAAGTGCCCTATCTTCTACATAATGTGATCGGCGCTGTAATGTAGAGAACAGTGGTCCTAGTAATAAAGAGGCTCTGTCACCACATTATAAGTGGCCTATCTTCTACATAATGTGATCGACGCTGTAATGTGGATAACAGTGGTCCTAGTAATAAAGAGGCTCTGTCACCACATTATAAGTGGCCTATATTGTACATGATGTGATCGGCGCTGTAATGTAGATAACAGTGGTCCTAGTAATAAAGAGGCTCTGTCACCACATTATAAGTGGCCTATATTGTACATGATGTGATCGGCGCTGTAATGTAGAGAACAGTGGTCCTAGTAATAAAGAGGCTCTGTCACCACATTATAAGTGCCCTATCTTCTACATAATGTGATCGGCGCTGTAATGTAGATTACAGCAGTGTTTTTTTATTTAGAAAAACGATCATTTTTGACAGAGTTATGACCTTATTTAGCTTTATGCTAATGACTTTCTCAATGGACAACTGGGCGTGTTTTACTATATGAAGTGGGCGTTGTACAGAGGAGTGTATGACGCTGACCAATCAGTGACAAATCAGCGTCATACACTTCTCCCCATTAATTTACTCTGCAGATAGCGATATATCTATATCGCTATGTGCAGTCACATAACCACATAAACTCTGTGGTGACAGAGCCTCTTTATTACTAGGACCACTGTTATCTACATTAGAGCGCCGATCACATCATGTACAATATAGGGCACTTATAATGTGGTGACAGAGCCTCTTTATTACTAGGACCACTGTTATCTACATTACAGCGCCGATCACATCATGTACAATATAGGCCGCTTATAATGTGGTGACAGAGCCTCTTTATTACTAGGACCACTGTTATCTACATTACAGCGCCGATCACATCATGTACAATATAGGGCACTTATAATGTGGTGACAGAGCCTCTTTATTACTAGGACCACTGTTATCTACATTACAGCGCCGATCACATCACGCACAATATAGGCCGCTTATAATGTGGTGACAGAGCCTGTTTATTACTAGGACCACTGTTATCTACATTACAGCGCTGATCACATAACGTACAATATAGGCCGCTTATAATGTGGTGAAAGAGCCTCTTTATTACTAGGACCACTGTTATCTACATTACAGCGCCGATCACATCACGTACAATATAGGCCGCTTATAATGTGGTGACAGAGCCTGTTTAAGGCGTTGAAAGTCAAGATAAAGCCGGCTACATCTGTAGTGCGCACGATTAGAAACTTCAAAACGCGCATTGTAGAACACATTTCAGATACAAAAACAAAAAAAACCACTAATGCCTCCCGGTGCAGAAAAACACTTCTTAGAAACACATAATGGTAATTTTTAAAGCTTATGGGGAAATGTATTAACCTTTCTACGCCAGTTTTCTAAAAGGGGGCTTCCCAAAAGTGGGGGGGGTGACAGCACCCCAACAAATTTATAATAATTTACACCTGGTGTAAACTATAGTGGAAATCTCCGCCTGCTAATAATTGTCAAAAATGTCACTATGTGGAGCGTAGCAAGGTAGAGGCCCATGCCAGGCTCCTCTCCGTCCCCTCTATCGGACAATTAAATAAAAAATGAATGCTCACCTCACCACTCCTCTTCTGGTCCCCTCATGTTCTCTCCGCAGCCTGCGGCTCATACAATGCACTGATGACGTTGAGTGCTGTGTTACATATAAAGTACCTGACGCTGCTCGGTGTCAGTGCATTGTATGGGCAGCAGGGAGCCTTAGGGGATCAAGGGGGAAGAAGAGAAGCGGAGAAAAGATTATACTTATTTTTTATTTTACATTATGTCCGTTGGGCAGGGGGAATGGATGGAGCATGGCCGCGGTCGCTGCATAACGATTGTGGCGCACGAACGGCTGAAAGATGTGACACATTTAATAACTGTATTTCATCTTACTCCAACTTTCTTTATATTAAGACTGGCATATGAAATGCCATCTTAATAAATTCCCCCCAATGTTTTTATGGCCTTGAAGAAGTGAAGAAACCAAAGACGGGTGGAGATTGGAGAAGACACTTCCGAATAGGGAGGCGTTCTGCGATCTGCAGCTTCATACAAGATTCCCGAAGGGTCTTAATTGGAGGAATGATCTGTTATATGTTCACTTAAGTGGAATAACACTTACTACACAATGTATATATCAACGACATAGCATAACAGTCATTTTCCTCTCATAATATGCAGTTTGATGACTTTTATGGCGATTTGTTTTTAAAATATTGCATATTTAAATATGGTGCTAAACTCCTGTTAAATAAAGAAAGATTCAGCTTCTCCCCTATTTGAGTAGCTGCGCAGCACCTGCACGAACTTGAGAATTTGCCTCTCTGGTCATGTGATCACAGGTCCTACACACATAACACAACAGCACTACACAAACTATCTATGCAGTTTGGTCACTAGATGGCAGCAAAGCACTAAAATGATATACACATACATGTTTACATAGGTGGCATACATGTTTACATAGGTGGCATACATGTTTACATAGACGGCATACATGTTTACATAGGCGGCATACATGTTTACATAGGCGGCATACATGTTTACATAGGCGGCATACATGTTTACATAGGTGGCATACATGTTTACATAGGCGGCATACATATTTACATAGGCGGCATACATGTTTACATAGGCGGCAAACATGTTTACATAGGCGGCATACATGTTTACATAGGTGGCATACATGTTTACATAGACGGCATACATGTTTACATAGGCGACATACATGTTTACATAGACGGCATACATGTTTACATAGGCGGCATACATGTTTACATAGGCGGCGTACATGTTTACATAGGCGGCATACATATTTACATAGGCGGCATACATGTTTACATAGGCGGCATACATATTTACATAGGCGGCATACATGTTTACATAGGCGCATACATGTTTACATAGGCGCCATACATGTTTACATAGGCGGCACACATGTTTACATAGGCGGCATACATGTTTACATAGACGGCATACATGTTTACATAGACGGCATACATGTTTACATAGGCGGCATACATGTGTACATAGGCGGCATACATGTTTACATAGGCGGCATACATGTTTACATAGGCGGCATACATATTTACATAGACGGCATACATGTTTACATAGGCAGCATACACGTTTACATAGGCGGCATACATGTTTACATAGGCGGCATACATGTTTACATAGGCGGCGTACATGTTTACATAGGCGGCATACATATTTACATAGGCGGCATACATGTTTACATAGGCGGCATACATATTTACATAGGCGGCATACATGTTTACATAGGCAGCATACATGTTTACATAGGCACATACATGTTTACATAGGCGGCACACATGTTTACATAGACGGCATACATGTTTACATAGGCGGCATACATGTTTACATAGACGGCATACATGTTTACATAGGCGGCATACATGTTTACATAGGCGGCATACATGTTTACATAGACGGCATACATGTTTACATAGACGGCATACATGTTTACATAGGCGGCGCGCTTGGTGCTTTAACTTGTAAATAAAAACACAACAATCAAAAGTATCATCAACTATAAATGTATAATTCATGCCCACCTGCGGCGGCTGCTACGCATAGCCTCACCATTGTGGTCGGACAGTCTGAAGGTGACAGTGGAGAGGATTATTTTCAGACACTTCTACACTGGTTTGGACTGGTTCACTGGTTTCCCAGTTTGATCGGCTGCTTGTCTCATTTGAATTAAGAACCTCCTGAGCTCAGGACAAGGGGCAAATAACAGAAATAGTCCCAGAAAAAGTCTCTCTCCACCTGCAGCAAAATAGACAAAGTGGTTCCCCCCATTCCTCACACTGGCCCCAGATGAAACTGCTATGGCGAAACTCCAGTTGGCGACATGTTGTCAGCAATCCTGTATTTAATAGAAGTGCATGTTCTGCGCTGTGTGACCGAGGCCTAAATCTTTTCATGCATATTTTGAGCTTTTCTCAGATTTTTCAGGGACAGATTATACGATATGTACCAACGTGGTGTTTCCTTCGAGGATTCTTACAACATATAAAAAACACAGGGGTATATGACCTGGACATCCACAGACCCTTCCCCCTGCCCTTTACTATTGGTTACAACTTGTCAATAAATATGTCCTCCTGTATAACATTTTATATATGAGTAGGAAATGTCCCTACAAATTAGAAAAGATTTGGTCCCGATGGGTTAAGCTGAAAGAAACGGCTACGTAACATGTAGCTCAAATGTGAAGGAAATCATTATCTATCCTTACAACTAAGGCTTCGTTCACATCGGCGCTGGGACTCCGTTCATGGGTTCGGTCGGACCTTTCCGCCAGAGGAACCCATGAACGGACTCCAAACTGAAACCATAGGTTTCCGTTTGCATCACCATTGATTTTAATGGTGACGGATTCGGTGCAAATGGTTTTCATTTGTCACCGTTGTGCAAGGGTTCTGTTATTTTGACGGAATAAATACCGTATTCGACTGTGCTATTCATTCTGTCAAAACCCTCACACAACGGTGATAAACGGAAACCATTTGCGCCGGATCCGTCACCATTGAAATCCATGGTGAAGCAAACGGAAACCTATGGTTTCCGTTTGTTTCAGTTTGGATTCCGTTCATGGGTTCCTCTGACGGAAAAGTTCGACCGAACCCCTGAACGGAGCCCTGATGCAGATGTGAACGAAGCCTTAGATGAGGAAATGGACGCCTCTGTGTGACTGGTTGGGTTTGTTGGTTAAATAGAATTCAATGTGTTATTATTTGCTTTTCATGCTTTGTAGTTTTTCTGTCCGTTTTTTTTTTTTGGGGCAAAATTATAAATTAAACCTTTGAAAAATGAAAAAACAAATGGCAGGAAAACAGTTACCAATTTTCAGATTACTATTCAGATCACTAAAATTCTAATGCCAATTTAATAAAATGTGGTGAAAATCCACATGTGAACAGACTCTAATTGAAGCTGAAGGATCTCCAGCTCGTCTTGGTGGCCGTACATCTTATTTTTCCTTTTTGTACACAATCCCCCCCAGTACTATATTGTAAAGCTTAGACGCTGTTTTCTTATTTTCTCCTGTATGTAGTCTGTTGTATTAGGCAATTGTGTCTTTTTTATATGGTTCCCATTAGTGGAATGAAGGGAAAACTTTTCCATAAGGGAGAGATGTGGGAAGGTTTTTCCTGCTTTCCCCTGATGGGATCAGATACACCAGCGATCACACTAACCTGACAATACAAGCACGTGATACAGCCTGGAAGGGAGAACATCAGTATATTGTAAAGGTTTTTGTTTGTTTTTTTAATGTTTTGTGGCCATATAAACCCATTTAAATGTTCCTGGAAAATTCTTTGAAATATGTAGTAAATTTCATTTAGTGTTAAGTACACCGTATTATTAGGGCGCTGTACTACAGCAGTATTGTATTGTATTGTATTGTATTGTATTGTATTGTATTGCATGGTGCTAATATTGTCTGACACTTAGGGCATGACCACACGTGGCGGATTTCCTCCGCAACTGTCCGCATCAATGCCGCACAGAATCTGCGTTGCAGATTCTGCTGCGGATCTGCACAAAATGTGCAGTAAATTGATGCGGACTAGCTGCTGCGGACTGCGGTAAAAGTACTTCCCTTCTCCCTATCAGTGCAGGATAGAGAGAAGGGACAGCACTTTCCCTTGTGAAAGTCAAAGAAATTCATACTTACCGCCCGTTGTCTTGGTGACGCGTCCCTCCTTCGGCATCCAGCCTGATCTCCCTGGATGACGTGGCAGTCCATGTGACCGCTGCAGCCTGTTATTAGCCTGTGATTGGCTGCAGCCGTCACTTAGACTGAAACGTCATCCTGGGAGGCCGGACTGGAGACAGAAGCAGGGAGTTCTCGGTAAGTATGAACTTCTATTTTTTTACAGATACATGTATATTGGGATCGGTAGTCACTGTCCCGGGTGCAGAAACAGTTACTGCCGATCGCTTAACTCTTTCAGCACCCTGGACAGTGACTATTTACTGACGTCTCCTAGCAACGCTCCCGTCATTACGGGAGCCCCATTGACTTCCTCAGTCTGGCTGTAGACCTAGAAATACATAGGTCCAGCCAGAATGAAGAAATGTCAAGTTAAAAAAGCAAGACGGATCCGCAGCACACATAACATGTGCATGACAGCTGCGGACTTCATTGCGGAATGGAGAAATTCCGCCATGAGTCCGCCACTGCTCCGCAACAGACAGAGCATGCTGCGGACACCAAATTCCGCTCCGCAGCCTATGCTCCGCAGCAGAATTTTACGCCTCGTCTAAACGAACACTTCTAAATTAAAGTGTAAGTCAATGGACAAACGGCTCCGCTGCGGATTAACGCTGCGGAGTGTCCGCAGCGGAATTTAAGTGAAATTCCGCCACGTGTGAACCCAGCCTTATTGTGGCTCCCTGCAGTGTGTTCGGTCCGGGACTTGTACGGACGTAATGTGCTCGTGTGAATCCAGCCTTACTCTCGTCAGACTTTCCTCTATTCAAATTTAATTTCTCTAACGCCAAAAGAGAGAAAATCTCAACATATTCATCACGCCAAATACGATCTCTAACCTCCGTCTTAAGGGAGCCCTCAAAACAAACATTTGGCTAACCGAACCCCATGCAGTTGAACCGCAACAGGAGCGCCAGACCCACCAGCACTCCCAGTGACTTTAGAACCTAGCGCAACAGCCCCAGATACCGAACCGTACCACGTCGCCACAGGAGAAGGAGCAACGGGGACCACAGGTGGTGGGACCTCACGTTGCACCAAAGCCTCTCTAACACCAGCCAGTAATTGAGCCACTACCTGTCCCAAATCAGACACAGTCAAGCTGGGGGCTCCTGACTATGGTGTGAGCAGGGCTCAGGAAGCCTTGACCTCCTAGCTAGTCTTGACTTGGGGATTAGCGGCATATCCCTGAGCACCCCTGATGGTCAGTCTATAACTTAAAGGGAACCCGACACCAGCATTTCACCTATTGAACTTTACTTATCCCTTACTGGCCGATGCTATCAAAATGTCATTGCCGTTACCCCCTCTCCTAAACTCCTCCTCCGACTGTAAATAACGGTCTGTAAATATCTTGCGCCTTTCATCGTAATAATTCGGTGTCCCGTTGTACGCTCACCCCAGAAGAGGACATCAATGCACAAGTGCGGGATTTTGTGTGCTGGGGGAAGGAGAGGAGCTGTCAATCAAAAGTAAAGAGGCGGGGTAAACTCGGAAAGACTTGAGGAATGAATAGAACTCAAAAACCGAATACTAAAGCTACAGAGCCGACTAAGAAGACAGTTTTAGGTTAAATAGAAATGATATTTCACCCACCACCCCCCCCCCCCCTGGTATTGCTGGTTTAATCAGTCAAATGCTGGTGACAGGTTCCCTTTAACCTTTACCTAACAATGTCCACCACCCCGGTCCCTTCTGCTCCATGGGAGGCTTCTGTTCTCCCTGAGGTCACCTCAGGAGCAGGACGTAGAAGAATATTTATCACCGCTTAACTGCAGTAACTCTGCTCAATCTTTATTACAACAAGCAATAGACAGACGACAATTACAGAGAGAGAAGAAAACAATGTAATGGTCGGGCACTACAGCGAGGTAGCAGAGTGGAGGGAGTTAGCGGTCAACTACTCAGAAAATGCCTGAGATTACTTCAACAATCGGCAGAGTTGCTGGATTCTGAATATCAGTGAATGTGGCCAAACATTTAGATTTGTACCGGGGAATTGTAGACTTCCAATGTCTAGGCACAACCTAGTCTGAATAAATGGAGGAGAACCTTCTTCTAGAAAGAAATAGATCTGGAGAGAATGGAGCGGAGAGGGCATGTGCGAAGAGAGCATTTATTGTCACCCAAAATGGTGCGATGTGCCTACAATCCCATCAGATGTCAGTAAGCGTACCTACCATTCCCCCACAGCTCCAACATGTCTCCAAACACTCCATGGGTAAAGCCCATGGAGGACCACCAGGACTCCTGAACCAACATGGATGTCAAAGTTTTTCTCGTTTTGCACAATAAAAACACTTTTTAATCTGGTCCCCATGGCAGAATCTGTCTTTCCATCTGGCACCTCCAGCAGACTCCTTTCAGTCTAGTTTGATTTCTTTTACCTCAGAGTTCCTCTTTTTCCCTTTTTTTAATTTCTTCTCTCCCCCTTTTTTTGAACTATTTCTAACAGGGGCTGTGCAGGATTAGACAAATATGGCTGCTTTCTTCCAAAAACAGCACCACACCTATCCACAGGTTGTATCTGGTATTGCAGGTTAGCTCCATTGAAGTGAATGGTAATGACCTGTAGTACCACACACAACCTATGGACAGGTGTGGTGCTGGTTTTTGGAGAAAGCAGACAAGTTATCTCATCCTGGACAACCCTTTGTCATGGATAGTTCTTGTGCGGAGATGCTCTCTGCATTATCCCTTTTCCTTTATGGCCGCTGATATGTTCTATTCAGCTTTATGGCCTCTGTGGTAAGTACACTGCCAGTCAGTAAAGGGTTAACACTTCAGACCACTGTGGGTGACGTCACAATGTATGAGTTGTGCAGTGGTAATAAACTCCTGTAGTAATGATGATGAATGCGCTGATGTCATAAACACAAATGTTTATGACATAAAGAAGATTCCATATTAGAAGGTTTTACTGACACATTCAGCGCCATATTGGATGGGACTGAGGACCTTGAGCTTGACTTCCCCACCAATGCCGACCTGATGTAATTTGTAGGTTCTAGCAGGGAAACCCTTCACCCAAGACCACTTCTTCATCACAGTGATGTCATCCTCTTCATACGGGTTGTCTGTAGTAGAGGGGGGTTTCCAGCAGGAGATCCCCCCCTATTAGCCAGAGCGGAGACAGGTGCTACAAGGAGGCATCTGGAGGACCCCTCTGGAGGACCCGTCTCAACCGAGCATCGCCCATTCATTTTAATAGGTGCCCAGGAAGAGAGACATCCGCCTAGCCAACCAGATCAGCCGATTTATGTGTTTTATGTCGTTCGTTCATTGTATTGTCTTTCCTTGAAAATCTGAGAAAACGTACAAATTCTGTTACAAATGATATTTTGGCACCTTCTAAGCCCAGAGGAAGGGCAATCCTCCAGCCATGGTTTCCCTACAGGTTTCCCCACAGGGGGGTTTTCCTTTCCTGCGTGCTGGAGGGTGACTCTTCGTGAGTCGGAGGTTTGCCATTTTGGGTTTGGTCATATAATATAATAAAAGTTTTGACCATTTAACACCCAATTATAATGTTTTGTGTCTTTATTTTGCATTCTTTGGTTTGGTGATTGGGATTCTGGGTCTATCACATATCACTAAATCATAAGGCCGGACATCTACTTCCCACACTGACATAGAATGGAGACAACAAGCGTTGCTGCACAATTAAGTGTACACATCCTTACATTAAGATATTGTATTACGGTCTGTAGCCTTTGGGGGGAATATATTAACCTTTCTACAACAGTTTACTAGCGTAGAAAATTCACAAAATGCGCAAATGTAAACATTTTTGGGGCCAAAATATGAGCGGGGCTTAGCAGAAATGGCCAACAATTTTACTATAATTTACGCCAGTAACTGATGTAAATTATAGCAGAAATCTATATGTATAGTGCGGCCCAGATTTATCTCTGGGGGGCGTAACAAGGCAAAGCTCCGTGCCAGACCCATACCTCCCCCCCCCAATCAGACTGTTTGCCCCCCCCAATCAGACAATAAAATACATTTTAAAAATGTACTTTAAATGTACAGCAGGCCGCAGCACGTGGAAAGTACTGATGACAGGCCGCGTTGCAGCTAAAAGATGCGACACATTTATTAAGAGTCATTCTTTCGCCTGTTAATAAATGTGTTGCATCTTACTCCAGCAAACTGTTTAATAGGACTGGTGTATGAAACCCCAGTATTAAAGGGAATGTGTCGCTAGAAATTATATATATTTTTTTTCCAGTTAAACAGTTAGTATATAAATGATTACACATTGTTTTAATTTTTTCAATTTTTTTCAAAAGTCAGGAAATATTATAAATTAGATTCTAATTTATAACATTTCCATGTGCTGGTCACTAGAGGGAGCAATTCCCAAAATTGCAGCATTGGCATGTGGTAAAGCAACCTCATTGCCTTATGCTGCAAATGTGAAGTAGACACACTCGCTCTGCCCCAGCACACACCAGTAAACATACCTACCAACTTTCAAGTATCTAATCTAAGTAATCTCCGCCCACACATACCCGGTTCAGCCCACTCAGTATTATGTTCACATAGGACCCCCCCACACAGTATAATGACAAATAGCTGTCCCCATACAGTTTAATGCCCCCTTAGCTACCCCTAGTACCAGTGCACACATATAAAGCGCCAGTGCCCATATAGATAGTGTCACACACAGTGCCCATGTAGATGGTGCCACCCCCCGCCCCCAGGGATTCCACTCCAGGAGGAGCTCCTTCTGTCACGGTCCATATATGGACAGTGATGTAAGGCATTCCCTATGGGAGCAGAATCCCTGTCCAGAGCGTCGGCCATGCTGACAGGAGTCCTTGATGTAATTGTACATATATGGACATTGACGTCAGGGGTTCCGCCTAGGAGCGGAATCCCCGGCCAGACCATCGGCAATGCAAAGGCAGTGGATTCCGCTGCAGGAGTAGTCCCCGACGTCAATGTTCATATATGGATAGTGAGACAAGGGGCTCCGCACTTAAAGTAGTGTTGTGCCCGGGAATTCCTCGGCGAGTGGTACTAATACTGAAGCAGGGAGCTGATGATCCCTTACATTGGCATTGGATTCAACTGTATCTGCATCCTGAGGACGCAGATACAGTTGACACCAAGACATACCACCGGCCGCTTGGGATAGCATAACACCGCCCAGAATCCTGGGCTGTCCCGCTGTATCCGGGACGGTTAGGAGGTATGCAGTAAATAGGACCATGCACATGCGCAGATTCCACAGTAAATGCTTGTTCATGAGCCTGCAAAGGAGGAGCTGCTCAGTTTGCCATTAGGGTGATGACTGACGGATAAGGCCTCGTTCACATCTGCACTATTGTCTCTGGTAAAATCACGGCCCCCCGCCTGACGGAAAGCCAATGGAACTTACTAAAGTCAATGGGTTCCGTCGACAGGTGGAGGTGTCCGTTGTGCGACAGAACCGTTGCTTCCGTTATTCCTTTTTTCTGCACCACTGACGGAGCAGAACAACGAAACAAACACACCAACGCAGGTGTAAAACAGGGCCTTAGAGAGATAACTGAATACAGCAGCTGGCCATAAATTGAAATATACTGCAGGTACAGAAGACAAATGGTAGACCAATTAGAAATGTGATTTATTTAGCAAAATACATACAAGGCAATTAAAAAAAAAACCAGTGCAAATGTTAAGGCTCTGCCAGGCTCAGCTTCTGTATCTACGCCCATAGGTAATCAGTCTGCACCTGCTTCTATGTCTGTGAGACTGACTCCATCTTCCACCACTCAGGATGGCAGGCTTAGGAGTGGGAGAGCCTATCACAGCCTGGCCAGACGGAGCTAGCTCCCGCCCTCTGTCTATTAATACCTGCCTTTTTCTGTTCCTCCTTGCTTGTGATTCTTCTCGTGTGGTTTCCTGGCCCTGCTGCAGCTTCTGAACTATTTGAGCCTGCTTCATACTGACCTTGACTTACTGACTACTCTCCTGCTCTGCGTTTGGTACCTCGTACACTCCTGGTTTGACTCGGCTTGTTCACTACTCTCCTGCTCAGCGTTTGGTACCTCGTACACTCCTGCTTTGACTCGGCTCGTTCACCACTCTTGTTGCTCACGGTGTTTCCATGGGCAACTGCCCCTACCTCCCCCTTTTTCTTTTGTGTGCCCTTGTCTGTTTGTCTGTCGTGCACTTACTGAGCGTAGGGACCGTCACCCAGTTGTACCCCGTCGCCTAGGGCGGGTCGTTGCAAGTAGGCAGGGACTGAGTGGTGGGTAGATTAGGGCTCACTTGTCTGTTTCCCTACCCCCATCATTACATAATCACAAGCCCATATACCTAGGCTACCCTGGTCCCTCACACTACTATGGACCCCCTTGAGACCCTGGCTCAGCAAATGCAGGGTCTCTCTCTACAGGTCCAGGCCCTGGCTCAGAGGGTCAACCAGCCTGACGCTACTATGGTAGTGCCCCTCACCTCACCTCTTGAACCCCACCTCAAGTTGCCTGACCGGTTCTCAGGGGACCGGAGGACTTTTCTCTCCTTTCAGGAGAATTGTAGGCTCTACTTTCGCTTAAAGCCTCACTCCTCAGGTTCTGAGAGCCAGCGGGTGGGTATAATTATGTCCCGGCTCCAGGAAGGGCCCCAAGAATGGGCCTTCTCCTTGGCTCCTGACGCCCCTGAACTTTCCTCCGTTGATCTTTTCTTTTCTGCTCTCGGACTCATTTATGACGAGACTGACAGGACTGCCTTTGCCGAGAGTCAGCTGGTGACCTTACGTCAGGGTAAGAGACCTGTTGAGGAGTATTGTTCTGACTTTAGGAAGTGGTGCGTAGCTTCTCGGTGGAATGACCCTGCCTTAAGGTGCCAGTTTAGGTTGGGTCTGTCGAACGCCCTGAAAGACCTGCTAGTTAGCTATCCCTCTTCTGACTCCCTAGACCAGGTTATGGCTTTAGCGGTACGACTTGACCGATGTCTCAGGGAACGACAACTTGAACGTTTTTGTGTTTTCCCCTCTGACTCCCCCATGATGCCTCCCGAGGTCCCGTTGCTTCGCTCTTCCACGGAAGACTCGGAGATACCTATGCAACTCGGGGCCTCTGTGTCCCCCCGACAACGTAGAGAGTTCCGCAGGAAGAATGGTCTCTGCTTCTATTGTGGGGATGACAAGCATCAAGTGAACACCTGTCCTAGGCGTAAGAATAAGCAGCCGGAAAACTTCCGCGCCTAAGTGATCATCGGGGAGGTCACTTGGGCGCACAGGTATTTCCCGTAAATATGAAACTTAATAAAATCTTGCTTCCCTTTCAGGTCTGTTTTGGTGGTAGGTCTGCTACCGGCAGTGCCTTCGTGGATTCAGGGTCTTCTGCTAATATCATGTCTGTGGAATTTTCTATGTCTCTAGCTATGCCTTTGATTGATTTGCCTAAACCTGTCCCGGTAGTGGGTATCGACTCCACTCCTCTTGCTAATGGTTATTTTACACAGCATACCCCTGTTTTTGAACTCCTTGTGGGCTCCATGCATTTGGAGCAGTGCTCTATACTGGTGATGCAGGGATTATCGTCCGATTTGGTTATTGACCTTCCCTGGTTGCAGATGCATAATCCCACGTTTTATCTGGAATATTGGGGATCTTACCAAATGGGGTAATGAATGCTTGACGTAATGTTTTTCTGTTAATTCTATTTCCCCCCCTGAGGAGGTGAACAGGACTTCGCTGATGTTTTCTCTAAGGAGGCCTCCGAAGTGTTTCCTCCTCATTGAGAATACGATTGCGCTATCGATTTGGTACCAGGAGCTAAGCTCCCTAAGGGTAGAATATTTAATCTCTCTTGTCCCGAACGTGAGCCATGAGAGAGTATATCTTTTACTGAACTCACAAAATGGCTCTGAGGAAATCCCGGTTCGGGATGAAACATGTCAGCTGATCAATTAGTCTACACCTGGCAGGTAGTGACGTCAACCTTGCCTCGTCTTGTAGTCTCCAGTGTTGCCAGAAAAAACCAACGTGGATACCAGCATATTACGATACCGACTCTCCAATGAGGAGTGTGTTCCATTGCTATAATTTGCTCACCTTGGGTGAAACCTCGGCTGCCCCCGAGTATAGGAAGATCCAAGCTATTCAACATAAGGATTGACCGTGGATGGAGTGGATATAAGGAGAACCTTCCATGTGGGAATTGTGATCTGCCAATGATGAGATTGAAGGGGTGAAAAACGCGATTGATATATTTTTTTAAAATCTGCCTTAACTCTACAATTGCTCCAGGAGGAGGAACATAGTGAAAAAGAGTGAACTTTCAGTCCACCTTGAGTTGCGAGATCAACATAAAGATGAGTATTCAACTCTTTATCTATATTTGCATGGCTATTACATAAGAGGAACTGCTCCTGTTGGTTTCGGACCAAAATTCTAAAAGAAGGAGGAAAAAGCAAAAAATGCAAGTGTGAACTGAGACCAATGGTGTCTGAATAAAAATTTAACGTGGATACCAGCATAGCAGGATTCCGACTCTTAAATGTAGGAGCGTGCTCCATTGCTTAAATTTGCTCACCTTTGGGTGAAATCTCGGCTGCCCCCGAGTATAGGAAGATTTAAAGATGAATATTTAACTCCTTATATACAATTGCATTGCTATCACACAAGAGGAACTGTTTCTGTTGGTTTCGGACCAAAATTAGAAAAGGAGTAAAAAGAAAAAAGCGCAAGTGTGAACGGAGACCAATGGTGTCTGGATAAAAAAAATCTTCAGAACCGGTTCTTACAGCTAATCTCTTATATGGGTCTGATTTTGGCTTATGTATAGAACACCTATTACCTAGATATCTCATCATGACATGTCATTGTGTTTAGAGGGGGATCAATTAATGGAAGTAATGTTATAAAAGTCTGTGTTGGTATCCTGGCCAGGAGGCATTTTTTTTTTTTTTTTTTTTTTTTAATTATGTACATCTAGTTTGAAACAAATGTGTTTTCTCAAACCCTTTTCTTTTCCTATAAAAAATCTTTGTATTATGGATAAAAGAGGAAAGTGATATATTTATATATGAAAAATCTTTAAAATATATTTTTATATGGAATTTAATAAAAATTTATATAAAATTATTCTTATCCCAAAGAGTGCCTGGTATGTTTTGGAAAATATTTATTTATTTTTTTTTTCTTTTTATATCCAGGAATGCTTGGCCAAGGGTTACATTCGCCCCTCTACTTCTCCGGTAGGTGCTAGCTTCTTCTTCGTGGGGAAGAAGGATGGTGGTCTTAGGCCATGCATTGACTACCGTATCTTGAATAAGGTCACTTTAAGGAACCAGTATCCCTTCCTTTGATTCCTGATGTTAGGGATCTGCCAGGTACTTCATCTAGCTATACTCCTGGGATTAATCAATCCACACCTGAGGCCAGACCTGTTCGACTGACACCATCTCCCACCAACCAGGGTGGCAGGCTCAGGAGTGGGAGAGCCTATCGCGGCCTGGTCTGTCGGAGTTAGCTCCGCCCCCTGCCCTTTATTACCTGCCCTGTGCTCTCCCTCAGTGCTTGTAATTCTTTTGGATTCCTGGCCCCACTGCTGCTTGCTCCAGCCTGCTTCTGCCGTGCTTCTGCCTTGCTGCAGTTCTGCTTGACCTGCTTGCTTTGCCCCTGGCTTGCTTCTGTCTCCGTGCCCGCTCGGGTGTACTCACTTCGTCCTGGTCCTGACTGTTCGTTCGCCGCCCCGTTTCCTCGTGGCGTTCCGTGGCTACTGCCCCTTCCCTTGCGTGTTCCCTGTTTGTCTTCCTGTGCACTTAGCCAGCGTAGGGACCGCCGCCCAGTTGTACCTCGTCGCCTAGGGCGGGTCGTTGCAAGTAGGCAGGGACAGGGCGGTGGGTAGATTAGGGCTCACTTTCCCTTCACCTCCTTCCTGCCATTACATAATTACAAGCCCTTACCTAGTCTACCATTTCTCCTACGCTGACGCTATCATGGACCCCCTTGAGACCCTGACCCAGCAGATGCAGGGCCTCTCCCTACAGGTCCAGGCCCTGGCCCAAAGGGTCAATCAGGGTGACGCTGCTTTAGTAGTACCCCTCACCTCACCTCTAGAACCTGACCTCAAGCTACCTGACCGGTTTTCAGGGGACCGTAAGACGTTTCTCTCCTTCCGGGAGAGTTGCAGACTGTATTTCCGCCTAAAGCCCCACTCCTCTGGTTCCGAGAACCAGCGGGTGGGTATCATCATATCCCGACTCCAGGAAGGGCCCCAAGAGTGGGCCTTCTCCTTGGCTCCTGACGCCCCTGAACTTTCCTCTGTTGATCGTTTTTTCTCTGCCCTCGGACTCATTTACGACGAGACTGACAGGACTGCTTTAGCCGAGAGTCAGCTGGTGACCTTACGTCAGGGTAGGAGACCGGTTGAGGAATACTGTTCGGATTTTAGGAAGTGGTGCGTAGCTTCTCAGTGGAACGATCCGGCCCTAAGGTGCCAGTTTAGGTTAGGATTATCTGACGCCCTGAAGGATCTGCTGGTTAGCTACCCCTCGCCTGACTCCCTTGACCAGGTTATGGCCCTAGCAGTACGACTTGACCGACGTCTCAGGGAACGTCAGCTAGAACGCTTCAGTGTGCTCCCCTCTGACTTTTCTGCGATTCCCCCCGAGGTCCCGTCTCCTCGCCCCTCCACGGAGGACTCGGAGGTACCTATGCAACTCGGGGCCTCCATGTCCCCTCGACAACGTAGGGAGTTTCGCAGAATGAATGGTCTCTGCTTCTACTGTGGGGACGACAAGCATCTACTGAACACCTGTCCCAGGCGCAAGAATAAGAAGCCGGAAAACTTCCGCGCCTAAGTGATCATCGGGGAGGTCACTTGGGCGCACAGGTATTTCCCGTTAATGTGAAACGCAATAAAATTTTGCTTCCCTTTCAGGTCTCGTTTGCTGGCCGGTCTGCCACGGGCAGTGCTTTCGTGGATTCTGGCTCATCTGCTAATATCATGTCTGTGGAATTTGCTATGTCTCTAAAGATGCCTTGTATTGATTTACCTTATCCTATCCCTGTAGTAGGAATCGACTCAACCCCCCTTGCTAATGGTTATTTTACTCAGCATACTCCTGTTTTTGAACTCCTGGTTGGCTCCATGCATTTGGAGCAGTGCTCTGTACTGGTGATGCAGGGATTATCGTCTGATCTGGTTTTAGGCCTTCCCTGGTTGCAGTTGCATAATCCCACATTTGATTGGAATACTGGGGATCTCACTAAATGGGGTAATGAATGTCTTATGTCATGTCTTTCTGTTAACTCTATTTCTCCCCGGGAGGAGGTAAACACGCTTCCTGAGTTTGTTCAGGACTTCGCCGATGTGTTTTCTAAGGAGGCCTCCGAGGTGTTGCCCCCCCATAGAGATTACGATTGCGCTATCGATTTGGTGCCTGGTGCCAAGCTTCCTAAGGGTAGGATATTTAATCTTTCATGTCCTGAACGTGAAGCGATGAGGGTGTATATCCAAGAATGCCTGGCCAAGGGTTTCATTCGCCCCTCGACTTCTCCTGTAGGTGCTGGCTTCTTCTTCGTGGGGAAGAAGGATGGTGGTCTTAGGCCGTGCATTGATTATCGTAACCTGAATAAGGTCACCGTAAGGAACCAGTACCCACTTCCTTTGATTCCGGATCTTTTTAATCAGGTTCAGGGAGCCCAATGGTTTTCTAAGTTCGATCTACGGGGGGCATATAACCTTATCCGCATCAAAGAGGGGGATGAGTGGAAAACTGCGTTCAACACACCCGAGGGTCATTTCGAATACCTGGTCATGCCCTTTGGGTTGTGTAATGCCCCTGCTGTCTTCCAGAATTTTATTAATGAAATCCTGAGAGAGTACCTGGGTAATTTTCTTGTTGTGTACCTTGATGACATACTGGTGTTTTCCAAGGACTGGTCCTCCCACGTGGAGCATGTCAGGAAGGTGCTCCAGGTCCTTCGGGAGAATAATCTGTTTGCTAAGACTGAAAAATGTGTCTTTGGGGTACAGGAGATACCATTTTTAGGGCAAATCCTCACTCCTCATGAATTCCGCATGGACCCTGCCAAGGTTCAAGCTGTGGCGGAATGGGTCCAACCTGCCTCCCTTAAGGCGTTACAGTGTTTTTTAGGGTTCGCCAACTATTACAGGAGATTTATTGCCAACTTCTCGGTCGTCGCTAAGCCTCTTACGGACCTTACCCGCAAGGGTGCCGATGTCCTCCATTGGCCCCCTGAGGCCGTCCAGGCCTTTGAGACTCTCAAGAAGTGCTTTATCTCGGCCCCCGTGCTGATTCAGCCCAACCAAGAGGAGCCATTTATTATGGAGGTTGACACTTCCGAGGTGGGAGTGGGGGCCGTCTTGTCCCAGGGTACCAGCTCCCTCACCCATCTCCGCCCCTGTGCTTACTTCTCTAGGAAGTTTTCGCCCACGGAGAGTAACTATGATATTGGCAACCGCGAACTTCTAGCCATTAAATGGGCTTTTGAGGAGTGGCGGCACTTCCTGGAGGGGGCCAGACACCAGGTAACGGTCCTTACGGATCACAAGAATCTGGTTTTCCTAGAATCGGCCCGGAGGCTTAATCCTAGACAAGCTCGGTGGGCACTATTCTTTACCAGATTTAATTTCTTGGTTACCTATAGGGCTGGGTCCAAGAATATTAAGGCTGACGCTCTGTCACGTAGTTTCATGGCCAATCCTCCTTCCGAGAAGGATCCTGCTTGTATTTTACCCCCTGGTATAATCGTCTCTGCCACGGATTCTGATTTAGCTTCTGATATCGCGGCTGATCAGGGTACAGCCCCCGGGAACGTCCCTGGGGACAAACTGTTTGTTCCCCTGCAATACCGGCTGAGGGTACTCAGGGAAAACCATGACTCCGCTCTATCTGGTCATCCTGGCATCTTGGGCACCAAACACCTCATTACCAGAAACTATTGGTGGCCTGGGTTGCCTAAAGATGTTAGGGCTTACGTCGCCGCTTGTGAGGTTTGCGCTAGGTCCAAAACCCCTAGGTCCCGACCTGCGGGCCTACTACGTTCCTTGCCCATCCCCCAGAGACCTTGGACCCATATCTCCATGGATTTTATCACCGATTTGCCTCCATCTCAGGGCAAGTCGGTGGTGTGGGTGGTAGTCGACCGCTTCAGCAAGATGTGCCACTTTGTGCCCCTTAAGAAGCTACCTAACGCCAAGACGTTAGCTTCTTTGTTTGTGAAACACATCCTGCGTCTCCATGGGGCCCCAGTCAATATCGTTTCTGACAGAGGGGTACAATTTGTTTCCTTATTTTGGAGAGCTTTTTGTAAAAAGTTGGAGATTGATCTGTCCTTCTCCTCCGCCTTCCATCCCGAAACTAATGGCCAAACGGAAAGGACCAACCAATCCCTGGAACAATATTTAAGGTGTTTCATCTCTGACTGTCAATTCGATTGGGTCTCATTCCTTCCCCTCGCTGAATTTTCCCTGAATAACCGGGTCAGTAACTCGTCAGGGGTCTCCCCGTTTTTCTGTAATTTCGGGTTTAACCCAAGGTTCTCCTCCGTCTCCCCTGGTTGTTCCAATAATCCTGAGGTAGAGGAGGTTCATCGGGAACTGTGCACTGTCTGGGCCCAGGTTCAGAAGAACCTAGAGGCGTCCCAGAGCGCACAAAAGATTCAGGCGGATAGTAGACGTTCTGCTAACCCCCGGTTTGTCGTCGGGGATTTGGTCTGGTTGTCGTCCAGGAACTTGCGCCTTAAGGTCCCGTCCAGGAAGTTTGCTCCCCGATTTATTGGACCTTATAAGATCATTGAAGTCCTCAACCCTGTATCCTTCCGTCTGGAGCTCCCCCCATCCTTTCGCATACATGACGTCTTCCATGCCTCCCTCCTTAAACGCTGCTCCCCGTCCTGGTCCCCCTCGAGGATACCTCCTGTTCCCGTTCTCACCCCTGAGGGGGTGGAATTCGAGGTGGCCAAGATTATGGACAGTAGGATGGTCCAGGGCTCCCTCCAGTACCTGGTCCATTGGAGAGGATACGGGCCGGAGGAGAGGACTTGGGTACCTGCCCGTGATGTTCACGCTGGGGTATTGATCAGGAGGTTCCACCTCCTCTTCCCCACTAAACCGGGTCCCCTTAGTAAGGGTCCGGTGGCCCCTCATAAAAGGGGGAGTACTGTTAGGGATCTGCCAGGTACTTCATCTAGCTATACTCCTGGGATTAATCAATCCACACCTGAGGCCAGACCTGTTCGACTGACACCATCTCCCACCAACCAGGGTGGCAGGCTCAGGAGTGGGAGAGCCTATCGCGGCCTGGTCTGTCGGAGTTAGCTCCGCCCCCTGCCCTTTATTACCTGCCCTGTGCTCTCCCTCAGTGCTTGTAATTCTTTTGGATTCCTGGCCCCACTGCTGCTTGCTCCAGCCTGCTTCTGCCGTGCTTCTGCCTTGCTGCAGTTCTGCTTGACCTGCTTGCTTTGCCCCTGGCTTGCTTCTGTCTCCGTGCCCGCTCGGGTGTACTCACTTCGTCCTGGTCCTGACTGTTCGTTCGCCGCCCCGTTTCCTCGTGGCGTTCCGTGGCTACTTCCCCTTCCCTTGCGTGTTCCCTGTTTGTCTTCCTGTGCACTTAGCCAGCGTAGGGACCGCCGCCCAGTTGTACCTCGTCGCCTAGGGCGGGTCGTTGCAAGTAGGCAGGGACAGGGCAGTGGGTAGATTAGGGCTCACTTTCCCTTCACCTCCTTCCTGCCATTACACCTGATCTCTTTAATCAGGTTCAGGGGGCCCAATGGTTCTCTAAGTTTGATCTACGGGGGGCATATAACCTTATCCGCATCAAAGAGGGGGATGAGTGGAAGACTGCGTTTACCACGCCCGAAGGTCATTTCGAATACCTCGTCATGCCCTTTGGGTTGTGTAATGCTCCCGCGGTCTTCCAGAATTTCATAAATGAGATTTTAAGAGATTACCTGGGGGTATTTCTTGTAGTGTACCTTGATGACATACTTGTGTTTTCCAAGGACTGGTCCTCCCACATTGAGCATGTCAGGAAGGTGCCCCAGGTCCTTCGAGAAAACAAACTGTTTGCAAAGATGGAAAAATGTGTGTTTCGGGTGCAGGAGATACAATTTTTGGGTCAAATCCTCACTCCTCATGAATTCCGCATGGACCCCGCCAAGGTCCAGGCTGTGGCGGAATGGGTCCAACCTGCCTCCCTGAAGGCGTTACAGTGTTTCTTGGGGTTCGCTAATTATTACAGGAGATTTATTGCTAACTTCTCGGTCATCGCTAAGCCTCTTACGGACCTCACTCGCAAAGGTGCTGATCTCCTCCACTGGCCTCCTGAGGCTGTCCAGGCTTTTGAGGTCCTTAAGAAGTGCTTTATCTCGGCCCCGATGCTGGTTCAGCCCAACCAAATGGAGCCATTTATCGTGGAGGTTGACGCGTCCGAGGTGGGAGTGGGGGCTGTCTTGTCCCAGGGTACCAGGTCCCTCACCCATCTCCGTCCCTGTGCTTACTTCTCCAGGAAGTTTTCGCCCACTGAGAGTAACTATGATATTGGCAACCGCGAACTCTTAGCCATTAAATGGGCATTTGAAGAGTGGCGCTACTTCCTGGAGGGGGCTGGACACCAGGTAACGTTCCTTACCGACCACAAGAATCTGGTCTTCCTAGAATCTGCCCGGAGGCTAAACTCGAGACAAGCTCGATGGGCGCTATTTTTTACCAGATTCAACTTTTTGGTTACCTATAGGGCTGGGTCTAAAAATATTAAGGCTGATGCAATGTCGCGTAGCTTCATAGCCAGCCCTCCTTCGGAGGAAGATCTTGCTTGTACCTTCCCTCCGGTTATAATCATTTCTTCTATTGATTCTGATTTAGTCTCTGAAATTGCGGCTGATCAAGGTTCAGCTCCCGGGAACCTTCCTGAGAACAAGCTGTTTGTTCCCCTGCAATTCCGGCTAAGGGTACTTAGAGAAAATCATGACTCCGCACTATCTGGTCATCCAGGCATCCTGGGTACCAAGCACCTCATTGCCAGAAACTATTGGTGGCCTGGGTTGCCTAAAAACGTTAAGGCCTACGTCGCCGCTTGTGAGGTTTGTGCTAGGTCCAAGACTCCCAGGTCCCGACCAGGGGGCTTACTACGTTCTTTGCCCATTCCCCAGAGACCTTGGACCCATATCTCCATGGATTTTATCACCGATTTGCCATCTCAAGGCAAGTCGGTGGTGTGGGTTGTAGTAGACCGCTTCAGTAAGATGTGCCACTTTGTGCCCCTCAAGAAACTACCCAATGCTAAGACGTTAGCTACCTTGTTTGTCAAACACATCCTGCGTCTCCATGGGGTCCCTGTCAATATTGTTTTGGACAGAGGGGTACAATTTGTTTCATTGTTTTGGAGAGCCTTCTGTAAAAAGTTGGAGATTGATCTGTCCTTCTCCTCTGCCTTCCATCCTGAAACTAATGGCCAAACCGAGAGGACTAATCAGCCTCTAGAACAATATTTAAGGTGTTTTATCTCTGACTGTCAATATGATTGGGTCTCATTCATTCCCCTCGCCGAATTTTCCCTTAATAACCGGGTCAGTAACTCGTCAGGGGTCTCCCCCTTTTTCTGTAATTTTGGGTTTAATCCATGGTTCTCCTCCGTTTCACCTGGTAGTTCCAACAATCCCGAGGTAGAGGTCGTTCATCGGGAACTGTGCACAGTCTGGGCCCAGGTTCAGAAGAACCTAGAGGCGTCCCAGAGCATACAAAAAACTCAGGCAGATAGAAGACGTTCTGCTAACCCCTTGTTTATGGTCGGGGATCTGGTGTGGCTATCGTCTAAGAACTTGCGCCTTAAGGTCCCATCCAAGAAGTTTGCTCCCAGATTTATAGGGCCGTATAAGGTAATTGAAGTCCTCAATCTTGTCTCCTTCCGACGTGTTTCATGCCTCCCTCCTTAAACGCTGCTCCCCGTCCTTGGCTCCCTCGAGGAAACCTCCTGTCCCCGTTCTCACCCCTGAGGGGGTGGAATTCGAGGTGGCCAAGATTGTGGACAGCAAGATGGTCCAAGGCTCCCTCCAGTACCTGGTCCATTGGAGAGGATACGGTCCTGAGGAGAGGACTTGGGTACCCGCCCGGGATGTTCACGCTGGGGTATTGCTCAGGAAGTTCCACCTTCGTTTCCCCAATAAACCAGGTCCACCTAGAAAGGGTCCGGTGGCCCCTTATAAAAGGGGGGGTACTGTTAAGGATCTGCCAGGCACAGCTTCTGTATCTACGCCCATAGGTAATCAGTCTGCACCTGCTTCTATGTCTGTGAGACTGACTCCATCTTCCACCACTCAGGATGGCAGGCTTAGGAGTGGGAGAGCCAATCACAGCCTGGCCAGACGGAGCTAGCTCCCGCCCTCTGTCTATTAATACCTGCCTTTCCTGTTCCTCCTTGCTTGTGATTCTTCTCGTGTGGTTTCCTGGCCCTGCTGCAGCTTCTGAACTATTTGACCCTGCTTCATACTGACCCTGGCTTACTCACTACTCTCCTGCTCTGCGTTTGGTACCTCGTACACTCCTGGTTTGACTCGGCTTGTTCACTACTCTCCTGCTCAGCATTTGGTACCTCGTACACTCCTGGTTTGACTTGGCTCGTTCACCACTCTTGTTGCTCACGGTGTTGCCGTAGGCAACTGCCCCATTTCCCTTAGCTTTGTGTACCCTTGTCTATTTGTCTGTCGTGCACTTACTGAGCGTAGGGACTGTCGCCCAGTTGTACCCCGTCGCCTAGGGCGGGTCGTTGCAAGTAGGCAGGGACTGAGTGGCGGGTAGGTTAGGGCTCACTTGTCTGTTTCCCTACCCCCATCATTACAGCAAAGGTGTACATAGCCTTTAAGCAATCAGGAGGCATATTTTCAGATTCTGCTGTACTTCTCCCATATACCGGCGATTCAGGCATCCTATTGGTCCACAGTATCCTCAATGCTCACCCCATTTACTTCTTGTTTAGCCACAATGCCCGCACGCCACAGCAAGCTGACAGTGCCCACCCTAATGGTATATACAGGGGTGATGGAGATTTTATACCGAGATAATGGAGGGCTGGTACATACACGGATAATGGTGGTTATATATGGGGATGATGGCTGGTATATACAGGGATGATGGGAGTCCCTTATATAACCCCCATATTCCCTGTATATTACCCCCAAAAGGAGAGATCAGCAGCACATCGCAGTCCAAAACTTTTCTGTTTCACCCATCCCATCTATCGCTGGATGTGGGTATTCTAGGACACATGACTAATATGATAATATTTTAACATAGAATTGTACATCCTATGATAATAGCTAAAGAAAATTAGTTTATGAGGTTTATAGTTAGTTATATGTCGAAATTTTGATCTAAGGTATGCGCACCGTGACGGGCGGTAGTCATGTAGACTGAACGCTTCCATGATTTGAATAAGCTGTGACGTGGCACATTGGGTCACGTGAACGTGGTATACAGGTTACATCAACACTTTCATGACATATCCTGTGGTTTGCGCTTGGGCATTGGAGATGAAGAAGACTGGAAGTCAACATGGCATTCTGGGCCGGATGAAGAAGAAAAGAGAACATGAACGACTCCAATCTGAGTAGATGTCACCTGTGAGTCACTGAATTTCACTGCACTGTATTCACTTACACTACCGTTTAAAAGTTTGGTGTCACCCAGACAATTTTGTGTTTTCCATGAAAACTCACACTTATATTTATCAAATGAGTTGCAAAATGACTAGAAAATGTAGTCAAGACATTGACAAGGTTAGAAATAATGATTTTTATTTGAAAAAATAATTTTCTCCTCCAAACTTTGCTTTTGTCAAAGAATGCTCCATTTGCAGCAATTACAGCATTGCAGACCTTTGGCATTCTAGCTATTAATTTGCTGAGGTAATCGGGAGAAGTTGCACCCCATGCTTCCAGAAGCCCCTCCCACAAGTTGGATTGGCTTGATGGGCACTTCTTGCGTACCATACGGTCAAGCTGCTCCCACAACAGCTCTATGGGGTTGAGATCTGGTGACTGCGCTGGCCACTCCATTACAGATAGAATACCAGCTGCCTGTTTCTTCCCTAAATAGTTCTTGCATAATTTGGAGGTGTGCTTTGAGTCATTGTCCTGTTGTAGGATGAAATTGGCTCCAATCAAGCGCTGTCACAGGGTATGGCATGGCGTTGCAAAATGGAGTGATAGCCTTCGTTATTCAAAATCCCTTTTACCTTGTACAAATCTCCCACTTTACCAGCACCAAAGCAACCCCAGACCATCACATTACCTCCACCATGCTTGACAGATGGCGTCAGGCACTCTTCCAGCATCTTTTCAGTTGTTCTGCGTCTCTCAAATGTTCTTCTGTGTGATCCAAACACCTCAAACTTCGATTTGTCTGTCCATAACACTTTTTTCCAATCTTCCTCTGTCCAATGTCTGTGTGCTTTTGCCCATGTTAATCTTTTCCTTTTATTAGCCAGTCTCAGATATGTTTTTTTCTTTGCCACTCTGCCCTGAAGGCCAGCATCCCGGAGTTGCCTCTTCACTCTAGACGTTGACACTGGCGTTTTGCGGGTACTATTTAATGAAGCTGCCAGTTGAAGACCTGTGAGGCGTCTATTTCTCAAACTAGAGACTCTAATGTACTTGTCTTGTTGCTCACTTGTGCAGCGGGGCCTCCCACTTCTCTTTCAACTCTGGTTAGAGCCTGTTTGTGCTGTCCTCTGAAGGGAGTAGTACACACCGTTGTAGGAAATCTTCAGTTTCTTGACAATTTCTTGCATGGAATAGCCTTCATTTCTAAGAACAAGAATAGACTGTTGAGTTTCACATGAAAGCTCTCTTTTTCTAGCCATTTGGAGAGTTCATTCCACAAATGTAATGCTCCAGATTCTCAACTAGCTCAAAGGAAGGTCAGTTCTATAGCTCCTCTAAACAGCAAAACTGTTTACAGCGGTGCTAACATAATTGCACAAGGGTTATCAAGTGTTTTCTAATCATCCATTAGCCTTCTAAGGGCGGCTTTACACGAACGTGTAATACGTCCGTGCCACCCGCGTGTTTTTCATGCGTGTGGCACGGACCTATGCAAGCCTATGGGGCAGTGCAGACTGTCAGTGATTTTTGCGCAGCGTGATCCCGCTGCGTAAAACTCACGACATGTCCTATATTTCGGCGTTTTTCGTGCATCATGCACCCATTGAAGTCAATGGGTGCGTGAAAATCACGCGCGCCGCACGGAAGCACTTCCGTGGGACGCGCGTTATTCTCGCAACCGCAGTAAAAGAATGAATGTAAACAGAAAAGCACCACAAACGGAGTGTCATAATGATGGCGGATGCGTGAAAAGCACGCAGCCGCGCACCATATGTACATGACACACGGAGCTGTTAAGTGCCTTTTGCGCACGCAAAACGCAGCGTTTTTTGCGTGCGCAAAACGCACACGCTCGTGTAAATCCGCCTTAACACAGTTAGCAAACACAATGTACCATTAGAACACTGGAGTGATGGTTGCCGGAAATGGGCCTCTATACACCTATGTACATATTGCATTAATAACCAGACGTTTGCAGCTAGAATAGTCATTTAGCACATTAACAATGTATAGAGTGGATTTCTGATTAATTTAATGTTATCTTCATTGAAAAAAACTGTGCTTTTCTTTCATAAAAAAGGAAATTTCTAAGTGACCCTAAACTTTTGAACGGTAGTGTATATGGTCTGCAGAAAGCCTGTGTAGGACTGATATCTGTCACTATATGGTGGGAATATTGGTCTTTGTTTTACTACACACGTTTTTAGTACACAATTAACCGCTTCCCGACCGCCCACTGTATATTCACGTCGGCGCTTGCTGGGCTCTGTGCAGCGCCAACGTGAATTCACGGTGGGTGTTAAAAGCGCGATCCGGGTGTCTCTGAGTAGTGCTGACACCCGGATCGCGCTGTTATCACCTGCCTCTGGTGCCGGAGATATGATCGGGACCTAATTAGTTCAGGTCCCGGTCATGTGATCGCAGGGAAAGTGTGTTGTAGCAACGAACTGGAAAGTTTGTTGCTGTAACAAACTGCAAAGTTTGTTGCTACAACAAACTTTCCCGGGGACCGATTGCGGGTGCTGCAGTCGGTTATAAGGCAGAACCGGGGGCCATATAACAGCCACCGGGTTTGCCATGCACGACAGCCTATGAGAACCAGCCGGAGGCCGGTCCTCATAAGCTTCCTGTCAGTGTGACTCTCAGCGTCACACTGACAGTTTATAATACGTTACACTACCTAGGTAGTGTAATGTATTATAGCAGCGATCAGTGCTGCAGGTCTTCAAGTAAAACAAGTAAAAAGTAAAAAAGAAAGTAATTACAATTTTTTATAAAAGTGTAAAAACAAGTTATAAAAGTTACAAAAACAAAAAATGCTTTTTTTCCTATAATAAGAATTTTATTATAGGAAAAAAATGAAAATGTTAAAAAAAAGTACACATATTTGGTATCACCGCGATCGTACGGACCCAAACTATAAACCTATAATATTATTTTTCCCGCACGGTGAACAGCGCAAAAAAAATAATTAAAAAACAATGTCAGAATCACTATTTTTTGGTCATCAACCTTCCCAAAATATAGAATAAAAAGTGATCAAAAAGTCGCATGTACCCTAAAATAGTACCAATAAAAACTACAACCCGTCCCGCAATAAACAAGCCCTTACACCGCTTTTTTTGACTGAAAAATAAAACATTATGGCTCTCAGAATATGGTGACACAAAAAATAAATAATTTTATCGAAAATTGATTTTATTGCGCAATCGCCACAAAACATAAAAACCTATATACATCTGGTATCGCCGTAATCGTACCGACCCGCAGAATAATGTAAAATGTCATTTATAGCGCACGGTGAACACTGTAAAAAAAAATACAAAAAACATTGTCAGAATTTATGTTTCTTTGTCACTTTGCTTGCCAAAAAAATCTAATAAAGAGTGATAAAAAAAAATCACATGTACCCTAAAATGGTACCAATGAAAAGTACAAATTCTCCCGCAACAAATAAGCCCTCACACAGCTCCGGTGGAGAAAAAATCAAAAAGTTCTGGCTCTCAGAATATGGCGATGCAAAATGTGCAGTGTTTTCTAAAAGCGGATAAGATCGGGCGCCATTTATCAGTGCGACACCGGCCACATATCTGCGAATTATTATTTATTTACCCCATTATTATACCCTCTTATTATGTCCTGATGTTCTCCGCACAGGTTACATATACCCCCACATTATAAACTGAAATACCAGCAAAACCCCAAACAGAACAGTTACCAAGCAAAATCTGTGCTCCAAAAGCCAAATGGCGTTCCCTCCCTTCTGAACCCCACAGCGTGCCCAAGCACCAGCTTACGTCCACATATATGACATTTTATATCCAGGAGAACCCGCTCAACATTGTATGAGGTATTTGTCTTCAGTGGCACAAACTGGGCACAATATATTGTGCATTAAAATGGCATATCAGTGGAAAATTTGAATTTTCAATTTGCACCATCCGCTGCGCATTAATGCCTTCGCGCACCATAACTTAATAGCATGTCGTGGTGCGACGGGTTATATATAAAGCGGGCTCACGCACTGCGCCCGCTCCATATTATGCAGGTGTCAGCTGTGTATTACAGCTGACACCCGGGACTAATGGACAGGAACAGCGATCGCGCTGTTACAGGAGCCTGTAAAATGACATTATACTGCAATACATTAGTATTGCAGTGTATTGTACCAGCGACCTAATGATCGCTCGTTCCAGTCCCCTAAAGGGACTTTTGGGAGGTTTCCACTGTTTTGGTACCTCAGGGGCTTTGCAAATGCGACATGACACCCGAAAACCATTCCAGCTAAATTTGAGCTCCAAAAGCCAAATATTGTTCCTTCCCTTCTGAGTCCTGCCATGGGTCCAAACAGCAGTTTATTACCACATATGGTGTATTGCTGTAATCAGGACAAATTGCTTTACAAATTTTGGGGTGATTTTTCTCCTTTATTCATTGTAAAAATAAAACATTTCTATGTTTTTTCAGGAAAAAGTAGATTTTCATTTTCACGGCCTAATTCTACTAAATTCAGCAAAAAAACTGTGGGGTCAAAATGCTAACTATACCCCTAGAAAAATTCCTTGAGGGGTGTAGTCTTCAAAATGGGGTCAGTTTTGGGGGGATTCCACTGTTTTGCTTACTCCAGCAAACCAATGAAAACCAATCCAGCAAAATCTGCGCTTCAAAATCCAAATGGCGCTCCTTCCCTTCTGAGCTCTACCGTGGGTCCAAACAGCCGTTTAGTACCACATATGGGGTATTGGAGTAATCGGGAGAAGTAGCTTTACAAGTTTTGGGGTGTTTTTTAATCTTTATTCCTTGCAAATATAATTTTTTTTTATATTTTTTAGAAAAAAAGTCGATTTTCACTTTCACAGACAAACTCCAATAAATATAGCAAAAGACCTGTGGGGTCAAGATGCTAACTATACCCCTAGATAAATTCCTTGAGGTGTGTAGTTTCCAAAACCGTCTCACTTTTGGGGGATTTCCACTGTTTTGGCACCACAAGACCTCTGGTCCACATGGTGGCTAAAATATATTCTAAAAAAAGGAGGCCCCAAAATCCACTAGGTGCTCCTTTGCTTCTGAGGCCGGTGTTTCAGTCCATTATCACACTAGAGCCACATGTGGGATATTTCTAAAAACTGCAGAATCTGGGCAATAAATATTCAGTTGCATTTCTCGTGTAAAACCTTCTGTGTTACAGAAAAAAATGTATTACAAATGAATTTCAGCAAAAAAAATAAAATTTGTAAATTTCCCCTCTACATTGCTTTAATTCCTGTGAAGCGCCTAAAGGGTTAAGAAACTTTCTGACTGCTGTTTTGAATACTTTGAGGGGTGCAGTTTTTAATATGGGGTGATTTATGGGGTCTATATAGTACATAAGGCCCTCAAAGCCACTTCAGAACTGAACTGGTCCCTGTAAAAATAGCCTTTTGAAATTTTCTTGAAAATGTGAGAAATTGCTGCTAAAGTTCTAAGCCGTGTAACGTCCTAGAAAAATAAAATAATGTTCAAAAAACAATGCAAATATAAAGTTGACATATGGAATATGTAAAATAGTAACTATTTTGTGTGGTATTACTATCTGTTTTACAAGCAGATGCATTCAAAATGAGAAAAATCATAATTTTTGCAAATTTTCTCTACATTTAAGCAATAAATTTATTGACCAAATTTTTCCACTAACATAAAGTACAATATGTCACGAGAAAAAAATCTCAGAATCGCTTGAATAGGCAAAAGCATTCCAGAGTTATTGACACATAAATTGACCCATGTCAGATTTGAGAAAATGGGGCTGGTCATGAAGGCCAAAATGAGCTCGGTCTTGAAAGGATTAAGAGTGTTCACATTATTTCTATATAGTTGAAGTGTAGACCGCCAAGAATTATTTCCTTTGGTGGGTCCAAGGTACCTCAGTCAGACACTGAGTGTACACATCCTTGCATTAAAATATTGTATTACTGTCTGTAGCCTTAGAGGAGAATTTATTGACCTTGCTAAGCTGCTTATCTGGCATAGAAAAGTCCCAAAAGTCGCAATTTGCGGGAACGTTTTTGGTCAGTTTACGCTGCCTTTGGCGCTTTTTTGAAATGTGTGTGGTGCTTTGCGGAAAGTGGCGACAATTTTACTATCATTTACGCCAGTAACGGGCGTAATATAAAGCAGAAATGCATGCCAGCTCCGAGCTAGTGTACAATTTTACATTGAGTGTGTAACAAAAGGCCTAATCCAGACCCTGTATCTCCCCCACTAATCAGACTGTCCAATCAGACTGTCTTGTTCCACAAGACATGTTTTGCCCACGCTTCTAAAAAAAAACCTAAAAAGATATATATATCTGAGACAGTGTATCTTTAAGGGTATATTCACACGCTGTGTTTTCAGGCGTATTTCGGGGCGTAAACACCTTCAAATACGACTGAAAAATCGGTAGCCCAATGCCTACAAACATCTGCCTATTGTATTTTAAAACGGCACGTAAAAACAAGGAGCATGTCACTTCTTGAGACGTTTTTGGAGATGTTTTTCATTGTGTCAATGGAAAAACAGCTCCAAAAACATCTAGAACTAAACACCTCCAAAAACGTCTTCAACTTCAAAAACGTCTGTAAATCAAAGGCTGTGTTCTCTGAAAACAGCTCTGTAATTTTCAGCCATTTTTTACTTTGCGTGTGAATCCTAAGGCTGTGTTCACACGACCATGTTACATCCGTAATGGACGGAACGTATTTCGACCGCAAGTCCTGGACCGAACACAGTGCAGGGAGCCGGGCTCCTAGCATCATAGTTATGTACGATGCTAGGAGTCCATGCCTCGCTGCAGGACAACTGTCCCGTACTGTAATCAAGTTTTCAGTACGGGACAGTAGTTCCGCGGAGAGGCAGGGACTCCTAGCGTCGCAGATAACTATGATGCTAGGAGCCTGGCTCCCTGCAGTGTGTTCGATCAGGGACTTGCGGCCGAAATACGCACCGTCCATTACGGACGTAATGTGCTTATGTGAATCCAGACTATGTGTAAAGGATTTGCCAGACACAGGTTCTGTGTCGACGCCTGGGGTTAATCAGCCTTCATCAGCTCCAAGGTCTGCTAGAGTGACGCGATCTGTTACCACTCAGGCTGGCAGGCTGAGGAGAGGGAGAACCTATCACAGCCTGGCCTGACGGTTCTAGCTCCCGCCCTTTGTCTATGTTTACCCTCACTTGCTGCATGTTCCTTGCCTGTGATTGTCTGGTTTCCTGGCTCTGCGATTCTTGCTATTTACCTTATTGACCACTGTTGCTTATTAATCCTGGCTTGACTGACTATTCTCCTGCTCTGATTTGCTACTTTGTACTCTCCTGGTTTGTCTCGGCTGGTTCACCACTGCCTGTTGCTCACAGTGTTTCCATGGGCAACTGCCCCTACCTCCCCCTTTTTCTTTTGTGTGCCCTTGTCTTGTGTTGTCTGTCTTGCACTTATTGAGCGTAGGGACCGTCGCCCAGTTGTATGCCGTCACTTAGTAAGGGCCGTGCAAGTAGGCAGGGACTGAGTTGCAGGTAGATTAGGGCTCACCTGTCTGTCTCCCTACCCCGTTTCATTACATAATCACAGGCCCTATACCTTTTCTTACCCTGGTCCCTGACTCTACTATGGATCCCCTTGAGACCCTGGCTCAGCAAATGCAGGGTCTCTCCCTACAGGTCCAAGACCTGGCTCAGAGGTTCAAGTAGCGTGATGCTACCCAGGTAGTGCCCTTCACCTCACCTTCTGAACCCCACCTCAAGTTGCCTGACCAGTTCTCAGGGGACCGGAAGACTTTTTTCTCTTTTCGGGAGAGTTGTAGACTCTATTTCCAATTAAGACCCCACTCCTCAGGTTCTGAAAGCCAGCGAGTGGGTATAATTAGGTCCCAGCTCCAGGACGGCCCCCAGGAATGGGCCTTCTCCTTGGCTCCTGACGCCCCTGAACTTTCTTCTGTTGACCTTTTTTTTTCTGCTCTCGGGCTCATCTATGACGAGACTGACAAGACTGCCTTTTCCGAGAGTCAGCTGGTGACCTTACGTCAGGGTAAGAGACCCATTGAGGAATACTGTTCTGACTTTAGTAAGTGGTGTGTAGCTTCTAGGTGGAATGACCCTGCCTTGAGATGCTAGTTTAGATTGCGTCTGTCGAACGCCCTGAAAGACCTGTTAGTTAGCTATCCCACTTCAGAATCTCTAGATCAGGCTATGGCTTTAGCGGTACGTCTTGACTGACGTCTCAGGGAACGACAACTTGAACATTCTGTTGCCTTCATCTCTGGCTCCCCTATGATGGCTCCAGAGGTTCCGTTGCTTCGTTCTTCCACGGAGAACTCGGATGAACAGATGCAACTCGGGGCCTCCATGTCTCCCCAACAACGTAGAGATTTCCGCAGAAAGAATGGTCTCTGCTTCTACTGTGGGGATGACAAGCATCTATTGAACTCCTGTCCCTCCCAGGCGCAAGAATAAGCAGCAGGAAAACTTCCGCGCCTAAGTGACCATCGGGGAGGTCGCTTGGGCGCACAGGTATTTCCCGCAAACATGAAGCCTAATAAAATCTTGCTTCCCTTTCAGGTCTCTTTTGATGGAAGGTCTGCCACCGGCAGTGCCTTTGTGGATTCAGGGTCTGCTACTAATATTATGTCTGTGGAATTTGCTGTCTCTAGCTATGCCATTAATTGATTTGCCTAAACCTGTCCCGGTAGTGGGTATTGATTCCACTCCGCTTGCTAATGTTTATTTTATGCAGCATACCCCTGTTTTTGAACTCATTGTTGGCTCCATTCATTTGGAGCAGTGTTCTGTGTTAGTGATGCAGGGGTTATCGTCCGATTTGATTTTAGGCCTTCCTTGGTTGCAGACGCATAATCCCACTTTTAACTGGAATACTGGTGATCTTACTAAATGGGGTAATGAATGCATGACGTCATGTTTTTCTATTAATTTGGTTTCTCTCGTTGAGGAGGTGAACACTCTACCTCAGTTTATTCAGGACTTCGCTGATGTCTTTTGTAAAAGGGCCTCCGAAGAGTTACCTCCTCATAGAGAGTACGATTGCGCAATCGATTTGGTACCAGGAGCTATGCTCCCTAAAGGTAGGATATTTAATCTCTCTTGTCCTGAATGTGAAGCCATGAGAGAATATATCCAGGAAAGCCTGGCCAAGGGTTACATTCGCCCCTCTACTTCTCCGGTAGGTGCTGGCTTCTTCTTCGTGGGGAAGAAGGATGGTGGTCTTAGGCCGTGCATCGATTACCGAAATTTAAATAATATCCCCTTCCTTTGATTCCTGATCTCTTCAATCAGGTTCAGGGGGCCCAATGGTTCTCTAAGTTCGATCTTCAGGGGGCTTATAACCTTATCCGGATAAGAGAGGGGGATGAGTGGAAGACTGTGTTTAATACACCCGAAGGTCATTTCGAATATCTCGTAATGCCCTTTGGGTTGTGTAATGCTCCAGAATTTCATAAATGAGATTTTAAGAGACTATCTGGGGGTATTTCTTGAAGTGTACCCTGATGATATACTTGTGTTTTTTTTTCAAGGACTGGTCCTCCCACATTGAGCATGTCAGGAAGGTGCTCCAGGCCTTTCGGAAAAGCAAACTCTTTGCAAAAACCGAAAAATGTGTATTTGGGGTGCAGGAGATACCATTTTTGGGTCAAATACTTACTCCTAACGAATTCCGCATGGACCCTGCCAAGGTTCAGGCCGTGGCAGAATGGATCCGCCCTGCCTTCCTGAAGGCCTTACAGTATTTCCTGGGGTTTGCTAATTATTACAGGAGATTTAATGCTAACTTCTCGGTCATCGCTAAGCCTCCTACGGACCTCACTCGTAAAGGTGCTGATCTCCTCCACTGGCCTCCGGAGGCGGTCCAGCCTTTTGAGGTCCTTAAGAGGTGCTTTGTCTCTGTCCCAGTGCTGATTTAGCCTAACCAAATGGAGCCATTTATCATGGAGGTTGACGCCTCCGAGGTGGCAGTGGGTGCTGTCTTGTCCCAGGGTACTAGGTCTCTCACCCATCTCCGTCCCTGTGCCTACTTCTCCAGGGAGTTCGCCTCCACTGAGAGAAACTATGACGTTGGCAACCGCGAACTCTTAGCCATTAAATAGGCATTTGAAGAGTGACGTCACTTCCTGGAGGGGGCTAGGCACCAGGTAACAGTCCTTACTGACCACAAGAATCTGGTTTTCCTAGAATCTGTCCGGAGGCTAAACCCGAGACAAGCTCGATGGGCGTTGTTTTTTACGAGATTCAACTTTGTGGTTACCTATAGGGCTGGGTCAAAAAATATTAAAGCTGATGCTCTGTCGCGTAGCTTCATGGCCAGCCCTCCTCCTGAGGAGGATCCCGTTTGTATTTTTCCCCCAGGTATAATCATATCCTCTGTGGATTCAGACTTAGTCTTCGAAATCGCGGCTGATCAAGGTTCTGCTCCCGAGAACCTTCCTGAGAACAAGCTATTTGTTCCCCTGCAATTCCGGCTAAGGTTGCTCAGGGAGAATCATGACTCCGCACTATCTGGCCATCCAGGCATCCTGGGTACCAAGCACCTCATTTCTAGAACCTATTGGTGGCCTGGGTTGCTTAAAGACGTCAAGGCCTACGTCTCCACTTGTGAAATTTGTGCTAGGTCCAAGACTCCCAGGTCCCGACCTGCGGGCTTACTATGTTCTTTGCCCATTCCCCAGAGACCTTGGACCCATATCTAAATGGATTTTATCATCGATCTGCCTCCGTCCCAAGGCAAGTAGGTGGTGTGGGTTAGTAGTAGACCGCTTCAGTAAGATGTGCCACTTTGTACCCCTCAAGAATTTACCCAATGCCAAGACGTTAGCTACCTTGTTTGTCAAACACATCCTGCGTCTCCATGGGGTTCCGGTCAATATTGTTTTTGACAGAGGGGTACAATTTGTTTCATTGTTTTGGAGAGCTTTCTGTAAGAAGCTGGAGATTGATCTGTCCTTTTCCTCGGCCTTCCATCCTGAAACTAATGGCCAAACTGAGAGGACTAATCAGTCTCTAGAACAATACTTAAGGTGTTTTTATCTCAGACTGTCAAGATGATTGGGTCACCTTCTTTCCCCTCACCGAGTTTTCCCTTAATAACCGGGTCCGTAACTCTTCGGGGATTTCCCCCTTCTTCTGTAATTTTGGGTTTAATCCACGGTTGTCCTCCGTTTCACCTGGGGGTTCCAACAATCCCAAGGTAGATGTCGTTCATCGGGAACTGTGCACAGTCTGGGCCCATGTTCAGAAGAACCTTGAGGCGTCCCAGAGCATCCAAAAGACTCAGGCAGATAAAAGACGTTCAACTAACCCTCTGTTTGTGTTCGGGGATCTGGTGTGGCTGTCTTCTAAGAAAAATTTTCGCCTTAAAGTTCCGTCCAAGAAGTTTGCTCCCCTGTATATAGGGCCGTACAAAATCATTGGGGTCCTCAACCCTGTCTCCTTCCGGCTGGAGTTACCCCCGTCTTTTCATATACACGTGTTCCATGCCTCCCTCTTGAAAAGCTGTTCCCCATCCTTGGCTACACCGAGGAAACCTCCGGTCCCTGTTCTCACTCCGGATGGGGTAGAATTCGAGGTAGCCAAGATTGGTCCAAGGCTCCCTCCAGTACCTGGTCCATTGGAGAGGATACAGGCCTGAGAAGAGGACTTGGGTACCCGCCCGGGATGTTCACGCCGGTATATTGCTCAGGAAGTTCCATCTTCGCTTCCCCAACAAGCCAGGGCCACCTAGGAAGGGTCCAGTTGCCCCTCATAAAAGGGGGGGGGGTACTGTAAAGGGTTTGCCAGACACAGGTGCTATGTCGACGCCCGGGGTTAATCAGCCTTCATCAGCTCCAAGGTCTGCTAGAGTGACGCGATCAGTTACCACTGCCTGGCCTGACGGTTCTAGCTCCCGCGCTTGGTCTATTTTTACCCTCACTTGCAGCATGTACATTGCCTGTGATTGTCTTGTTACCTGGCTCTGCGATTCTTGCTTTTTACTTATTGACCCTGGCTTGACTGACTATTCTCCTGCTCTGATTTGCTACTTCGTACTCTCCTGGTTTGTCTCGTCTCGTTCACCACTGCCTGTTGCTCACTGTGTTTCCATGGGCAACTGCCCCTACCTCCCCCTTTTTCTTCTGTGTGCCCTTGTCTTGTGTTGTCTGTCTTGCACTTATTGAGCGTAGGGACCGTCGCCCAGTTGTACGCCGTCACTTAGGACGGGCCGTGCAAGTAGGCAGGGACTGAGTTTCGTGTAGATTAGGGCTCACCTGTCCGTCTCCCTACCCCGTTTCATTACACTATGACACCTGATAGCTCTGCTACTTGATAGGAGACAGCGGCTCAGCAGACAGTATCACATATAATATGCTTAGATACAACGGCTTAGCAGACAGTATCACACATGCTAGGCCCAATTAGAAGGTTAATTGTGAAAAAATTTCTTATGGTGTTTTTCGATAAAAGTCACTTGAACTGGTATCATTTAAACAGTTAACCGATGAATGGCGCTGTTTATGTGGAATTTACCCTGCGGCCTAATGTACCATATAATGTATTAAATTACTTATTTTTTAAAAAAAACCTACATTTTGTTGGGTGAATTGAAAAAAAAAACTGTCATTCCGCCATTTCTGTTTTGATTTTACAGTGTTCATCGGGCGGCATGAATTGCATGATAACTTGATTCTGCGGGTCGTTACGATTATGGCGATACCAAATTTATATAGTTTTATTTTTTACAAAATAATTTGTTTTTGTGACGCTGCATTCGAAGATGAACTGCATAGTTTTTCAAAGCAACAGCACTTCATAGGGCGGGAAGGGGTTAAACCCACTCTCTGAAGCCCCCCTTCAAGATACATTTCAACTAATCTGGTCCCCATGGCAGAAATCTGTCTTTCCTCCAGCAGACTCCTTTCAGTCTAGTTTGATTTCTTTTACCTCAGAGTTCCTCTTTTTACCTTTTTTAAATTTCTTTTCTCCCCCCTTTTTTTGAACTATTTCTAACAGGGGCTGTGCAGGATTAGAAAAATATGGTTGCTTTCTTCCAAAAACAGCACCACACCTATCCACAGGTTGTATCTGGTATTGCAGGTTTGCTCCATTGAAGTGAATGGTAATGAGCTGTAGTACCACACACAACCTATGGACAGGTGTGGTGCTGCTTTTTGGAGAAAGCAGACAAGTTATCTCATCCTGGACAACCCTTTGTCATGGATTGTTCTTGTGCGGAGATGCTCCCTGCAATATCCCTTTTCCTTTATGGCCGCTGATATGTTCTATTCAGCTTTATGGCCTCTGTGGTAAGTACACTGCCAGTCAGTAAAGGGTTAACACTTCAGACCACTGTGGGTGACGTCACAATGTATGAGTTGTGCAGTGGTAATAAACTCCTGCAGTAATGATGATGAAGGTGCTGATGTCATAAATACAAATGTTTATGACATAAAGAAGATTCCATATTAGAAGGTTTTACTGCCACATTCAGCGCCATATTGGATGGGACTGAGGACCTTGAGCTTGACTTCCCCACCAATGCCGACCTGATGTAATTTGGAGGTTCTAGCAGGGAAACCCTTCACTCCAGACCACTTCTTCATCACAGTGATGCCATCCTCTTCATACGGGTTGTCTGTAGTAGAGGGGGGTTTCCAGCAGGAGATCCCCCCTATTAGCCGGAGCGGAGACAGGTGCTACAAGGAGGCATCTGGAGGACCGGTCTCATCCGTGGATCACCCATTCATGTTAATGGGTGCCCAGGAAGAGAGACATCCGCCTAGCCAACCAGATCAGCCGATTTATGTGTTTTATGTCGTTCGTTCGTTGTAATGTCTTTCCTTGAAAATCTGAGAAAACGTACAAATTCTGTTACAAATTCTATATTGGCACCTTCTAAGCCCAGAGGAAGGGCAATCCTCCAGCCATGGTTTCCCTAGAGGTTTCCCCCACAGGGGGTTTTTCCTTTCCTGCGTGCTGGAGGGTGACTCTTCGTGAGTCGGAGGTTTGCCATTTTGGGTTTGGTCATATAATATAATAAAAGTTTTGACCATTTAACTCCCAATTATAATGTTTTGTGTCTTTATTTTGCATGACTTGGGGTAAGTCGAGTGATGTATGTGTATGCAAATTACACTTACCTATATATCTGTTCCCCATTCATAACCCACACCTTTCTCTCAAGAAGACTCGACTCCGAGGGTTTGGATAAAGTGGCCACAGCAGCCATTTTATTAAGAAATAAATATAAAAGTTAGTTAACTCAATTAACCATAAATAAATAATATCCATATTATTTATTAACAAAAACAATAATAAATCAATAATGCACGAACCATAAATTATAACCCATTCACGTCAGACACCACTGACAAACAAACATTAACACATAGACTAGGAGAAGTCCTTGGAGCTATCATTACCTTTTTATGTTACCGGCTATCTGCCCCACCATTTTACCCCCAGCAGTAAAAACCCGGCTCAGAGGCACCAATATTCCTGGCAGATGCCGTAAGGTAACTGCCACCTCTCCCAAGGGATAACACCCTAAGGAAACCACACTATCCAACCGCCAGACAGTGTCCTTTCATCTTTAAAACCCAGGGGGATCCATACCCACGGTGCATCCCCCCCATAATTATTTGTCTAACTCCAAGGACTCCCCAGCCACAGCGAACAGGCCTTGACCTCCTCAAGCCTGAGAGTCCCGCCACAACAAAATAGCCCTCTCAATGCCGTCCTGCAAGCCCAAGCACCACAAATCTGTTCCCACATCATTCAGGTGAACACCATCTGCACTCCAATACGCTCCAACTCCAGCTTCCAAATCCCAGTGCCGAACACATATGCCACCATTCCGTGCAACAAATGCAGACACCCAGTGGCGGATTAACCCCTTCCCGACATACGCCGTATATATACGGCGCTGTCAGGAGGTGGTTCCCGCAAAGCGCCGTATATATACGGCGCAGTGATGGTGCGGGCTCAGAAGCAGAGCCGGCACCATCACCGCGGGGTGACAGCTGTATTATACAGCTGGCACCCTCCTGTAACTGCCAGGACCGGAGCTACTCTCCGATCCGGCAGATTAACCCCTCAGATGCTGCGCTCAATAGAGCGCAGCATCTGATAGGTTTTCACCCGATCGGCAACCCAGTGATGCAATCGCTGGGTTGCTGTGGCAATCGGACGCCAGAAAATGGCGTCCGAGTCTGCCTTGTACGGGAGCTGATGAGGACCCGCCTGCGGCGAGTCCTCATAGGCTTGCTGTCAGTGAATAACTGACAGCGCTAATACACTGCACTACGTATGTAGTGCAGTGTATTAGAGTAGCGATCGGGGCATCAGGCCCTCATGTCCCCTAGTGGGACAAGTAAAAAAAGTAAAAAAAAGTAAATAAAAATGTGGTAAAACAATAAAAACACACACATTTCAAATAAAAATAAAGCTAAACTGACTTTTTTCCCATAGTAAGTATTTTATTATGGGAAAAACCGTAAAAATAAAAAAAACTATACATAATTGGTATCGCCGCGTCCGTAACGACCCAAACTACAAAACTATTATGTAATTTATCCCGCACGGTGAACGCGGTAAAAAAAAAACATGAAAAACAGCGCCAGAATCTTTGTTTTTAGGTCACATCTCCTTCCAAAAAATGCTATAAAAAGTGATCAAAAAGTCACATTTACTCCAAAATAGTACTAATAAAAAACGCCAATCCGTGCCGCAAAAAATAATCCCTGACACCGCTTTGTGCACGCAAAAATAATAAAGTTATGGGTCTTAGAATGTCGACAGAGAAAACAAATGATTTTATAAAAAAAGTGATTTTATTGTGCAAAAGCTGCAATACATAAAAAAACTATATAAATTTGGTATCGCCGTAATCGTATCGACCCGCAGAATAAAACTAACATGTAATTTAGGGCGCACTGTGGATGCCGAAAAAAAAAAACAATAAAAAACTATTCCAGAATTGCTTGTTTTTGGTCATTTCCTTTACCAAAAAATGAAATAAAAAGTGATCAAAAAGTCGTATGTGTTCTAAAATGGTACCAATAAAATCTACAGCCCGTTTCGCAAAAAACAAGCCCGCACACCGCTCAATCAACTGAAAAATAAAAAAGTTACGGCACTAGTAATGCGGTGATGAAAAACATCTCAATGCGCAGGCCGGAGGGGAACATTCCTGCAGTTTTAGGGCCCTAGTATTTAGAAACTAGGAAAGGGAATGGACATAGCACATCCACTGGAAGCGAGGGTGCCCGTATTATACAGGCGCAAAACTTTCCCAGCAATATTTCCCAAACTACGAAGGAGAAAATGTCCCCAAAAGGTGCAGAGCGTTACAAAAGGGGGATAAGAAAGAAAACAGTTTATCAGTGCGACACTGGCCTGCGCATAACGGATCGCTTCACATCGTAACACACATCTATGGATAATTGTATTATTTACCCCATGATTATACCCTCCTATTATGCCCTGATATACTCCGCACAGATTACATATACCCTGATGTACCCCTCACAGTTTACATATACCCTGATGTACTCCGCACAGATTACATATACCCTGATGTACTCCGCACAGATTACATATACCCTGATATACTCCGCACAGATTACATATACCCTGATGTGCTCCTCACATATTACATATACCCTGATGTACTCCGCACAGATTACATATACCCTGATATACTCCGCACAGATTACATATACCCTGATGTACTCCGCACAGATTACATATACCCTGATATACTCCGCACAGATTACATATGCCACCACATTATAAGCTGAAATACCAGCAAAACCCCAAACAGAACTATTACCAAGCAAAATCCATGCTCAAAATGGCGGTCTTTCCCTTCTTAGCCCTACAGTGTGCCCAAACAGCAATTTATGGCCACAAGTAAGGCATTACCATGCCCGGGAGAACCCGCTTAACAATTTATGGGGTAAGATTCTCTAGGGGCACAACATCTTGTGCGGTGAATGGGCAGATCAGTGGAGAAATTGCAATTTTCACTTTGCACCATCCACTGCGTATTCATTTCTGAAAAACACCTGTGGAGTCTAAATTGTCACTACATCCCTTGATAAATGCCTTTAGGGGTGTCGTTTCTAAAACGGGGTCACTTTTGTTTGGTACATCAGGGGTTTTGCAAATGCAACATGGCATCCGCAACCCATTCCAGCAAAATCTACGCTCCAAAAGATAAATACCGCTCCTTTTCTTCTGAATACTCCCATATATGTAAACAGTCGATTATAACCACATATGGGGTGTTACCGTACTCGGGAGAAATTACTTTACAAATGTTGGGGTGCTTTTTCTTCTCTATTCCTTGTAAAAATGAAAAATGTGTATCTAAAACTACATCTTGTTGGAAAAAAAAAATATTTTTCATTTTCATGGCTTAATTCTAATTAATTCAGCAAAAAACCTTTGGGATCAAAATTTTCACTATACCCCTAGATGATTCCTCAGGGGGTGCAGTTTCCCAAATGGTGTCACTTTTGGGGTGTTTCCACTGTACTAGTACTACAGGGGCTCAGCAAATATGACATGACACCCAGAAACCATTCCAAAATCCAAATGGTGCTCCTTCCATTCTGAGCCCTACCATGTGTCCAAACAGATGTTTGTGACCACATGTGGGGTATTATTTTACTCGGGAGAAGTTGCTTTACAAATGTTGTGGTGCTTTTTCTCCTTCAGTCCTTGTGGAAATGAAAAAAAAATACCTAAACCTACATTTTCTTTGAAAAAATTTAGATTTTCATTTTTACGGCCTAGTTACAATAAGTTCTGTAAAAAACCTGTGGGGTAAAACTGCTCACTCTACCCCTAGATAATTCCCTCATGGGGTGTAGTTTCCAAAATGGGGTCACTTGTTGGGGGTTTCCACTGTTTTGTCCCCTCAGGAGCTTTGCAAATGCGACATGGCCTCCGCAAACCATTCCTGCTAAATTTGAGTTCCAAAAGCCAAATGGCGCACTTTCCCTTCTCAGCCTCGCCGTGTGTCCAAACAGCCGTTTATTACCACATGTGGGGTATTGTTTTACTCGGGAGAAATTTCTTTACAAATTTTATGGTGATTTTTCTCCTTTAGTCCTTGTGGAAATGAAAAAAAATTAGCTAAACCTACATTTTATTTGAAAAAATGTAGATTTTCATTTTCACAGCCTACTTGCAAAAATTTCTGCAAAAAACCTGTGGGGTCAAAATGCTCACTATACCCTAGATAATTTCCTCAAAGGGTATAGTTTCCAAAATGGGGTCACTTGTTGGGGGTTTCCACTGTTTTGTCACCTCTGGGGCTTTGCAAATGCGACATGGCCTCCGCAAACCATTCCTGCTAAATTTGAGCTCCAAGAGCCAAATGGCGCTCTTTCCCTTCTAAGCCCTGCCGTGTGTCCAAACAACTGTTTATTACCACATGTGGGGTATTGTTTTACTCGGGAGAAATTGCTCTACAAATGTTGTGGTGCTTTTTCTACTTTAGTTCTCTTGGAAATGAAAAAAAATTAGCTAAACCTACATTTTATTTGAAAAAATGTAGATTATCATTTTCATGACCTAGTTCCAAAAATTTTTGCAAAAAAACTGGCCGGTCAAAATGCTTGCTACACCCCTAGATAAATTCCTCGAGGGGTATAGTTTCCAAAATGGGGTCACTTGTTGGGGGTTTCCACTGTTTTGTCACCTCAGGGGCTTTGCAAATGTGACATGGCCTCCGCAAACCATTTCTGCTAAATTTGAGCTCCAAGAGCCAAATGGCGCACTTTCCATTCTAAGCCCTGCCGTGTGTCCAAATAACCGTTTATTACCACATGTGGGGTACTGTTTTACTCGGGAGAAATTGCTCTACAAATGCTGTGGTGCTTTTTCTACTTTAGTTCTTTTGGAAATGAAAAAAAATTAGCTAAACCTACATTTTATTTGAAAAAATGTAGATTTTCATTTTCATGGCCTAGTTCCAAAAATTTTTGCAAAAAAACTGGCCGGTCAAAATGCTTGCTACACCCCTAGATAAATTCTTCGAGGGGTGTAGTTTCCCAAATGGGGTCACTTTTGGGGGGTTTCCACTGTTTTAGTTCCACTAGACCTGTTCAAAGCTGACATGGTGCCTAAAATATATTCTAATAAAAAGGAGGCCCAAAATCCACTAGGTGCTCCTTTGCTTCTGAGGCCGGTGCTTCAGTCCAGTAGCACGCTACGGCCACATGTGGGATATTTCCTAAAACTGCAGAACCTGGGCAATAAATATTGAGTTGCATTTCTTGGGTATAACCTTCTGTGGTACAAAAAAAATGGATTCAAAATGAATTTCTGGAAAAAAATAATGAACTTTGTAAATTTCACCTCTACTTTGCCTTAATTCCTGCGCAATGTCTAAAGGGTTAAGAAACTTTCTAAATGCTGTTTTGAATACTTTGAGGGGTGCAGTTTTTAAAATGGGGTGACTTATTGGGGGTTTCTAATATCTAAGGACCTCAAAGCCACTTCACAACTGAACTGGCCCCTGTAAAAATAGCATTTTGAAATTTTCTTGAAAATGTGAGAAATTGCTGCTAAAGTTCTAAGCCTTGTAACGTCCTAGAAAAATAAAATGATGATCAAAAAACGATGCCAATCTAAAGTAGACATATGGGGGATGTTAGTTAGCAACATTTTTGTGTGGTATAACTGCCTGTCTTACAAGCAGATGCATTTAAATTGAGAAAAATGTTAATTTTTGCAATTTTTCGCTAAATTTTGGTGTTTTTCACAATAAATACTGAATGTATCGGGCAAATTTTGCCAGTAACATAAAGTCCAATGTGTCACGAGAAAACAATCTCAGAATCGCTTGGATAGGTAAAAGCATTCCGGAGTTATTACCACATAAATTGAAACATGTCAGATTTGAAAAATGAGGCTCTGTCAGGAAGGTCAAAAGTGGCCAAAGAGGGAAGGGGTTAAGAAGACCATGGGCCCTGGGCTGTTATCCAAACTTGGGCCCCCCTTCTCCACCGCCACCCTGCCGCGCTGTAACTATTTCTAACACTACCTTTTTGCACAAGCATTAACAAATGGGTGTTGTGATTCCCCTTTCACAGGGCTGTGTCCCTACATACTGACAGTATCACACTGTGCAGGGACACAGCCCCAACCCCCCATGTAGACAGCACCACACACACACCCCCTGTAGCTAGAGCCACACACACACCCCCCTGTAGATAGAGCCACACACACATACACACACACACACACACACACACACACACCTGTAGATAGAGCCACACACACACACACACACACACACCCCTGTAGATAGAGCCACACCCCCCCCCTGTAGCTAGAGCCACACACACCCCCCCTGTAGATAGAACCACACACACAACCCCCTGTATAGAGCGTCACACAGCCCCCTATAGATAGCATCACACAGCCCCCTATAGATAGCATCACACAGCCCTCCCCCTTATATATAGTGCCACACAGCGCTCCCCCCCTTGTATATAGTGCCACACAGCGTTGCTACACTGCAGCCCTGGGATGACATTTTATCCAATATGACTGCTGCAGTCTGTGATTGGCTGTAGCGGTAACAAGGGGTGAAACGTCATCCCAGGAGGCCGGCCCGGACGAAGAAACAGAATTCTGGGCAAGTATAAGATTTTTATTTTTTCTAAATTGCGTTTTTACATAACATCTGTTATCTGTTGCAGGTTTTACCTCCCCATTGAATTAAATGGGGAAAACCCGAAACAAATGAGCAGCGTTTACGCAAATACAATTGACATGCTGCGGAATAAAAAAACGCACCACAGGTCAATTTCTGAGCTTTTTTTTTCCCCACTTATCATTTACGCAGCATGTGATGAGAATTGTTCACATCTAATCTACTCTGCTGCTACTGTATTAGGGCTTGTCCACACCTATCGGAATTGCTGCGTATTTTCCGCCCAGAAAATACGCAGAATACGGTAGCAGCAAAGTGAGTGAGATTTACCAAATCTCATCCAGAAGCTGCGTAAAATTTCCGACCAGACATTTTGTCCTGCGGTGCGTATTAAAGGGAATGTGTTGCCAGAAAAACATGTTTTTTTAAAAAGAATTAAACATTTAGTGTGTGGGTGGTTAAACATTGTTCAAATTTTTTTATTTTTTTTGCACGAGTCCAGGAAATATTATAAATTATTTCTAATTTATAATACTACCCATTTTTGGTCACTAGATGGAGCTGTTCCCAAAATTGCAGCATTGCAACATTGGGTTAAAAGCCCTCGCTCTAGTGAGCTCTCAGCATCCCCCCTCCTTTATCCTGGCTAGTGCCGGGATAAACGAGGGGTTTGAACGGTGTAACCTCCTACACTGTGTGTCACCATTTTTTAAGGTAACCCACAGTGTAGTAGGTTTACATACAGTAGTAAACACACACAAACACGAACATACATTGAAATCTCTTACCTGCTCCTGCCGCCGCGGCTCCCTCCGGCCCGTCCGCTCCGTTTGCTGCCGCTGGTGCAAGTGCAGAAATCCGGAAGCCGCGACCGGAAGTAGTAATATTACTGTCCGGCCGCGACTTCCGGTCCACAGGAAAATGGCGCCGGACGGCGCCAATTTCGAATAGGACTGTGTGGGAGCGGCGCATGCGCAGTTCCCACACAGACGCCGTACACTGCAGTCAATGGGACGGGAGCCGTTCGCAGTCCCTATGGGACTGTGGCTGCCGTATTCCATGTCTGTATGTGTCGTTAATCGACACACACAGAAATGGAACAAAAAATGGCAGCCCCCATAGGGAAGAAAAAGTGTAAAAATAAGAAAAAGTAAAACACAAACACACAAATAAATATAAAAGTTTTTAATAAAGCACTAACATCTTTAACATATAAAAAAATAATTTCTGATGACACTGTTCCTTTAAGCGTACTGCAGCATGTCAATTCCTGCTGCGGATAGTGACTGAAATGCTGCGTCACCATCTCCCAACATTGAGAAAAACGCAAAATACGCAACATTGGCCATTAACGCCCCCCTACTATGGAAACGCACCCACTGCACCGCCGCGTCGAATGACGTATACACGACCGAGCAAGGATCCCGATCTATCCCGTCATTAACCGACAAGCCCTTGGGATAAGACAAATGGTGAATCAAACGGTATTTGTTCGCCTCCTTCTTCGGAACAACCGCCAGCGGGGAGACGACCAAACCCGGGATGGGGAGAGAACTAAAGGGCCCCGCCATGCGCCCCAAATCCACCTCTTTTGCCAATTTCTCCATAACCACGTCAGGATCCTGGTAAGCTGACTTCAGATTTTTTTATGGAAAAGGGGACCCTGTGAGGAGGGGAGGGGGATACAAAAACCCACATTAAAACCATCAAACAACAACTGCGCGCTGGCCCTGTCCGGATAACTATTTAGAAACCTGACCATCCTTTCCAGCTTCACTGGCGTCACCCCCATGACTGGCGTTAAAACCCCCTCCCCCACCTCGTTTTCCCTTGCGCAAGCATTTAGATGCCCCGTGGGACGCGCCATTGCATTGAGAACAAAGGTGCTTAAACTTGCAACCTGCACCGAATTTACACTGCCCCTCATTGTATTGCCAGCACAGTCCGAGCTTTGCATTGCCCCTGAGCTCGATTGACCAGATTGGCCTGCTGCCCCCCCGCTCCCGGGAAAGGACTGGCCCGGTCGAACCGGAGCCGTTACCCTTAACCAGAGGGCAATATCCTTGTGGTCCCACCTAAGGGTATGTGCACACACACTAATTACGTCCGTAATTGACGGACGTATTTCGGCCGCAAGTAGTGGACCGAACACAGTGCAGGGAGCCGGGCTCCTAGCATCATACTTATGTACGATGCTAGGAGTCCCTGCCTCTCCGTGGAACTACTGTCCCGTACTGAAAACATGATTACAGTACGGGACAGTTGTCCTGCAGAGAGGCAGGGACTCCTAGCATCGTACATAACTATGATGCTAGGAGCCCGGCTCCCTGCACTGTGTTCGGTCCGGTACTTGCAGCCGAAATACGTCCGTCAATTACGGACGTAATTAGTGTGTGTGCACATACCCTAATATTTGGCCGAACCGCCTTCCGTTGTCTAAACTGCTCGTCATAACGTAGCCAAGATACCCCCCTATATACCCTATGGGCTTCCCCGATGGCATCCATATAGCAAAACAGGGGGGAGCAATGTTCCGGAGCCTTTTCACCAATAACACTGGCCAAAATGGCGAACGCTTGCAACTAGTTAACAAATGTCTTAGGGATAAGGCGGTAATGATGCTTTTCCTCCTCCTCCTTCTTACTCTCATCTCGCTTCCCCTTCTCCAGATTAAATTTTTCCAGGGGCAACAATGAAAAAATTTCCACGTACTCGTCCTTCCAAATTTTTTCCCGAACTTCCTGCTTCAAGTGTGCCCCCAAAGGTCCTTCAAAACACACATAAACCTCCCCCCTGGCTTTCGTCCAACCGAACACCATAAACCGCCGCCGCCGAGTCGGTCTGAACAGACACCGCCACCGATTTCGTATTTGCTCCTACACTCACAGCGACCGCCGCCGGGGCATTAAACACTACCCCACCAGCCCCCACCCACGCCGCCACAGGAGACTGCCTAACAATTCCTTGACGCAACCGACCAACTCTCGCAGACTATCCCCCCCACCCCCAACATTCACAAACCCAGACCCCACATCACATACCCACTCCTCAACCACGGAACCCTCCCACGAAACAGGAGACATAAGTATAGCAGAAAAAGGTAAAGACGGTGAAAACGACTCACCGAGCTGCACTGGCGCTGTGGACCCATCAGCTGGACCGTCCTGTCCACGAAGCTCCACATCCTCAAGGTCTTCGGCAGATCTGGTCCCCGATCCATGGCAGCACGCACAGGTGTGATCAACGGCCGGAACCGAGGTGGGGGAGGGGCAGGCTCCCAAGCTCTCTCTCTGGCAGTCGACCGGCACCGGAGGTCCGGCAGCTCGCCGCCCAGAAGTCACTCTCGAAACGGACGACCTAGGCCTGCAGCCCAATGCAGGTCCCTTGTTTATTCCGGATTGCCGTGGGGCTCCACCCCCAGCCGGCACATCACCAGGGGCAGCCGTCCAAACCATGTTAAGCCGGCGTAGAACTGGTGAGTGGAGGGGTGACCGGAAGTAGAGACCGCACCCCCCCCCCACCTCCGCTGGACTCCGCCGCGAAGCGGGATTCCTCCCGACCCTGGCACCGGTTGCAGTATCAGTGCTGCCAGACGCCCGAGCCAGAGGGTCCCTCACAAAGCTCCCTCTGCGGCGCCGAGTCCGAGGAGCCACGTCGGGGCTTAGGCTTTTTTGGAGGATGCGAGCGCCGGGCCCGGAGCGGAGGAGAGACAGCCGAAGGTACCGTTGGCCACCGCTGCAGCTTGTTCCTCCAACCAGGCGGGGCCGAATGCAGCAGCCGCCGCCCGCATCTGCTCAATGAACTGCTGCACTGACATGAGGTAAGATGGCCGCCGGATGGGAGATGCGTGGATGGATGTCTTACTCCGTGCGCTGCTCCCCACCAAAAGACCGGGAAGTCAGCGCACTTCTTGCTAACCCTCACCGGATCCCCTCCCTCTCCTAGACCCACCCCCTCCACTAACCCTCCCCTTTGGCTGTGACACGATCCTCCCTCCTATCCCCGTCATGTCTGGCCTACCCTCCACTGTGGCAGTGTCCGTCCGGCCTGTGCTTTCTTTGGTTTGGTGCTTGGGATTTTGGGTCTATCACATATCACAAAATCATAAGGCCGGACATCTACTTCCCACACTGACATAGAATGGAGACAATAAGCGTTGCTGCACACATCCTTACGTTAAGATATTGTTTTACGGTCTGTAGCCTTTGGGAGGAATATATTAACCTTTCTACAACAGTTTACTAGCGTAGAAAATTCACAAAATGCGCAAATGTAAACATTTTTGGGGGCAAAAAATGGGCAGGGCTTAGCAGAAATGGGCAACAATTTTACTATCATTTACAACCAGGGACGGCCCTAGGATAGATGGTGCCCTGTGCGAAATTATCTTTCGGTGCCCCACCCCATCATTAAAAAAAAATGCCCCATAAAACAATTATAATGCCCCTTTAGTGCCCCCATACAGTATAATAATAATATTTAATAATATATTACAACCCCTTCAAGGACACAGTATTTTGTCCTCTAATTGTGCCCACAGTATTATGCCCCCTGTAGTACCCCTACACAGTATAATATCCGCTTAGTGGCCCCCACACAGTATAATGCCCCCCTGTAGATTTTGCCATATTGCCTCCCTGTAGACAGTGCCATAATCCCCCATATCCTTTTTGTAGATTGTGCCATACAGCCCCCACACCTCCCCCTTGTAGACAGTGCCATACAGTCCCCCACCTCCCCCTTGTAGATTGTGCCATACAGTCCCCGCACCTGCCACTTGTAGACAGTGCCCCCAAACAAAAACATAAATTGTACTCACCTAGGCCCCGTTCCCATGACAGGACCCTAGTACAGAGTTTTCCAACCTTTTCGGACTCGAGGCAGCACTGGAAAAACACAATTTCCTCAGGGCCCCCTACCAAAAATTGTTTTGAGAAAGACAGAAAACGGCTAAGAACAAGCACTCCACTCGTAGGGCATGTTCACACACGTTTTTTGTTAGGCAAAAAAAATCTGCCTCAAAATTCCTTCAGCAACTGACAGCGTTGTGTGACCTTTTTTTTGTGTTTTTTCTTAAGCTGTTGAAGCGAATGCAAACGACGCAGGAAAAAAAGCTCCAAACGAGCGCCGCAGGTATCTTCTGCCTCCTATTAATTTCAATTGGAGGTCAGAGGTGGAAACCACTTGAAGACCATCAGCCCCTCACTCACAGAAAAATGACCATCAACCCCCCACTCACAGTAAAATGACCATCAGCCCACCACTCAGTAAAATGACCATCAGACCCCCACTCACAAATTCCTCCTGTAGGTAGCGCCACACAGCCCCTTGTAGGTAGCGCCACACAGCCCCTTGTAGGTAGCACCACACAGCCCCTTGTGGGTAGCGCCAGACAGCCCCCTTGTAGGTAGCGCCACACAGCCCCCTTGTAGGTAGCGCCACACAGCCCCCTTATAGGTAGCCCAACAAAGCCCCCTTGTAGATAGCGCCACACAGCCCCCTTGTAGATAGCGTCACACAGCCCAAGGTTGAGTGTGCCACACAGCCCCCTGTAGGGAGGGCCACACAGCCCCCTGTAGGGAGTGCCACACAGCCCCATGTAGGGAGTGCCGCACAGCCCCCTGGTAGGAAGTGTCGCAAAGACACCTAGTAGGGAGTGCCACACAACCCAGAGCCCCCTGGTAGGGAGTGCCACACAGCCCCCTGGTTGGTAGTGCCCACAGCCCCCTGGTTGGTAGTGCCCCACAGCCCCCTGGTTGGTAGTGCCACACAGCCCACAGCTCCCTGGTTGGTAGTGCCACACAGCCCCCTGGTTGGTAGTGCCACACAGCCGACAGCCCCCTGGTTGGTAGTGCCCCACAGCCCCCTGGTTGGTAGAGCCACACAGCCCACAGCCCCCTGGTAGGTAGTGCCACACAGCCCACTGGTTGGTAGTGCCACACAGTCCACAGCCCCCTGGTTGATAGTGCCACACAGCCCACAGCCCCCTGGTAGGTAGTGCCACACAGCCCCCTAGTAGGTAGTGCCACACAGCCCACTGGTTGGTAGTGCCACACAGCCCACAGCCCCTGGTTGGTAGTGCCACACAGCCCACAGCTCCCTTGTAGGTAGTGCAAGGACTACGAAATGACCGATAGCTGGTGGGCAATAGACATTCAAAAAAGGACAACTGTGCAGGAGCACACAGAATGCCCAGCTTTCCCAGCTATCAAATAAATGTCTGGAAATAAACTAAGTTATAAATTGTATTTATTCTGAGTAAAGGATTAATCCTTTTAGCTAGATTAAATAAAAGTTATATCTTAGTTTATTTCCACACTTTTTTTTTTTTTGATACCCAGGAAAGCTGGGTATTTTGTGTGCTCCTGCACAGTTGTCCTTTGTATGTAGTGCCACACAGCCCACAGCCCCTCTGTAGATAGCAACCCCCACTCCTTCCAGTAAAGATAGCGCCACCATAGCTCCCTGAAGGAGCAGAATCCCCGTGTGGCCGGGGATTCCGATCCTGGAGCGCTGCTTGATGCCTCTGTCCATATATGGACAGTAACATCAGGGAAAACTCCTGAAGCAGAATCCCCGGTCACAGCGTTGCAGACGCTATGAACGTCGATTCCACTCCAGGAGATCCTCCTGACATCTGTGTCCATGACGTCATTAGCTTCTCCTGGAGTGGAATCCCCGATCATAGAGTCTGCAATGCCGTGACCGGGGATTCCGCTTCAGGAGTTTTCCCTGATGTCACTGTCCATATATGGACAGAGGCATCAAGTAGCGCCCTAGGACCGTAATCCCCGGCCACACGGTGATTCCGCTCCTTCAGGGAGCTACGGTGGCGCTATCCTGGAAGGGAGGGGGTTTGATATCTACAGGGGGGCACTATAGCAGAGCAAGGGAGGTATCTCCCTGTTCTGCTGTCTACTAGTGCCACTGTAGCTGAAGGGAGCTACAGTGGCGCTAGTAGACAGCAGAGAAGGGAGATATCTCCCTGCTCTGCTATAGTGCCGTCGCTACCGCTATAGCAGCCACAGCAGCTGCTAGCGGCGCCACCGCCCTCATGCCCGGTGTCACCGCTAGCAACTGCTATGGCTGCTACAGCGGTAGCGATGGCCACTAAGTGAAGAACTGCCCGGGTGCAACTGCAGTTAATGTGTGTATCCCCGCTGGTAGTTGCAACGGCGCGGGGATACACACACCCGCTGGTGCCCCCCTTGCCGTTTGGCGGCAGGCGCCTTATGCGACCGCACTAGTCGAACATAGCTAAGGCCGGCCATGTTTACAACAGTAACCGATGTAAATTATAGCAGAACTCTATATGTATAGTGCGGCCCAGATTTATCTCTGGGGGGCGTAACAAGGCAAAGGTCCGTGCCAGACCCATACCTCCCCCCAATCAGACTGTTTGCCCCCCCAATCAGACAATAAAATACATTTTAAAAATGTACTTACCTCACCACTCCGATTCTCCCTCCCGGATCCCCTCAGGCTCTTACAGCAGGCCGCAGCATGTAGAAAGTACTGATGACAGGCCGCGTTGCAGCTAAAAGATGCGACACATTTATTAAGAGTCGTTCGCCTATTAATAAATGTGTTGCATCTTACTCCAGCAAACTGTTTAATAGGACTGGTGTATGAAACGGCAGTATTAAAGGGAATGTGTCGCTAGAATTTTTTATATTTTTTTCAGTTAAACAGTTAGTATATAAATGATTACACAGTGTTTTCATTATTTTCATCTTTTCACAAGTCAGGAAATATTATAAATTAGATTCTAATTTATAACATTTCCATGTGCTGGTCACTAGAGGGAGCAATTCCCAAAATTGCAGCATTGGCATGTGGTAAAGCAACATCATTGCCTTATGCTGCAAATTTGTAGTAGACACACTCGCTCTAGTGTCCTCACAGAATCCACCCTCCTTTATCCTAGCTAGTGCCGGGAGAAATGAGGGGGTTGAAATGTTCAAGCCTCCTATACTGTGTGCCGCCATTTTATGAGCGAATGCACAGTGTAGGAGGATTAGAGACAGTGCTCAGCAGACAGTATAACACTAACATACACACACATCACATACACAAACATAACTTACCTGCTCTGGCCGCTGCTGCCGCCTCCGCCCTGCCGCTCCTAGTCTTTGCGTCTGCGCTGCCTTCAACATATGGCCGGAAGCCGCGACCGGAAGTCGTCATCTTACTATCCGACCGTGGCTTCCGGTCCACATGAAAATGGCGCCGGATGTAGTTCTACCAAATACCTTCCTTTTGGTCTGTGTGGGAGTGGCGCATGCGCCATTCCCACACAGACGGCATACGCTATAGTGAATGGACAGATACAGAGATGAAAAAAAAAATGGCAGCCCCCATAGATAAGTAAAAGAAAGAAAAAAGTACAACACAAAGACACAAATAAATACAATTTATTTTAATGACATACTAAAAGCAATATTATATATTAAAAAAAAAAATTCCGTGCCACCTTCCCTTTAAAACGGGTTTTCCACGTTCTGACAACTGATCACCTATCCACTGGATAGGTCAACAGTATATGATCGGTGCGTGACCGACACCTGGACCCCGCACCGATCCGCCACTCCAGCTGCCTCCGGGCACCGGACAACACTGCCGGAAGCAGACGGCTCCGGTCAAAGAATTGAGGCCGAGCTGCAGTTCTGCCGAACGGCCGCTATGCAGTGATCGGAGCCATCTGCTTCCGGTATTTTTGTCCAGTGCCCGGAGGCAGCTGGACTGGCAGATCGGCGCAGGGTCTGGTGTAGTAACGATTGTTTGCCCCCATACATTACCGATGATTGCTACTTGTGACACGCTGTATCGTCGATTGGCGCTGGTTTTCATGGTTAGTATCGGGACGTCTAAAAGGACCTTTATTTCCTCAGTCACCACCATAACTAGGCATTGGAACCAACCCTTCCACCTTAGCGGGTAAAGATTAACCATCTAAAAGGTTCACTATATACACATAAGGGCTAAAGGTAAAAACACAGAAGTGCTCACCATATATCCAGCGTATAACTGTGTCCTCCAAATCTTACGAAGCAGGAGTTGTTCTAGATTCCTATTTATGTCACAGACACGTTCATACCATTTTAGACAATGAATTGACATATCGCAAACTTGTGGCAAAACCAAGCACCGCATGTAAAGAATCTTTAAAAAATCTGCTAGAAGAAGGAATTGCATTAGGAGTATTAGCCAAGAAACAGGCAGAATACTTACTGATAGAATTCCCTATTGTTCCCATATTCCATGGGATGCCAAAAATCCATAACTTTGCATGGTCTTGAAACTTGGGCTCTCTGTGACGTAGCTGGCTAGTACCCCTGCAAACAGGCCTGCCATCAGGGTAGTACCACTGGTACTACTGTCAGGGGCCTGGCCAAATAGTAAAATAAAGTGGGCAGCCGCCGCTCATCAAGGTTATGATCAGCGGTAATTGGTTTGTAGAAAGGAATGGGACCCATGCAGGGGCCAGAAGCAGCGGCCAGCTCTGCAACTTGGTGAGTGACAGTTTTAAAGCAGTAGATTCAGTTTAATAATTTTTTTTATGTTGCCCCTCTGCTCCCACCTTCCCACCTGTCTCTCTCCCCTTCCCCTTCCCAGACCCCAGTCAAGCGTCATATTCACTCTGGCCCAACTCCCGCCTCGGCCACTTTCCGTTCTCTTAGCCTACTCCTCTGCCTACATCCTGGTATAATAGCTAAAGAAAATTACCCTATGAGGTTTAGTGTCAGTTAGTTATATGTCTAAATTTTTATCTAAGGTTTGCACACCATGACGGTCGGTAGTCATGTAGACCGGACGCTTCCATGATTTGAATACGCTGTGACATGGCACATTGGGTCACGGGAACGTGGTGTAAAGGATCTGCCAGACACAGCTTCTGTGTCGACATCCGTGGTTAATCAGTCTGCACCTGCTCCTAGGTCTGATAGAGTGACTCGATCTGCTACCACTAGGGCTGGTAGGCTCAGGAGTGGGAGAACCTATCACAGCCTGGCCAGTCGGTTCTAGCTCTCGCCCTCCATCTATTTATACCTTCATTTCCTGCTTGTCTTTGCCTGTGATTCTTTCCTGTTTCCTGGCTCTGCTGATCCTGGTATTATTATTATTGACCTTGCTTCATTTTGACCCTGGCTTTACTGAGTACGCTCCTGCTCTGTGTTTGGTACCTCGTACACTCCTGGTTTGACTCAGCTCGTTCACTACGCCTGCTGCTCACGGTGTTGCCTTGGGCAACTGCCCCATTTCCCTTAGCTTCTGTGTACCCTTGTCGGTTTGTCTGTCGTGCACATATTGAGCGTAGGGACCGTCGCCCAGTTGTATGCCGTCGCCTAGGACGGGCCGTGCAAGTAGGCAGATACTGAGTGGCGGGTAGATTAGGGCTCACTTGTCTGTTTCCCTACCCCATCATTACATAATCACAGGCCCATATACCTTTTCTACCCTGGTCCCTTGACACAACTATGGACCCCCTTGAGACCCTGGCTCAGCAAATGCAGGGTCTCTCCCTACAGGTCAAAGCCCTGGCTCAGAGGCCCACCTCACCTATTGAACCCCACCTCAAGTTGCTTGACCGATTCTCAGGGGATCGGAAGACTTTTTTCTCCTTTCAGGAGAGTTGTAGGCTCTATTTCCGTCTAAGTCCCCACTCCTCAGGTTCTGAGAGCCAGCGAGTGGGTATAATTATGTCCTGGCTCCAGGACGGGCCCCAAGAATGGGCCTTCTCCTTGGCTCCTGACGCCCCTGAACTTTCCTCTGTTGATCTTTTTTTTTCTGCTCTCGGGCTCATATATGACAAGACTGACAAGACTGCCTTTGCTGAGAGTCAGCTGGTGACCTTACGTCAGGGTAAGAGACCCGTTGAGGAGTACTGTTCTGACTTTAGGAAGTGGTGTGTAGCTTCTCGGTGGAATGACCCTGCCTTGAGGTGCCAGTTTAGATTGGGTCTGTCGACTCCCTGAAAGACCTGTTAGTTAGCTATCCCTCTTCAGACTCTCTAGATCAGGTTATGGCTTTAGCGGTACGTCTTGACCGACTTCTCAGGGAACGACGACTTGAATGCTTTTGTGCTTTCTCCTCTGGCTCCCCCATGATGGCACCCGAGGTTCCATTGCTTCGCTCTTCCACGGAAAACTTGGATGAACCAATGCAATTCGGGGCCTCCGTGTCTCCCCAACAACGTAGAGAGCTCTGCAGGAAGAATGGTCTCTGCTTCTACTGTGGGTATGACAAACAACTGTCCTAGGCGTAAGAATAAGCAGCCAGAAGATCTTCCGCGCCTAAGTGACCATCGGGGAGGTTACTTGGGCGCACAGGTATTTCCCGTAAATATGAAACCTAATAAGATCTTGCTTCCCTTTCAGCTCTCTTTTGAGAGTAGGTCTGCTACCGGCAGTGCCTTCGTGGATTCAGGGTCTTCTGCTAATATTATGTCTGTGGAATTTGCTATGTCTCTAGCTATGCCTTTGATTGATTTGCCCCGTAATGACGGGTGGCTACATGTGTGTGCCCGTCATTACGGCAGCGTTGCTAGGCGACGTCAGTAAATAGTCACTGTCCAGGGTGCTGAAAGATTAAACTGATCGGCAGTAACTGTTTCAGCACCCTGGACAGTGACTACCGATCACAATATAGAGTTACCTGTAAAAAAAAAAGAGGTTCATACTTACCGAGAACTTTCTGCTTCCTCCAGTCCGGTCTCCTGGCCGTTGCCTTGGTGACGCGTCCCTCTCGACATCCGGCCCGACATTCCTGGGTGACGTTACAGCCCATGTGACCACTGCAGCCAATCACAGGCTGCAGAGGCCTCTGCAGCCAATCACAGGCTGCAGAGGTCTCTGCAGCCAATCACAGGCTGCCGCGTCAGAAAAGAAGGCCGGACTGGCAAGCAAAATGGGGGAGCTGGAGGCCTTGATACTGGAAGAAAATATAGATATAGTTGGTGTTGCTGAAACATGGCTGGACGCTTCACATGACTGGGCTGTAAATCTACAGGGTTTTACACTGTTTCGGAAAGACAGGACAAATAGGAAAGGCGGTGGTGTATGTCTGTATGTGAGAAATGATATGAAGGCGAGTGTGAAAGAGACAATAGTGGGTGAATACTGTGAGGAGGTTGAAACCTTGTGGTGGAACTAGAAAGGGAGGTAAACACTGAAAAAAATATTTTTGGTGTAATCTATAGACCCCCCAATATAACTGAGGAGATGGAAGTTCAGCTATATAAACAGATGGAGCGGGCTGCACAGGCGGGTACTGTAGTGATAATGGGAGATTTTAATTTCCAGGATATTAATTGGTGTCATGGTTCGGCTTCAACTGCAAAGGGGAGACATTTCCTCAACCTGTTGCAGGAAAATTTTATGGGCCAGTTTGTGGAAGACCCGACTAGAGGTGAAGCTCTGTGGGATCTGGTCATTTCTAATAATGCAGATCTTGTTGGGAATGTCAATGTTCGTGAAAACCTCGGTAACAGTGATCACAATATAGTTACATTTTACCTATACTGTAAAAAACAAACGCAGGCTGGGAGGGCAAAAACATTTAATTTTAAGAAAGCCAATTTCCCCAGGATGAGGGCGGCAATTCAGGATATGGACTGGGAAGAACTAATGTCAAATAATGGGACAAATGATAAATGGGAGATTTTCAAATCTACTTTGAGTTATTATAGTGCAAAATTTATTCCTGTAGGTAACAAGTATAAACGACTCAAATTAAACCCCACATGGCTTACACATTCTGTGAAAGGGGCAATACACGACAAAAAAAGGGCATTTAAAAAATACAAATCTGAGGGTACAGCTGTAGCCTTTGTAAAATATAAAGAGCTTAATAAAATCTGTAAAAATGTAATAACATTAGCAAAAATACAAAATGAAAGGCAGGTGGCCAAGGATAGTAAAACAAATCCCAAAAAATTCTTCAAGTATGTAAATGCTAAAAAGCCAAGGTCTGAACATGTAGGACCCCTAGATAATGGTGATGGGGAGTTGATCACAGGGGATCAAGAGAAGGCAGAGTTACTAAATGGGTTCTTCCGCTCTGTATATACAACAGAAGAAAGAGCAGCTGATGTAGCCGGTGCCAGTGCTGTTAATATATCAGTTGATATACTGAAATTGGATGAATATAGATATGGTCCAAGCTAAATTAAATAAAATAAATGTGCACAAGGCCCCGGGACCAGATGGGTTACACCCTAGAGTTCTTAAAGAGCTTAGTTCAGTTATTTCTGTCCCCCTTTTCATAATATTCAGAGAATATCTAGTGACTGGTATAGTGCCAAGGGACTGGCGCAGGGCAAATGTGGTGCCTATTTTCAAAAAGGGCTCTAGGTCTTCCCCGGGTAATTATAGACCAGTAAGCTTAACATCCATCGTGGGGAAAATGTTTGAGGGGCTATTGAGGGGCTATATACAGGATTATGTGACAATAAATAGCATTATAAGTGACAGCCAGCACGGTTTTACTAAGGACAGAAGTTGTCAAACTAACCTAATCTGTTTTTATGAAGAGGTCAGCAGAAGTCTAGACACAGGGGCCGCTGTGGATTTAGTGTTTATATGAGAGGTGAGCAGAAGCCTAGACAGAGGGGCCGCTGTGGATATAGTGTTTATATGAAGAGGTGAGCAGAAGTCTAGACAGAGGGGCCGCTGTGGATTTAGTGTTTTTGGACTTTGCAAAGGCATTTGACACTGTCCCCCATAGACGCCTAATGGGTAAATTTAGGACTATAGGTTTAGAAAATATAGTTTGTAATTGGATTGAGAATTGGCTCAAGGACCGTATCCAGAGAGTTGTGGTCAATGATTCCTTCTCTGAATGGTCCCCGGTTATAAGTGGTGTACCCCAGGGTTCAGTGCTGGGACCACTATTATTCAACTTTTTTATTAATGATATAGAGGATGGGATTAATAGCACTATTTCTATTTTTGCAGATGACACCAAGCTATGTAATATAGTTCAGACTATGGAAGATGTTCATGAATTGCAGGCAGATTTAAACAAACTAAGTGTTTGGGCGTCCACTTGGCAGATGAAGTTTAATGTAGATAAATGTAAAGTTATGCATCTGGGTACCAACAACCTGCATGCATCATATGTCCTAGGGGGAGCTACAATGGCGGATTCACTTGTTGAGAAGGATCTGGGTGTACTTGTAAATCATAAACTCAATAACAGCATGCAGTGTCAATCAGCAGCTTCAAAGGCCAGCAGGATATTGTCGTGTATTAAAAGAGGCATGGACTCGCGGGACAGGGATGTAATATTACCACTTTACAAAGCATTAGTGAGGCCTCATCTAGAATATGCAGTTCAGTTCTGGGCTCCAGTTCATAGAAAGGATGCCCTGGAGTTGGAAAAAATACAAAGAAGAGCAACGAAGCTAATTAGGGGCATGGAAAATTTAAGTTATGAGGAAAGAATAAAAGAATTAAACCTATTTAGCCTTGAAAAAAGACGACTAAGGGGGGACATGATTAACTTATATAAATATATTAATGGCACATACAAAAAATATGGTGAAATCCTATTCCTTGTAAAACCCCCTCAAAAAACAAGGGGGCACTCCCTCCGTCTGGAGAAAAAAAGGTTCAACCTGCAGAGGCGACAAGCCTTCTTTACTGTGAGAACTGTGAATCTATGGAATAGTCACCGCAGGAGCCGTCACAGCAGGGACAGTAGACACCGCAGGAGCTGGTCGCAGCAGGGACAGGAGACACCGCAGGAGCCGTCACAGCAGGGACAGTAGACACCGCAGGAGCCGTCACAGCAGGGACAGTAGACACCGCAGGAGCCGTCACAGCAGGGACAGGAGATGCTGCAAAAAAGGGTTAGATAATTTCCTAGAACAAAAAAATATTAGCTCCTATGTGTAGAAATTTTTCCTTCCCTTTTCCCGTCCCTTGGTTGAACTTGATGGACATGTGTCTTTTTTCAGCCGTACTAATTATGTAACTATGTAACTATAGGAAGAAGAGGGACTCGTCACCAAGACAACGACCGGGTACGTATGCTTTTTATTTTATTTTTAATCAGCAGCCTCTTTTCTCTATCAGTGATTGATAGAGACAAGTGGCTGCCGATTTGTATAATATTTTTGACCGGGTTCAGTCAAAACGGGTTCGGCCGAACCCGGTGAAGTTCGGATTCGCTGCGAACCAAAATTTTCCGGATGTTCAGACCGAAACCGGGTTCGGTTGTCCCGGTTCGCTCATCTCTACTAATGGCCAAACCGAGAAGACTAATCAGTCTCTAGAACAATATTTAAGGTGTTTTATTTCTGACTGTCTATATGATTGGGTCTCCTTCATTTCCCTCGCCGAATTTTCCCTTAATAACCGGGTCTGTAACTTGTGAGGGGTCTCCCCCTTTTTCTGTAATTTTGGGTTTAATCCATGGTTCTCCTCCGTTTCAACAGTGGTTCCAACTATCCCGAGGTAGATGTCATTCATCGGGAACTGTGCACAGTCTGGGCCCAGGTTCAGAAGAACCTAGAGGCGTTCCAGAGCATACAAAAGACTCAGGCAGATAGAAGACGTTCTGTTAACCCCTTGTTTGTGGTCGGGGATCTGCTGTGGCTGTCTTCAAAAAATTTGCGCCTTAAAGTTCCGTCCCAAAAATTTGCTCCCCGGTATATAGGGCCGTACAAGGTCATTGAGGTCCTTAACCCTGTCTCCTTCCGACTGGAGTTACCCCCGTCTTTTCGAATACACGATGTGTTTCATGCCTCCCTCCTGAAACGCTGCTCCCCATCCTTGGCTACCTCGAGGAAACCTCCGGTCCCTGCTCTCACCCCTGAAGGGGTAGAATTCGAGGTGGCCAAGATTGTGGACAGCAGGATAGTCCAAGGCTCCCTCCAGTACCTGGTCCACTGGAAAGAATATGGACCTGAGGAGAGCACTTGGGTACCCGCCCGGGATGTTCACGCTGGGGTATTGCTCAGGAGGTTCCATCTTCGGTTCTCCAATAAGCCAGGTCCACCTAGAAAGGGTCCAGTGGCCCCTCATAAAAGGGGGGTACTGTAAAGGATCTGCCAGACACAGCTTCTGTGTCGACGCCCGTGGTTAATCAGTCTGCACCTGCTCCTAGGTCTGATAGAGTGACTCGATCTGCTACCACTAGGGGTGGTAGGCTCAGGAGTGGGAGAAACCAATCACAGCCTGGCCAGATGGTTCTAGCTCCCGCCCTCCATCTATTTATACCTTCATTTCCTGCTTGTCTTTGCCTGTGATTCTTTCCTGTTTCCTGGCTCTGCTGCTTCTGCTATTATTATTGACCTTGCTTCATTTTGTCCCTGGCTTTACTGACTACGCTCCTGCTCTGCGTTTGGTACCTCGTACACTCCTGGTTTGACTCGGCTCGTTCACTACGCCTGTTGCTCACTGTGTTACCATGGGCCTTGTCTGTTTGTCTGTCGTGCACATATTGAGCGTAGGGACCCTCGACCAGTTGTACGCCGTCGCCTAGGATGCGCCGTGCAAGTAGGCAGGGACTGAGTGGCGGGTAGATTAGGGCTCACCTGTCTGTCTCCCTACCCCGTCATTACACGTGGTATCTAGTTTACATCAACACTTTCATGACGTAACTTGTGGTTTGCGCTTGGGCATTGGAGATGAAGAAGACTGGAAGAAGTCATCATGGCGTTCTGGGCCGGATGAAGAAGAAAAGAGAACGTGAACGACTCCAATCTGAGAAGATGTCACCTGTGAGTCACTGAATTTCATTGCACTGTATTCACTTATATGGTCTGCAGAATGCCTGTGTAGGACTGATATATGTCACAATATGGTGGGCATATTGGTCTTTGTTTTACTACACACGTTTTTAGTACACAATCTAGAGTGTTCAAATTATTTCTATATAGTTGAACGGTAGACCCCCAAGAATTATTTCCTTTGGTGGGTCCAAGGTACCTCAGTCAGACACTGAGTGTACAGATATTGTGTAATGGTGGGGGGGGGTAGGGAAACGGACAAGTGAGCCCTAATCTACCCGCCACTCTGTCCCTGCCTACTTGCAACGACCCGCCCTAGACGACGGGGTACAACTGGGCGGCGGTCCCTGCGCTCAGTAAGTGCATGACAAACACGACAAACAAACAAGGGAACACAAGCAAGGGAAATGGGCAGTTGCTCGCGGAAACACCGTGAGCAACAGAGTAGTGAACGAGCCGAGTCAAGCCAGGAGAGTGCGAGGTACAAAGCGAAAAGCAGAAGAGTAGTCGGTAAGCCAGGGTCTGTATGGAGCAGGATCAAAAAGTAGCAGGAGCTGTAGCTGGGCCAGGAAACCTCAAGGAAAGAATTCACAAGCACAGATGGACAGGAAGAGCAGGCTTAAATAGACCGAGGGCGGGAGCTAGCTGAGTCTGGCCAGGTTGCGATAGGCTCTCCCACTCCTAAGCCTGCCAGCCTGAGTGGAGGAAGCTGGTGTCTGTCTCAGGGATGTACACTCAGGTGTTGACTGATTAATTCTGGGAGTTAACCCTGAAGCAGTGCCTGGCAGATCCTTTACAGTACCCCCCCTTTTATGAGGGGCCACCGGACCCTTTCTAAGTGGACCTGGCTTACTGGGGAAACGCAGGTGGAACCTCCTGACCAATACCCCAGCGTGAACATCCCGGGCGGGTACCCAAGTCCTCTCCTCGGGCCCGTATCCTCTCCAATGGACCAGGTACTGGAGGGAGCCTTGGACCATCTTGCTGTCCACGATCCTGGCCACCTCAAATTCCACCCCCTCAGGGGTGAGGACGGGAACAGGAGGTTTCCTCGAGGGGGCCAAGGACGGGGAGCAGCGTTTCAGGAGGGAGGCATGAAACACGTTGTGTATACGAAAAGACGGGGGTAACTCCAGCCGGAAAGAGACAGGACTGAGGACCTCAATGACCTTATACGGCCCAATAAACCGGGGAGCAAACTTTTTGGACGGAACCTTGAGACGCAAGTTCCTGGATGACAACCACACCAGATCCCCGACCACAAACAGGGGGTTAGCAGAACGTCTTCTATCGGCCTGAGCCTTCTGTATGCTCTGGGACGCCTCTAGGTTCTTCTGAACCTGGGCCCAGACTGTGCACAGATCCCGATGAACGACCTCCACCTCGGGATTGTTGGAACAACCAGGTGAAACGGAGGAGAACCGTGGATTAAACCCAAAATTACAGAAAAAGGGAGAGACCCCTGACGAGTTACTGACCCGGTTATTAAGGGAAAATTCGGCGAGGGGAATGAAAGAAACCCAATCAAATTGACAGTCAGAGACAAAACATCTTAAGTATTGTTCTAGAGACTGATTAGTCCTCTCCGTTTGGCCATTGGTTTCAGGATGGAAGGCAGAGGAGAATGACAGATCAATCCCCAACTTATTACAGAAGGCTCTCCAAAACAATGAAACAAATTGTACCCCTCTGTCAGAAACAATATTGACGGGGACCCCATGGAGACGCAGGATGTGTTTGATAAACAAGGTAGCCAACGTCTTGGCGTTGGGTAGTTTCTTGAGGGGCACAAAGTGGCACATTTTACTGAAGCGGTCTACCACCACCCACACCACCGACTTGCCTTGGGATGGAGGCAAATCGGTGATAAAATCCATGGAGATATGTGTCCAAGGTCTCTGGGGAATGGGCAACGAACGCAGTAAGCCCGCTGGTCGGGACCTGGGAGTCTTGGACCTGGCACAAACCTCACAGGCGGCGACGTAGGCCTTAACGTCTTTAGGCAAACCAGGCCACCAATAATTTCTGGTAATGAGGTGTTTGGTACCCAGGATGCCTGGATGGCCAGATAGTGCGGAGTCGTGATTTTCCCTAAGTACCCTTAGCCGGATTTGCAGGGGAACAAACAGCTTGTTCTCAGGAAGGTTCCCAGGAGCTGAACCTTGATCAGCAGCAATTTCAGAGACTAAATCGGACTCGATAGAGGAAATGACTATACCTGGAGGCAAAATACAAACAGGATCTTCCTCCGAAGGAGGGCTGGCCATGAAGCTACGCGACAGTGCATCCGCCTTAATATTTTTAGACCCGGCCCTATAGGTAACCAAAAAATTGAATCTGGTAAAAAACAACGCCCATCGAGCTTGTCTCGGGTTTAGCCTCCGGGCAGATTCTAGGAAAACCAGATTCTTGTGGTCGGTAAGGACCGTTACCTGGTGCCTAGCCCCCTCCAGGAAGTGGCGCCACTCTTCAAATGCCCATTTAATGGCTAAAAGTTCGCGGTTGCCAATATCATAGTTACACTCCGTGGGCGAAAACTTCCTAGAAAAGTAAGCACAGGGGCGGAGATGGGTGAGGGAGCTGGTACCCTGGGACAAGACGGCCCCCACTCCCACCTCGGACGCGTCAACCTCCACAATAAATGGCTCCCTTTGGTTGGGCTGAACCAGCACGGGGGCCGAGATAAAGCACTTCTTGAGGGTCTCAAAAGCCTGGACGGCCTCAGGGGGCCAATGGAGGACATCAGCACCCTTGCGAGTGAGGTCCGTAAGAGGCTTAGCGACGACCGAGAAGTTAGCAATAAATCTCCTGTAATAGTTAGCGAACCCCAAAAAACACTGTAGCGCTTTCAGGGAGGCAGGTTGGACCCATTCAGCCACAGCCTGAACCTTGGCAGGGTCCATGCGGAATTCATGAGGAGTGAGGATTTGACCTAAAAATGGTATCTCCTGTACCCCAAATACACATTTTTCGATTTTGGCAAACAGTTTGTTTTCTCGAAGGACCTGGAGCACTTTCCTGACATGCTCTATGTGGGAGGACCAGTCCCTGGAAAACACCAATATGTCATCAAGGTACACTATAAGAAATATCCCCAGGTAATTTCTCAAAATCTCATTTATGAAGTTCTGGAAGACCGCAGGGGCATTGCACAACCCAAAGGGCATGACGAGGTATTCGAAATGGCCTTCGGGCGTGTTAAACGCAGTCTTCCACTCATCCCCCTCTTTGATGCGAATAAGGTTATACGCCCCCCGTAGATCCAATTTAGAGAACCATTGGGCCCCCTGAACCTGATTAAAGAGATCAGGAATCAAAGGAAGGGGATACTGGTTCCTTACCGTGACCTTATTCAGGCCACGGTAGTCAATGCATGGCCTAAGACCCCCATCCTTCTTCCCTACGAAGAAGAAGCCAGCACCTACCGGAGAAGAAGAGGGACGAATGTAACCCTTGGCCAGGGATTCCTGGATATACTCCCTCATGGCTTCACGTTCGGGACAGGAAAGGTTAAATATTCTACCCTTAGGAAGCTTAGCTCCTGGTACCAATTCGATAGCGCAATCGTATTCTCTATGAGGCGGTAATACTTCGGAGGCCTCTTTAGAGAAAACATCAGCGAAGTCCTGAACAAACTCGGGTAGCGTATTCACCTCCTTAGGGGGAGAAATAGAATTAACAGAAAAACATGACGTACAACATTCATTACCCCATTTGGTTAGCTCCCCAGTATTCCAGTCAAACGTGGGATTATGCAACTGCAACCAGGGAAGACCTAGAACCAAATCGTACGATAATCCCTGCATCAATAGTACAGAGCACTGCTCCAAATGCATGGAGCCAACAAGGAGTTCAAAAACAGGGGTATGCTGTGTAAAATAACCATTAGCAAGAGGAGTGGAGTCGATACCCACTACCGGAACAGGTTTAGGCAAATCAATCAGAGGCATAGCAAGAGACATAGCAAATTCCACAGACATGATATTAGTAGATGACCCTGAATCCACGAAGGCACTGCCGGTAGCAGACCTACCACCAAACGAGACCTGAAAGGGAAGCAATATCTTAGTACGTTTCATATTTACGGGAAATACCTGTGCGCCCAAGTGACCTCCCCGATGATCACTTAGACGCGGGAGCTCTCTGGCAGCATTCTTACGCTTGGGACAGTTGTTTACTTGATGCTTGACATCCCCACAGTAGAAGCAGAGACCATTCTTCCTGCGGAATTCTCTACGTTGTTGAGGGGACACGGAGGCCCCGAGTTGCATAGGTATTTCTGAGTCTTTAGGGGACAAACGAAGCAACGGGACTTCGGGAGGCATCATGGGGGAGTCGGAGGAAAAAACACATAAACGTTCACGTTGTCGTTCCCTGAGACGTCGGTCAAGTCGTACCACTAAAGCCATAACCTGGTCTAGGGAGTCAGAAGAGGGATAGCTAACTAGCAGGTCTTTCAGGGCGTTCGACAGACCCAACCTAAACTGGCACCTTAAGGCAGGGTCATTCCACCGAGAAGCTACGCACCACTTCCGAAAGTCAGAGCAATACTCCTCAACAGGTCTCTTACCCTGACGTAAGGTCACCAGCTGACTCTCGGCAAAGGCAGTTCTGTCAGTCTCGTCATAAATAAGTCCGAGGGCAGAAAAGAAACAATCAACGGAGGAAAGTTCAGGGGCGCCAGGAGCCAAGGAGAAGGCCCACTCTTGGGGCCCTTCCTGGAGCCGGGACATAATTATACCCACCCGCTGGCTCTCAGAACCTGAGGAGTGAGGCTTTAAGCGAAAGTAAAGCTTACAACTCTCCCGAAAGGAGAGAAAAGCCCTCCGGTCACCTGAGAACCGGTCGGGCAACTTGAGGTGGGGTTCAAGGGGTGCGGTGAGGGGAACTACCAAGGTAGCATCAGGCTGGTTGACCCTCTGAGCCAGGGCCTGGACCTGTAGGGAGAGACCCTGCATTTGCTGAGCCAGGGTTTCACGGGGTTCCATAATGGTGTCAGGGACCAGGGTAGACTAGGTATAGGGCTTGTGAATTTGTAATGGTGGGGGGGGGTAGGGAAACGGACAAGTGAGCCCTAATCTACCCGCCACTCTGTCCCTGCCTACTTGCAACGACCCGCCCTAGACGACGGGGTACAACTGGGCGGCGGTCCCTGCGCTCAGTAAGTGCATGACAAACACGACAAACAAACAAGGGAACACAAGCAAGGGAAATGGGCAGTTGCTCGCGGAAACACCGTGAGCAACAGAGTAGTGAACGAGCCGAGTCAAGCCAGGAGAGTGCGAGGTACAAAGCGAAAAGCAGAAGAGTAGTCGGTAAGCCAGGGTCTGTATGGAGCAGGATCAAAAAGTAGCAGGAGCTGTAGCTGGGCCAGGAAACCTCAAGGAAAGAATTCACAAGCACAGATGGACAGGAAGAGCAGGCTTAAATAGACCGAGGGCGGGAGCTAGCTGAGTCTGGCCAGGTTGCGATAGGCTCTCCCACTCCTAAGCCTGCCAGCCTGAGTGGAGGAAGCTGGTGTCTGTCTCAGGGATGTACACTCAGGTGTTGACTGATTAATTCTGGGAGTTAACCCTGAAGCAGTGCCTGGCAGATCCTTTACATATTGTATTACTGTCTGTAGCCCTAGAGGAGAATTTATTACCCTTGCTAAGCCTCTTATCTGGCATAGAAAAGTCCCAAAAGTGTGGGAAAGTTTTTGGGCAGTTTATGCTGCGCTTGGCACTTTTTGAAAAGTGTGTAAAGCTTGGCAGAAAGGGGCGACAATTTTACTATCATTTACGCCAGTAGCGTAATGTAAAGCATAAATCAACGCCAGCTCCGAGCTAGTGTACAATTTTATATTGAGTGTGTAACAAAAGGCCAAAGCCAGACTCCGTGTCTCCCCCACTAATCAGACTGTCTTGTTCCACAAGACATGGTTTGCCCACCCCCTAAAAAAAAAAAAGATATATATATATCTGAGACAGCGTATCTATAAGGGTATATTCACACTCTGTGTTTTCAGGCGTATTTCGGGGCGTAAACGCCTTCAAATACGACTGAAAAATCGGTAGCCCAATGCCTAAAAACATCTGCCTATTGTATTTTAAAAAGGCACGTAAAAAGAAGGAGCATGTCACTTCTTGAGCCGTTTTTGGAGATTTTTTCATTGTGTCAATGGAAAAACAGCTCCAAAAACATCTAGAAAAAAACACCTCAAAAAACGTTTCCAGCTTCAAAAACGGCTGTAAATCAAAGTCTGTGTTCTCTGAAAACAGCTCTGTAATCTTCAGCCATTTTTGACTTTGCGTGTGAACCCTAAGACTATGACACCTGATAGCTCTGCTACTTGATAGGAGACAGCGGCTCAGCAGACAGTATCACATATAATATGCTTAGATACAACGGCTTAGCAGACAGTATCACACATGCTAGGCCCAATTAGAAGGTGAATTGTGAAAACATTTCTTATGGTGTTTTTCGATAAAGGTCACTTGAACTGGTATCATTTAAACAGTTAACCGATGAATGGCGCTGTTTACGTGGAATTTACCCTGCGGCCTAATGTACCATATAATGTATTAATTTTTTTTTTTTTAAAACCTACATTTTGTGGGGTGAATTGAAAAAAAAACCTGTAATTCCGCCATTTCTGTTTTGATTTTACAGTGTTCATCGGGCGGCATGAATTGCATGATATCTTGATTCTGCGGGTCGTTACGATTATGGCGATACCAAATTTATATCGTTTTATTTTTTACAAAATAATTTGTTTTTGTGACGCTGCATTCGAAGATGAACTGCATAGTTTTTCAAAGCAACAGCACTTCATAGGGCGGGAAGGGGTTAAAACCCACTCTCTGAAGCCCCCCTTCAAGATACATTTCAACTAATCTGGTCCCCATGGCAGAAATCTGTCTTTCCATCTGGCACCTCCAGCAGACTCCTTTCAGCCTAGTTTTTTTTTTTTTACCTCAGAGTTCCTCTTTTTCCCTTTTTTTAATTTCTTCTTTCCCTCCCCCCTTCTTCTCCTTCTCCCCCCACATTTTTTTTGAACTATTTCTAACAGGGGCTGTGCAGGATTAGAAAAATATGTCTGCTTTCTTCCAAAAACAGCACCACACCTATCCACAGGTTGTATCTGGTATTGCAGGTTAGCTCCATTGAAGTGAATGGTAATGACCTGTAGTACCACACACAACCTATGGACAGGTGTGGTGCTGGTTTTTGGAGAAAGCAGACAAGTTATCTTATCCTGGAGAACCCTTTGTCATGGATTGTTCTTGTGCGGAGATGCTCCCTGCATTATCCCTTTTCCTTTATGGCCGCTGATATGTTCTATTCAGCTTTATGGCCTCTGTGGTAAGTACACTGCCAGTCATTAAAGGGTTAACACTTCAGACCACTGTGGGTGACGTCACAATGTATGAGTTGTGCAGTGGTAATAAACTCCTGCAGTAATGATGATGAAGGTGCTGATGTCATAAATACAAATGTTTATGACATAAAGAAGATTCCATATTAGAAGGTTTTACTGCCACATTCAGCGCCATATTGGATGGGACTGAGGACCTTGAGCTTGACTTCCCCACCAATGCCGACCTGATGTAATTTGTAGGTTCTAGCAGGGAAACCCTTCACCCAAGAGCACTTCTTCATCACAGTGATGCCATCCTCTTCATACGGGTTGTCTGTAGTAGAGGGGGGTTTCCAGCAGGAGATCCCCCTCTATTAGCCAGAGCGGAGACAGGTGCTACAAGGAGGCATCTGGAGGACCCGTCTCATCCGTGGATCACCCATTCATTTTAATGGGTGCCCAGGTAGAGAGACATCCGCCTAGCCAACCAGATCAGCCGATTTATGTGTTTTATGTTGTTCGTTCATTGTATTGTCTTTCCTTGAAAATCTGAGAAAACGTACAAATTCTGTTACAAATGATATTTTGGCACCTGCTAAGCCCAGAGGAAGGGCAATCCTCCAGCCATGTTTTCCCTAGAGGTTTCCCCCACAGGGGGTTTTTCCTTTCCTGCGTGCTGGAGGGTGACTCTTCGTGAGTCGGAGGTTTGCCATTTTGGGTTTGGTCATATAATATAATAAAAGTTTTGACCATTTAACACCCAATTATAATGTTTTGTGTCTTTATTTTGCATTCTTTGGTTTGGTGATTGGGATTCTGGGTCTATCACATATCACAAAATCATAAGGCCGGACATCTACTTCCCACACTGACATAGAATGGAGACAACAAGCGTTGCTGCACAATTAAGTGTACACATCCTTACATTAAGATATTGCATTACGGTCTGTAGCCTTTGGGGGGAATATATTAACCTTTCTACAAAAAATGGGCGGGGCTTAGCAGAAATGTCCATCAATTTTACTATAATTTACGCCAGTAACTGATGTAAATTATAGCAGAAATCTATATGTATAATGCGGCCCAGATTTATCTCTGGGGGGCGTAACAAGGCAAAGGTCCGTGCCAGACCCATACCTCCCCCCCCAATCAGACTGTTTGCCCCCCCAATCAGACAATAAAATACATTTTAAAAATGTACTTACCTCACCACTCCGATTCTCCCTCCCGGATTCCCTCAGACTCTTACAGCAGGCCGCAGCATGTAGAGAGTACTGATGACAGGCCGCGTTGCAGCTAAAAGATGCGACACATTTATTAAGAGTCGTTCGCCTGTTTATAAATGTGGTGCATCTTACTCCAGCAAACTGTTTAATAGGACTGGTGTATGAAACGCCAGTATTAAAGGGAATGTGTCGCTAGAATTTTATTTTATTTTTCTCAGTTAAACAGTTAGTATATAAATTATTAATTTTGTTTTATTTATTTTTTTTCATAAGTCTGGAAATATTATAAATTAGATTCTAATTTATAACATTTCCATGTGCTGGTCACTAGAGGGAGCAATTCCCAAAATTGCAGCATTGGCATGTGGTAAAGCAACCTCATTGCCTGATGCTGCAAATTTGGAATAGACACACTCGCTCTGCCCCAGCACACACCAGTAAACATACCTACCAACTTTCAATTATCTAATCTAAGTAATCTCCGCCCACACATACCCGGTTCAGCCCACTCAGTATTATGTTCCCATAGGACCCACCACACAGTATAATGACAAATAGCTGCCCCCATACAGTTTAATGCTTCCTTAGCTACCCCTAGTACCAGTGCGCACATATAAAGCGCCAGTGCCCATATAGATAGTGTGACACACAGTGCCCATGTAGATGGTGCCAACCCCCCCAGGGATTCCACTCCAGGAGGAGCACCTGCCGTCACTGTCCATATATGGACAGTGACATAAGGCACTCCCTATAGGAGCAGAATCCCTGTCCAGAGCGTTGGCCACGCTGTGGCAAGGGATTGCACTCCAGGAGGAGCCCTTCATGTAATTTTACATATATGGACAGTGACATCAGGGGTTCCGCCTAGGAGCGGAATTCCCGGCCAGACCATCGGCAATGCAAAGGCAGTGGATTTCGGCTCCAGGAGTAGTCCCCGATGTCAATCTTCATATATGGATAGTGAGACAAGGGGCTCCGCACTTAAAGTAGCGCTGTGCCCGGGAATTCCTCGGCGAGTGGTACTAATACAGAAGCAGGGAGCTGACGATCCCTTACATTAGCATTGGATTCAACTGTATCTGCATCCTGAGGACGCAGATACAGTTGACACCAAGACATACCACCGGCCGCTTGGGACAGCGTAACACCGCCCGGAATACTGGATTGCTTAATATAGAATTGTACATCCTAGTATAATAGCTAAAGAAAATTAGCTAATGAGGTTTAGAGTTAGTTATATGTCGAAATTTTGATCTAAGGTATGTGCACCGTGACGGGCGGTAGTCATGTAGACTGAACGCTTCCATGATTTGAATACGCTGTGACGTGGCACATTGGGTCACGTGAACATGATATACAGGTTACATCAACACTTTCATGATGTATCTTGTGGTTCGCGCTTGGGCATTGGAGATGAAGAAGACTGGAAGTCAACATGGCGTTCTGGGCCGGATGAAGAAGAAAAGAGAACGTGAACGACTCCAATCTAAGAAGATGTCACCTGTGAGTCACTGAATTTCACTGCACTGTATTCACTTACACTACCGTTCAAAAGTTTGGGATCACCCAGACAATTTTGTGTTTTCCATGAAAACTCACACTTATATTTATCAAATGAGTTGCAAAATGACTAGAAAATATAGTCAAGACATTGACAAGGTTATAAATAATGATTTTTATTTATAATAATAATAATAATAATAATAATAATTTTCTCCTTCAAACTTGGCTTTTGTCAAAGAAGGCTCAATTTGCAGCAATTACAGCATTGCAGACCTTTGGCATTCTAGCTGTTAATTTGCTGAGGTAATCGAGAGAAATTTCACCCCATGCTTCCAGAAACCCCTCCCACAAGTTGGATTGGCTTGATGGGCACTTCTTGCGTACCATACGGTCAAGCTGCTCCCACAACAGCTCTATGGGGTTGAGATCTGATGACTGCGCTGGCCACTCCATTACAGATAGAATACCAGCTGCCTGCTTCTTCCCTAAATAGTTCTTGCATAATTTGGAGGTGCTTTGGGTCATTGTCCTGTTGTAGGATGAAATTGGCTCCAATCAAGCGCTGTCCACAGGGTATGGCATGGCGTTGCAAAATGGAGTGATAGCCTTCCTTATTCAAAATCCCTTTTACCTTGTACAAATCTCCCACTTTACCAGCACCAAAGCAACCCCAGACCATCACATTACCTCCACCATGCTTGACAGATGGCGTCAGGCACTCTTCCAGCATCTTTTCAGTTGTTCTGCGTCTCACAAATGTTCTTCTGTGTTATCCAAACACCTCAAACTTCGATTTGTCAGTCCATAACACTTTTTTCCAATCTTCCTCTGTCCAATGTCTGTGTGCTTTTGCCCATATTAATCTTTTCCTTTTATTAGCCAGTCTCAGATATGGCTTTTTCTTTGCCACTCTGCCCTGAAGGCCAGCATCCCGGAGTCGCCTCTTCACTGTAGACGTTCACACTGGCGTTTTGCGGGTACTATTTATTGAAGCTGCCAGTTGAGGACCTGTGAGGCGTCTATTTCTCAAACTAGAGACTCTAATGTACTTGTCTTGTTGCTCAGTTGTGCAGCGGGGCCTCCCACTTCTTTTTCTACTCTGGTTAGAGCCTGTTTGTGCTGTCCTCTGAAGGGAGTAGTACACACCGTTGTAGGAAATCTTCAGATTCTTTGCAATTTCTCGCATGGAATAGCCTTCATTTCTAAGAACAAGAATAGACTGTCGAGTTTCACATGAAAGCTCTCTTTTTCTAGCCATTTGGAGAGTTTAATCGAACCCACAAATGTAATGCTCCAGATTCTCAACTAGCTCAAAGGAAGGTCAGTTTTATAGCTCCTCTAAACAGCAAAACTGTTTACAGCGGTGCTAACATAATTGCACAAGGGTTTTCAAGTGTTTTCTAATCATCCATTAGCCTTCTAACATAGTTAGCAAACACAATGTACCATTAGAACACTGGAGTGATGGTTGCTGGAAATGGGCCTCTATACACCTATGTAGATATTGCATTAAAAACCAGACGTTTGCAGCTAGAATAGTCATTTAGCACATTAACAATGTATAGAGTGGATTTCTGATTAATTTAATGTTATCTTCATTGAAAAAAAACCTGTGCTTTTCTTTCAAAAATAAGGAAATTTCTAAGTGACCCTAAACTTTTCAACGGTAGTGTATATGGTCTGCAGAATGCCTGTGTAGGACTGATATCTGTCACTATATGGTGGGAATATTGGTCTTTGTTTTACTACACACGACACGTTCTTAGTACACAATTAAGATTGTTTATATTATTTCTATATAGTTGAAGTGTAGACCCCCAATAATTATTTCCTTTGGTGGGTCCAAGGTACCTCAGTCAGACACTGAGTGTACACATCCTTGCATTAAAATATTGTATTACTGTCTATAGCCTTAGAGGATAATTTATTAACCTTGCTAAGCTGCTTATCTGGCATAGAAAAGTCCCAAAAGTCGCAATTTGCGGGAAAGTTTTCGGTCAGTTTACGCTGCATTTGGCACTTTTTTGAAAAGGAGCGACAATTTTACTATCATTTACGCCAGTAACGGGCGTAATGTAAAGCAGAAATCAACGCCAGCTCCGAGCTAGTGTACAATTTTACATTGAGTGTGTAACAAAAGGCCTAAGCCAGACCCTGTATCTCCCCCACTAATCAGACTGTCTTGTGCCACAAGACAAGTTTTGCAACCCCCCTAAAAAAAAAATATATATATATATCTGAGACAGTGTATCTTTAAGGGTATATTCACGCGCTGTGTTTTCAGGCGTATTTCAGGGGGTAAACGCCTCCAAATAGGCCTGAAAAATCGGTAGCCCAATGCCTACAAACACTGCCTAATGAATTTTAAAAAGGCACGTAAAAAGAAGGAGCATGTCACTTCTTGAGCCGTTTTTGGAGATGTTTTTCATTGTGTCAATGGAAAATCAGCTCCAAAAACATCTAGAACTAAACACCTCAAAAAATGTCTTCAACTTCAAAAACGGCTGTAAATCAAAGGCTGTGTTCTCTGAAAACAGCTCTGTAATTTTCAACCATTTTTGACTTTGCGTGTGAACCCTAAGACTATGTGTAATGGGTTTGCCAGACACAGGTGCTGTGTCGACACCCGGGGTTAATCAGCCTTCATCAGCTCCAAGGTCTGCTAGAGTTACGCAATCTGTCACCACTCAGGCTGGCAGGCTGAGGAGAGGGAGAACCTATCACAGCCTGGCCTGACAGTTCTAGCTCCCGCCCTTGGTCTATTTTTACCCTCACTTGCTGCATGTTCCTTGCCTGTGATTGTCTGGTTTCCTGGCTCTGCGATTCTTGCTATTTACCTTATTGACCACTGTTGCTTATTAATCCTGGCTTGACTGACTATTCTCCTGCTCTGATTTGCTACTTCGTACTCTCCTGGTTTGTCTCGGTTCGTTCACCACTGCCTGTTGCTCACGGTGTTTCCGTGGGCAACTGCCCGTACCTCCCCCTTTTTCTTCTGTGTGCCCTTGTCTTGTGTTGTCTGTCTTGCACTTATTGAGCGTAGGGACCGTCGCCCAGTTGTATGCCGTCACTTAGGACAGGCCGTGAAAGTAGGCAGGGACTGAGTTGCGGGTACATTAGGGCTCACCTGTGCGTCTCCCTACCCCGTTTCATTACATAATCACAGGCCCTATACCTTTTCTTACCCTGGTCCCTGACTCTACTATGGACCCCCTTGAGGCCCTGGCTAAGCAAATGCAGGGTCTCTCACTACAGGTCCAAGACCTAGCTCAGAGGTTCAACCAGCGTGATGCTACCCAGGTAGTGCCCTTCACCTCACCTCTTGAACCCCACCTCAAGTTGCGCGACCGGTTCTCAGGGGACCGGAAGACTTTTTTCTCTTTTCGGGAGAGTTGTAGACTCTATTTCCAATTAAGACCCCACTCCTCAGGTTCTGAGAGCCAGGACAGCACCCAGGAATGGGCCCTCTCTTTGGCTCCTGACGCCCCTGAACTTTCTTCTGTTGACCTTTTTTTATCTGCTCTCGGGCTCATCTATGACGATACTGACAAGACTGCCTTTGCCGAGAGTCAGCTGGTGACCTTATGTCAGGGTATGAGACCCATTGAGGAGTACTGTTCTGACTTTAGGAAGTGGTGTGTAGCTTCTCGGTGGAATGACCCTGCCCTGAGGTGCTAGATTAGATTGGGTCTGTCGAATGCCCTGAAAGATCTGTTAGTTAGTTAGCCAACTTCAGACTCTCTAGATCAAGCTATGGCTTTATCGGTACGTCTTGACCAACGTCTCAGGGAATGACGACTTGAACGTTCTAGGGCTTCACCTCTGGCTCCCCTATGATGGTTCCAGAGGTTCCGTTGCTTCGTTCCTCCACGGAGAACTCGGATGAACAGATGCAACTCGGGGCCTCCGTGTCTCCCCAACAACGAGGAGATTTCCGCTGGAAGAATGGTCTCTGCTTCTACTGTGGGGATGACAAGCATCTTTTGAACTCCTGTCCCAGGCGCAAGAAAAAGCAGCCGGAAAACTTCCGCGCCTAAGTGACCATCGTGTAGGTCGCTTGGGCGCACAGGTATTTCCCGCAAAATTGAAGCCTTATAAAGTCTTGCTTCCCTTTCAGGTCTCTTTTGATGGAAGGTCTGCCACCGGCAGTGCCTTTGTGGATTCAGGGTCTGCTACTAATATTATGTCTGTGGAATTTGCTACGTCTCTAGCTATGCCATGAATTGGTTTGCCTAAACCTGTCCCGGTAGTGGGTATTGATTCCACACCACTTGCTAATGGTTATTTTATGCAGCATACCCCTGTTTATGAACTCATTGTTGGCTCCATTCATTTGGAGCAGTGTTCTGTGTTAGTGATGCAGGGGTTATCGTCCGATTTTATTTTAGGCCTTCCTTGGTTGCAGTTGCATAATCCCACTTTTAACTGGAATACTGGTGATCTTACTAAATGGGGTAATGAATGCATGACGTCATGTTTTTCTATTAATTTGGTTTCTCTCGTTGAGGAGGTGAACACTCTACCTGAGTTTATTCAGGACTTCGCTGATGTCTTTTCTAAAAGGGCCTCCGAAGTGTTACCTCCTCATAGAGAGTACGATTGCGCAATCGATTTGGTACCAATAGCTAAGCTCCCTAAATGTAGAATATTGAGAGAAAACGAAACACGGCGCCACATAGTGCAGGTTACCCAAGTGGGAATGGATAATTTGAGAAGAGTGATGCTTACCTCGAAGCAATGAAATTTGGGCGTTGGAGAGAAAAGTGCTGCTGCTGCCGGGACTCGAGGCCGGTGATTCCAGAAGAACGACCGCAGATACTATGCTGGGTAGGCTGAAAAAAAGAGTCTGCAAGGGCGCTGCTGCACACGGATAAGACCGAAGTGAAAACAACGGAATGTTGATGATAATCCAATGATAATCCAATGATGAAATGATGATGATTAAATAAAATTTAAAAATGAAAACCCTTCAACCTGATGGCCTTAATGATGTCTCTGAGTCCACTTTGGATTAATAATTGGCTTAATTACTAATTACTAATACAGTATTTTTTCCATTTTTTGATATATGTTTCAGTTCATGATATGACATTATATTATATATTCATGACTATACTGCTTTTTTGACCCATGTTGTCGTTTTAATATATTTGTGTATTTTATGTTTTGTACCATTGATGTTTTGTTCTATCTTCATCGTTACATTCCGTTACAGATTTATTCTGTATTTCTTTGTTATATCTTCAGGTCATATGCCCTTTGCCATCATCAGTATTAATAGTACATACTGTTAATTTTCAGTTACTGTCCTTTACATTTGTACATTGCATTATTTAGCCTTTTGTCCCCATATCATTCTTCATTTTTATTATTTCGTTCTTTACCTATTATCATTTACCGGTTGTCGGCTCTAATATCGGCTTTATAGCGCATCATTATACCATACCAGATTCAATTGTTCACTAATTTCTTATTAACTATTCATATCCAGTATTGGTACCCTCATTCTCTTAGTAATGCTCATATTTATGTTTTTGCATTCCAAATTTACACATATGACATCCCTTTTTTCTACATTCGTTGAGCTGTTATTTATTTATGTTTTACCGGCATTTGCCGACTGCATTCTTTTGTGTGTATTAGGATTAAGTTTCAATTGTCTTTTTTACTCTCCTGATTATCGTGCCATTATACGGCCTATTTATACATTTTACATACTTTTTATTCTTATATTGTTTATAATTGTTGTATTGACACCAGCACCTATTTATCCGTTTATTTCACGGATAACCCCTCATCCTGTTCTGCATCCCCTGATTTGGTACTACCTGTTTCATTGTTCCTATATTGTTTCCTAGCATATTGACTTGATCTTTCCTTTTTTATCATTTTTATTATTTTGATTACGTTTATTATTTTTTGGTCATTGTTATCTGTCATTTTTTAACCTTTGAACTCTGACGTCACTTGAACGCCCTGCCCCTGTTCACATTGGCGGGTTTTTTTGAACTTTATGACTCTATTTAAACTGTGATGTCTGTTCTATGTTTCACGACCTGATGAAGATGCCGGTACGGCATTGAAACGCGTAGTCGTATTACCAATAAAATTTTATTTAATCATCATCATTTCATCATTGGATTATCATCAACATTCCGTTGTTTTCACTTCGGTCTTATCCGTGTGCAGCAGCGCCCTTGCAGACTCTTTTTTTCAGCCTACCCAGCATAAATGTAGAATATTTAATCTCTCTTGTCCTGAACGTGAAGCCATAAGAGAATATTTCCAGGAAAGCCTGGCCAAGGGTTACATTCGCCCCTCTACTTCTCCGGTAGGTGCTGGCTTCTTCTTAGTAGGGAAGAAGAATGGTGGTCTTAGGCCGTGCATCGATTACTGAAATTTAAATAAGATAGGGAAAGGGCTAAAGGAAATGGGGCAGTTGCCCACGGCAACACCGTGAGCAACAAGAGTAGTGAAAGAGTCGAGTCAAACCAGGAGTGCACGTGGTGCCAAACGCAGAGCAGGAGAGTAGTCAGTAAAGCCAGGTTCAATATGAAGCAGAGGTCAATAGGAAAAGCAGGAACAGCAGAGCCAGGAAGAAAGAGAATCACAGGCAAAGGACAAGCAGCAAATTAAGGTATAAGTAGACAAAGGGCGTGAGCTAGGACCGTCTGGCCAGGCTGTGATAGGTTCTCCCACTCCTCAGCCTACCAGCCTGAGTGGTAGCATAACGAGTCACTCTAGCAGTCCTAGGCACAGATGCAGGCTGATTAACCACGGGCGTTGACACAGATGCTGTGTCTGGCAAATCTTTTACACTTAGCCATTAAATGGGCATTTGAAGAGTGGCTCCACTTCCTGGAGGGGGCTAGGCACCAGGTAACAGTCCTTACTGACCACAAGAATCTGGTTTTCCTAGAATCTGCCCAGAGGCTAAACCCGAGACAAGCTCGATGGGCATTGTTTTTTACGAGATTCAACTTTGTGGTTACCTATAGGGCCGGGTCAAAAAATATTAAAGCTGATTCTCTGTTGCGTAGCTTTATGGCCACCCCTCCTCCCGAGGAGGATCCCGCTTGTATTTTGCCCCCATGTTTAATCATTTCCTCTGTGGATTAAGACTTAGTCTCCGAAATTGCGGCTGATCAAGCTTCTGCTCCTGAGAACCTTCCTGAGACCAAGCTATTTGTTCCCCTGCAATTCCGGCTAAGGTTGCTCAGGGAGAATCATGACTCCGCACTATCTGGCCATCCAGGCATCCTGGGTACCAAGCACCTCATTTCTAGAAACTATTGGTGGCCTGGGTTGCTTAAGGACGTTAAGGCCTACGTCGCCGCTTGTGAAATTTGTGCTAGGTCCAAGACTCCCAGGTCCCGACCTGCGGGCTTACTATGTTCTTCGCCAATTCCCCAGAGACCTTGGACCCATATCTCCATGGATTTTATCACCGATCTGCCTCCGTCCCAAGGCAAGTCGATGGTGTAGGTTGTAGTAGACCGCTTCAGTAAGATGTGCCACTTTGTACCCCTCAAGAAACGACCCAATGCCAAGACGTTAGCTACCTTGTCAAACACATCCTTCGTCTCCATGGGGTTCCGGTCAATATTGTTTTTGACAGAGGGGTACAATTTGTTTCATTGTTTTGGAGAGCTTTCTGTAAGAAGCTTGAGATTGATCTGTCCTTTTCCTCGGCCTTCCATCCTGAAACTAATGGCCAAACTGAGAGGACTAATCAGTCTCTAGAACAATACTTAAGGTGTTTTTATCTCAGACTGTCAATATGATTGGGTCTCCTTCATTCCCCTCGCCGAATTTTCCCTTAATAACCGGGTCAGTAACTCGTCGGGGGTTTCCCCCTTCTTCTGTAATTTTGGGTTTAATCCATGGTACTCCTCTGTTTCACCTGGTGGTTCCAACAATCCCGAGGTAGATGTCGTTCATCGGGAACTGTGCACAGTCTGGGCCCAGGTTCAGAAGAACCTTGAGGCATCCCAGAGCATCCAAAAGACTCAGGCAGATAAAAGACGTTCAACTAACCCTCTGTTTGTGGTCGGGGATCTGGTCTGGCTGTCTTCTAAAAATTTGTGCCTTAAAGTTCCGTCCAAGAAGTTTGCTCCCCGGTATATAGGGCCATACAAAATCATTGAGGTCCTCAACTCTGTCTCCTTCCGGCTGGAGTTATCCCCGTCTTTTCAGATACACAACGTGTTCCATGCCTCCCTCTTGAAAAGCTGCTCCCTGTCCTTGTCTACATCGAGGAAACCTCCGGACCCTGTTCTCACTCCGGATGGGGTAGAATTCGAGGTAGCCAAGATTCTGGACAGCAGGATGGTCCAAGGCTCCCTCCAGTACCTGGTCCATTGGAGAGGATACGGGCCAGAGGAGAGGACTTGGGTACCCGCCCGGGATGTTCACGCCGGTATATTGCTCAGGAAGTTCCATCTTCGGTTCCCCAACAAGCCAGGCCCACCTATGAAGGGTCCAGTGGCCCCTCATAAAAGGGGGGGTACTATAAAGGGTTTGCCAGACACAGGTTCTATGTCGACGCCCTTGGACTATTTTTACCCTCACTTGCAGCATGTTCCTTGCCTGTGATTGTCTGGTTTCCTGGCTCTGCGATTCTTGCTATTTACCTTATTGACCGCTGTTACTTATTAACCCTGACTTGACTGACTATTCTCCTGCTCTGATTTGCTACTTCGTACTCTCCTGGTTTGTCTCGTCTCGTTCACCACTGCCTGTTGCTCACAGTGTTTACGTGGACAACTGCCCCTACCTCCCCCTTTTTCTTCTGTGTGCCCTTGTCTTGTGTTGTCTGTCTTGCACTTATTGAGCGTAGGGACCGTCGCCCAGTTGTCCGCCGTCACTTAGGACGGGCCGTGCTAGTAGGCAGGGACTGAGTTTCGGGTAGATTAGGGCTCACCTGTCCGTCTCCCTACCCCGTTTCATTACACTATGACACCTGATAGCTCTGCTACTTGATAGGAGACAGCGGCTCATCAGACAGTATCACATATAATATGCTTAGATACAACGGCTTAGCAGACAGTATCACACATGCTAGGCCCAATTAAAAGGTGAATTGGGTAAAAATGTCTTATGGTGTTTTTCGATAAAGGTCATTTGAACTGGTATCATTTAAACAGTTAACCGATGAATGGCGCTGTTTATGTGGAATTTACCCTGCGGACTAATGTATCATATAATGTATTAAATTTTTTTTTTTTTAAAACTACATTTTGTGGGGTGAATTGAAAAAAAAACCTGTAATTACGCCATTTCTGTTTTGATTTTACAGTGTTCATCGGGCGGCATGAATTGCATGATAACTTGATTCTGCGGGTCGTTACGATTAGGGCATGACCACACATGGCGGAATTCCTCCGCAACTGTCCGCATCAATGCCGCACAGAATCTGCGTTGCAGATTCTGCAGCGGATCTGCACAAAATGTGCAGAAAATTGATGCGGACTGGCCGCTGCGGACTGCAGGAAAAGTGCTTCTCTTCTCCCTATTCAGTGCAGGATAGAGAGAAGGGACAGCACTTTCCCTAGTGAAAGTCAAAGAAATTCATACTTACCGCCCGTTGTCTTGGTGACGCGTCCCTCTTTCGGCATCCGGCCCGACCTCCCTGGATGACGCTCCAGTCCATGTGACCGCTGCAGCCTGTGCTTGGCCTGTGATTGGCTGCAGCCGTCACTTACACTGAAACGTCATCCTGGGAGGCCGGACTGGAGACAGACGCAGGGAGTTCTCGGTAAGTATGAACTTATATTTTTTTTTACAGATACATGTATATTGAGATCGGTAGTCACTGTCCCGGGTGCAGAAACAGTTACTGCCGATCGCGTAACTCTTTCAGCACCCTGGACAGTGACTATTTACAGACGTCTCCTAGCAACGCTCCCGTCATTACGGGAGCCCCATTGACTTCCTCAGTCTGGCTGTAGACCTAGAAATACATAGGTCCAGCCAGAATGAAGAAATGTCATGGTAGTAAAAACAATACGCTCCGCGGCACACATAAGATCTGCGGACTTCATTGCGGAATTTTGACTCTCCATTGAAGTCAATGGAGAAATTCCGCCATGAGTCCGCAACCAGTCCGCCACTGCTCCGCAACAGACAGAGCATGCTGCGGACACCAAATTCCGCTCCGCAGCCTATGCTCCGCAGCGGAATTGTACGCATCGTGTAAACGAACACTGCTAAATTAAAGTGAAAGTCAATGGAGAAACGGCTCCGCTGCGGATTAACGCTGCGGAGTGTCCGCAGCGGAATTTAAGTGAAATTCCGCTATGTGTGAACCCGCCCTTACGGCGATACCAAATTTATATCGTTTTATTTTTTACAAAATAATTTGTTTTTGTGACGCTGCATTCGAAGATGAACTGCATAGTTTTTCAATGCAACAGCACTTCATAGGGCGGGGAGGGGTTAAAACCCACTCTCTGATGCCCCCCTTCAAGATACATTTCAACTAATCTGGTCCCCATGGCAGAAATCTGTCTTTCCATCTGGCACCTCCAGCAGACTCCTTTCAGTCTAGTTTGATTTCTTTTACCTCAGAGTTCCTCTTTTTCCCTTTTTTTAATTCTTTCCTTCTCCCCTTCTTCTCCTTCTCCCCCCACTTTTTTTTTTCTATTTCTAACAGGGGCTGTGCAGGATTAGAAAAATATGGCTGCTTTCTTCCAAAAACAGCACCACACCTATCCACAGGTTGTATCTGGTATTGCAGTTTAGCTCCATTCAAGTGAATGGTAATTTTAGCGTCCATGGCCGTGGGCCGTCGGGTTTACTCACCTCCGGATGCCCGCAGCCAAGGATCTGTGAGCGCTGGTCCCCATCTCCTTCCTAGGAGACGCCAGCGTTCACTTCCGCTCCGATCGGCTGTGTCCCGTAGGGTGCGCGCGCACGCTCATGCCCGGCCTTAAAGGGCCAGCGAGCGCAAATAGGAGGAAGTCATCATCATCAACTGCCACGATTTCCTGGTCTATAAGAAGGCCCCTGGCCTTCTAATTCTTGCCTGAGCGTTGTTAGTTTTCCCAGTCTGTCTTGCAAATGGTCCCTTAGTGTTTCCCGTTCCTGTTTCCTGTGCTTTGCCTTAGTATCAAGTCGTGCCACGTCCTGTGTCATCTGCCACATCCAGAGGAATCTGCCAGGTCCTGTGTCATCTGCTACGTCCAGAGGAATTTGCCACGTCCTGTGTCATCTGCCACGTCCAGAGGAATCTGCCACGTCCAGAGGAATCTGCCACGTCCAGAGGAATCTGCCACGTCCTGTGTCATCTTCCACGTCCCCAGGAATCCGCCACATCCTGTGTCATCTGCCACATCCCCAGGAATCCGCCACGTCTGGCGCAACTTGCGGCTCCTGTGTCATCCGCCACGTTTGGCGCTGTCTGCTGCAACCATCTCCATCTGTGCCAGAGCTTCGGTCACCGTCTGAACTATCCAGCTACCCTTTTGCGGGACATTGTATTTCTGGAGTTTCCTGTGGTTTGGCCAGCTGCCTTCCCGCTACTGCGGTACGGCCTAGTGGGTCCACTAACCCGCTCCGTGACAGTAATGAGCTGTAATACCACACACAACCTATGGACAGGTGTGGTGCTGGTTTTTGGAGAAAGCAGACAAGTTATCTCATCCTGGACAACCCTTTGTCATGGATTGTTCTTGTGCGGAGATGCTCCCTGCATTATCCCTTTTCCTTTATGGCCGCTGATATGTTCTATTCAGCTTTATGGCCTCTGTGGTAAGTACAGTCAGTCAGTAAAGGATTAACACTTCAGACCACTGTGGGTGACGTCACAATGTATGAGTTGTGCAGAGGTAATAAACTCCTGCAGTAATGATGATGAATGCGCTGATGTCATAAATACAAATGTTTATGACATAAAGAAGATTCCATATTAGAAGGTTTTACTGCCACGTTCAGCGCCATATTGGATGGGACTGAGGACCTTGAGCTTGACTTCTCCACCAATACCGACCTGATGTAATTTGTAGGTTCTAGCAGGGAAACCCTTCACCCAAGACCACTTCTTCATCACAGTGATGCCATCCTCTTCATACGGGTTGTCTGTAATAGAGGGGGTTACCAGCAGGAGATCCCCCCCTATTAGCCGGAGCGGAGACAGGTGCTACAAGGAGGCATCTGGAGGACCCGTCTCATCCGTGGATCACCCATTCATTTTAATGGGTGCCCAGGTAGAGAGACATCCGCCTAGCCAACCAGATCAGCCGATTTATGTGTTTTATGTTGTTCGTTCATTGTATTGTCTTTCCTTGAAAATCTGAGAAAACGTACAAATTCTGTTACAAATGATATTTTGGCACCTTCTAAGCCCAGAGGAAGGGCAATCCTCCAGCCATGGTTTCCCTAGAGGTTTCCCCCACAGGGGGTTTTTCCTTTCCTGCGTGCTGGAGGGTGACTCTTCGTGAGTCGGAGGTTTGCCATTTTGGGTTTGGTCATATAATATAATAAAAGTTTTGACCATTTAACACCCAATTATAATGTTTTGTGTCTTTATTTTGCATTCTTTGGTTTGGTGATTGGGATTCTGGGTCTATCACATATCACAAAATCATAAGGCCGGACATCTACTTCCCACACTGACATAGAATGGAGACAACAAGCGTTGCTGCACAATTAAGTGTACACATCCTTACATTAACCCCTTCCCGACATTTTCCGTATGGGTACGCCATGGAAAGTTATGACTTCCCGCAAATTGCCGTATCCATACGCCAAATGTTTGGTACCGGCTCTGAAGCTGAGTCGGTGCCATCATCGCCGGATATCAGCTGTATCTTACAGCTGACATCCGGCTGTAATGGCGGGGACCGAAATTAGCTTCGATCCCCTCTATTAACCCCTTAAGTGCAGCACTCAAATGCGAGTGCTGCACTCAAGGTGTTTGCAGCTCATCGGAACCCCAGCAATGAAATTGCCGGGGTTCCGGTGGCTGCAATGGCAACCGGAGGCCAAATACTGGCCTCCCGGTCTGCCTAGCACGGAAGCCGGTCAAGATCCGCCCGGCGTAGCCGCCGGCAAGATGGCGCCGCCTCAGGAGTTGATCAGGCGTCATCAGCGGTGGAAGTCAGCTGTATGTTACAGCTGACATCCACCTGTAATGGCAGGAACCAGAGCTAGCTCCGATCCCTGCCATTAACCCCTTCGATGCAGCAATCGAAAGCGATTGCTGCATCGTAGTGGTTACTAGCAGATCACCAGCCCTGACAGGCAATCAGGACTGGTGACTGCTGCTATGGCAACAGGAGACACAATGGCCTAATGGGCTTGCTGTCAGTGAATAACTGACAGATCTAATACATTGCACTACGTAGGTAGTGCAATGTATCAGAAAAAAACCATCAGACAGTTGGAACTTCAAGTCCCCTAGTGGGACTTGAAAAAAAGTGTAAAAGAAAGTATAAAAAAGTGTAAAAAAAAGTGAAAAGTTTGAAAACAATAAAAGTTTCAAGTAATAAAATAAAACACAATCGCCCTTTTTCTCTTATCAAGTCCTTTATTATTGAAAAAAAATAACAAACCATACGTATTTGGTATCACCGCGACATTAACGACCTGAGGTATCAAAATATTATATTATTTATTGCACGCGGTGAACAGCGTAAATAAAAACCCGTAAAAACTTTACCTGAGATTCTGTTTTTTGGTCACTTTGCCCTACAAATATTGGAATAAAAAGTGATCAAAAAGTCGCACGTATCCAAAAATGGTACCTATAAAAACTATAGCTTGTCTCGCAAAAAACAAGCCCTCATACAGCTCCGTCGACAAAAAAATTGGAAAGATATGGTTCTCACAACTTGGCGACAGAAAAAATACATTCTTTTTACAGAAGTCATTTTATTGTGCAAAAAGTTGTAAAACATAAAAAAGTGCTAGAAATTAGGTATCGCCGGAATCGTACGGACCCACAGAATAAAGTTAACAGGTAATTTATAACGCTTGGTGAACGCTGTATAAAGAAAACTAAAAAATCTGTGCCAGAATTGCGTTTTTTTGTTTACCTGGCCTCTCAAAAAATAGGATAAAAGGTGATCAAAAAGTCGCATGTACCCCAAAATGGTACCAATAATAACTACAGCTCGTCCCGCAACAAACCACATCGGCACCAGAGGCTACAGTTGATTCTGCAGCAGCATCAGCGTTTGCAGGTAAGTCGATCTTACCTGCAAACGCTGATGCTGCTGCAGAATCAACTGTAGCCTCTGGTGCCGATGTGGCCGTCACGATGCAGGACCTGTGAGTGACGTCACAGATCTGCACTGTCAGAAGCTGGGCGTTCTGAAGAGAAGTGGATGATACTTCTCTTCAGAGCGCCCAGCTAGTGAAAGTATTAAAAACGCCCCGATGTACGCACCTAATACACGCCCACTTGGACTTTTACTTTTAAACACACCCACTTGGACTTTTGCAAGCCTCATTTGCATAACTACAAAAATGGTCATAACTTGGCCAAAAATGCTCGTTTTTTAAAAATAAAAACGTTACTGTAATCTACATTGCAGCGCCGATCTGCTGCAATAGCAGATAGGGGTTGCAAAATCTGGTGACAGAGCCTCTTTAAATACTGAACATATCGAGCAAATTTTGCCAGTAACATCAAGTCCAATGTGTCACGAGAAAACAGTTTCAGAATCGCTTGGATAGCTAAAAGCATTCCGACGTTATTACCACATAAAGTGACACATGTCAGATTTGAAAAACGAGGCTCTGTCAGGAAGGTCAAAAGTGGCTAAAGAGGGAAGGGGTTAAGATATTGTATTACGGTCTGTAGCCTTTGGGGGGAATATATTAACCTTTCTACAACAGTTTACTAGCGTAGAAAATTCACAAAATGCACAAATGTCAACATTTTTGGGGGCAAAAAATGGGCGGGGCTTAGCAGAAATGGCCAACAATTTTACTATAATTTACGCCAGTAACTGATGTAAATTATAGCAAAAATCTATATGTAGAGAAGAGGAGAGATTGATCCAGCGCTAGTATAGGTTTAAAAGGGAAAAACACGTCCCATGTTTATTGTAGAAATGATTAAAATTGGAAGGGAGACGCAGTCCCAAGGCAAAGAGTAGGAGAAGTGTGGGTGAGTGCCCAAGCCACAAGCTTGGAGACCCGTGCAGGACTTAGACTAGGCTGACGTGAAAAGGTGTCAGCCTAGCCTAAAGCCCATTAGTGACTCACGTGAAAAGGCGTATTGGTGGTCACTAAGGGGTTAACTATCTAAAAGGTTCATATATACACATAAGGGCTAAAGGTGAAAACACAGAGGGGCTCACCATATATCCAGCGTATAACTGTGTCCTCCAAATCTTACGGAGCAGGAGTTGTTCTAGATTCCTGTTTATATCCCATTTTAGACAATGAATTGACATATCGCAAACTTGTGGCGAAACCAAGCACCGCATGTAGGGAATCTTTAAAAAATCTGCTAGAAGAAGGAATTGGATTAGCAGTATTAGCCAAGAAACAGGCAGAATACTTACTGATAGAATTCCCTATTGTTCCCATATTCCATGGGATGCCAAAAATCCATTACTTTCAATGGTCTTGAAACTTGGGTTATCTGTGACGTAGTTGGCTAGTACCCCTGCAAACAGGCCTGCCATCAGGGTAGTACCACTGGTACTACTGTCAGGGGCCTGGCCAAATAGTAAAATAAAGTGGGCAGCCGCCGCTCATCAAGGTTATGATCAGCGGTAATTGGTTTGTAGAAAGGAATGGGACCCATGCAGGGGCCAGAAGCAGCGGCCAGCTCTGCAACTTGGTAAGTGACTCTGTTTTAAAGCAGTAGATTCAGTTTAATAATTTTTTTATGTTGCCCCTCTGCTCCCACCTTCCCACCGGTCTCTCTCCCACCTTCCCACCGGTCTCTCTCCCCTTCCCACCGGCCTCTCTCCCCTTACCACCGGTCTCTCTCCCCTTCCCCTCCCCAGACCCCGGTCAAGCGTCATATCCACTCTGGCCCAACTCCCACCTCGGCCACCTTCCGTTCTCTTAGCCTACTCCTCCGCCCGCTCACAGAGTCCCTGACACTTTGCGATTGGGACCCAGATGTATTTCCTCAAATGGAATTCCACTGACTGTATGAGACCCAGACATTTCTGATGGCGGGCCTGCCTGCATAACACATATTCCGGCAATCAAGGCAATGGAATTCCATTTGCGGAAATACACCAGGTATTCCAAATGTCTACAAGAATTTATTTTAATGTCAGTGGAGTATCTGCGCTCACATAATTACTTCTGCCTTGATAGTTTTATTTTATTGCAGACAGAAGACGCCCTGATGGGGTCAAAATTATCCCTCTCCATGGACAATTTGTTTATGACCTGGTGGGAGAACAACATTTTTTCAGACGCTACATCGACAATCTTTTTTTGTTTAGGGGTCGTGATGTGGTGTCTGTACCACCATTTATGGAATACAATAAAACCAATACATTTAATTTAGAATGTTACAGGCTCGGCATCCATGGATTCTGTTACCTTCTTCGAGATTACGTTACAGGGGAATTGTAATACAGAAAAGGAATCATTTTGTGAACCCTCTTCGGGCACTACCATCCTTAATGCTAGGAGCTGTCACCCAGCTCACACCATCTAGGCAATACCTACAGGGGACCTTATAAGAACTAGGGTAGCCTGCTCAAATGACAAGACATTTCACAACCAATGTATAAATATTGACCGTGGATTACATCTTACAGGATATTAACAATGGATGTTAAGAAGGGCATCAAAACAAAGGACACAAGAATCCATCTTGTTTAATAATAAATACTGAAGCACGAGAGATCAATTACCGGTTTCTTCAACGGCATAGAGCCAAAAGTTTGGAGAAATACCAAAAAATTATTCAGAAAAAACGAACCCATGTTAAATCCTGATCCAGTCCTGACACAAATTGTGGGTAAAGGCTGCCCTTGGGTCACCTAGAGGATGAGATCTCTTAGTTACATGTTGTCACAAGTCTTTTCTACAGTGTCGCTAACAACAAAACTTGACTTTCCCAAAAAAAAAAATATTTTTTAAAAAGTACTTATGATATTGATGTGTTTATAAAAATTGTACTAAGCATCATGTCATTTATGCCATTAAATGCAAACAATGTGGTCACGTGTATGTACGGATGTAGCCATCTTTATCTTGACTCGGATAACTTGCTGAAGCGTGATATCACACAACAAAAGTCATTAAAAAGTCATTGAAAAAACACTGACACTGTGTATTTAAAGAGGCTCTGTCACCACATCATAAGTGCCCTATATTGTACATGATGTGATCGGCGCTGTAATGTAGATAACAGTGGTCCTAGTAATAAAGAGGCTGTCACCACATTATAAGTGGCCTATCTTGTACATGATGTGATCAGCGCTGTAATGTGGATTACAGTGGTCCTAGTAATAAAGAGGCTCTGTCACCACATTATAAGTGCCCTATATTGTACATGATGTGATCGGCGCTGTAATGTAGATAACAGTGGTCCTAGTAATAAAGAGGCTCTGTCACCACATTATAAGTGGCCTATCTTGTACGTGATGTGATCGGCACTGTAATGTAGATAACAGTGGTCCTAGTAATAAAGAGGCTCTGTCACCACATTATAAGTGCCCTATATTGTACATGATGTGATCGGCGCTGTAATGTAGATAACAGTGGTCCTAGTAATAAAGAGGCTCTGTCACCACATTATAAGTGCCCTATCTTCTACATAATGTGATCGGCGCTGTAATGTGGATTACAGTGGTCCTAGTAATAAAGAGGCTCAGTCACCACATTATAAGAGGCCTATATTGTACATGATGTGATCGGCGCTGTAATGTGGATAACAGTGGTCCTAGTAATAAAGAGGCTCTGTCACCACATTATAAGTGGCCTGTATTGTACGTGATGTGATCGGCGCTGTAATGTGGATTACAGTGGTCCTAGTAATAAAGAGGCTCTGTCACCACATTATAAGTGGCCTATATTGTACATGATGTGATCGGCGCTTTAATGTAGATAACAGTGGTCCTAGTAATAAAGAGGCTCAGTCACCACATTATAAGTGGCCTATATTGTACATGATGTGATCGGCGCTGTAATGTGGATAACAGTGGTCCTAGTAATAAAGAGGCTCTGTCACCACATTATAAGTGCCCTGTCTTCTACATGATGTGATTGGCGCTGTAATGTGGATTACATCAGTGTTTTTTAATTAGAAAAATGATCATTTTTGACGGAGTTATGACCTATATTAGCTTTATGTGAATGAGTTTCTCAATGGACAACTGGGCGTGTATTTACTATATGACCAAGTGGGCGTTGTAAAGAGAAGTGTATAACGCTGACCAATCAGTGACCAATCAGCGTCATACACTTCTCTCCATTCATTTACACGGCAGATAGCGATATACTGTATCTATATCGCTATTTGCAGTCACATAAACACACTATAACGTTACTCATGTGTCATGACAATTAATATACATACGTGTATTCATTCCCCTGACCACTTCTGTAGCGTCTCTGTGATTTACAGCATAGCAGGGGTAGTCTCGCGAGATTACGCTGTAAACTGTCATTCACAGCGAGATCTCTCTGTGCTGTGCTGTAAATCACAGAGACGTGCAGAGAAGTGGTCAGGAGAATGAATACACGTCACGTCCTGGCTGGAGGTAATGTATATTCATTGTCAGGACACTGCAGTAACGTTATAGTGTGTTTATGTGACTGCACATAGCGATATAGATATATCGCTATCTGCAGAGTAAATGAATGGGGAGAAGTGTATGACGCTGATTGGTCACTGATTGGTCAGCGTCATACACTCCTCTGTACAACGCCCACTTGGTCATATAGTAAAACACGCCCAGTTGTCCATTGAGAAACTCATTAGCATAAAGCTAAAATAGGTCATAACTCCGTCAAAAATGATCGTTTTTCTAAATAAAAAACACTGCTGTAATCTACATTACAGCGCCGATCACATCACGTACAAGATAGGCCACTTATAATGTGGTGACAGAGCCTCTTTATTACTAGGACCACTGTTATCTACATTACAGCGCCGATCACATTACGTACAAGATAGGCCACTTATAATGTGGTGACAGAGCCTGTTTAAGGCGTTGAAAGTCAAGATAAAGCCGGCTACATCTGTAGGGCGCACGATTAGAAACTTCAAAACGCGCATTGTAGAACACATTTCAGATACAAAAACAAAAAAACCACTAATGCCTCCCGGTGCAGAAAAACACTTCTTAGAATCACATAATGGTAATTTTTAAAGCTTATGGGGAAATGTATTAACCTTTCTACGCCAGTTTTCTAAAAGGGGGCTTCCCAAAAGTGGGGGGGTGACAGCACCCCAACAAATTTATAATAATTTACACCTGGCGTAAACTATAGTGGAAATCTCCGCCTGCTAATAATTGTCAAAAATGTCACTATGTGGAGCGTAGCAAGGTAGAGGCCCATGCCAGGCTCCTCTCCGTCCCCTCTATCGGGCAATTAAATAAAAAATGAATGCTCACCTCAGCACTCCTCTTCTGGTCCCCTCATGTTCTCTCCGCAGCCTGCGGCTCATACAATGCACTGATGACGTTGAGTGCTGTGTCACATATAAAGGACCTGACGCTGCTCGGTGTCAGTGCATTGTATGGGCAGCAGGGAGCCTTAGGGGATCAAGGGGGAAGAAGAGAAGCGGAGAAACGATTATACTTATTTTTTATTTTACATTATGTCGGATGGGTAGGGGGAATGGATGGAGCATGGCCGCGGTCGCTGCATAACGATTGTGGCGCACGAACGGCCGAAAGATGTGACACATTTAATAACTGTATTTCATCTTACTCCAACTTTCTTTATATTAAGGCTGGCATATGAAATGCCATCTTAATAAATTCCCCCCAATGTTTTTATGGCCTTGAAGAAGTGAAGAAACCAAAGACGGGTGGAGATTGGAGAAGACACTTCCTGAATAGGGAGGCGTTCTGCGATCTGCAGCTTCATACAAGATTCCCGAAGGTTCTTAATTGGAGGAATGATCTGTTATATGTTTACTTAAGTGGAATAACACGTAATACACAATGTATATATCAACGACATAGCATAACAGTCATTTTCCTCTCGTAATATGCAGTTTGATGACTTTTATGGCGATTTGTTTTTAAATATTGCATATTTAAATATGGTGCTAAACTCCTGTTAAATAAAGATTCAGCTTCTCCCCTACTTGAGTAGCTGCGCAGCACCTGCACGAACTTGAGAATGTGCCTCTCTGGTCATGTGATCACAGGTCCTGCACACAAAACACAACAGCACTACACAAACTATCTATGCAGTTTGGTCACTAGATGGCAGCAAAGCACTAAAATGATATACACATACATGTTTACATAGGCGGCATACATGTTTACATAGACGGCATACATGTTTACATAGGCGGCATACACGTTTACATAGACGGCATACATGTTTACATAGGCGGCATACATGTTTACACAGGCGGCATACATGTTTACACAGGCGGCATACACGTTTACATAGGCGGCATACATGTTTACATAGGCAGCATACATGTTTACATAGGCGACATACATGTCTACATAGGCAGCATACATGTTTACATAGGCGGCATACATGTTTACATAGGCGGCATACATGTTTACATAGGCGGCATACATGTTTACATAGGCGGCATACATGTTTACATAGGCGGCATACACGCGGCATACACGTTTACATAGGCGGCATACACGTTTACATAGGCGGCATACATGTTTACATAGGCGGCATACATGTTTACACAGGCGGCATACATGTTTACATAGGCGGCATACACGTTTACATAGGCGGCATACACGTTTACATAGACGGCATACACGTTTACATAGGCGCATACATGTTTACATAGGCAGCATACATGTTTACATAGGCGGCATACATGTTTACATAGGCGGCATACATGTTTACATAGGCGCATACATGTTTACATAGGCGCATACATGTTTACATAGGTGGCATACATGTTTACATAGACGGCATACATGTTTACATAGACGGCATACATGTTTACATAGGTGCCATACATGTTTACATAGGCGGCATACATGTTTACATAGGTGGCATACATGTTTACATAGACGGCATACATGTTTACATAGGCGGCACGCTTGGTGCTAAACTTGTAAATAAAAACACAACAATCAAAAGTATCATCAACTATAAATTTATAATCCATGCCCACCTGCGGCGGCTGCTACGCATAGCCTCACCATTGTGGTCGGACAGTCTGAAGGTGACAGTGGAGAGGATTATTTTCACACACTTCTACACTGGTTTGGACTGGTTCACTGGATTCCCAGTTTGATCGGCTGCTTGTCTCATTTGAATTAAGAACCTCCTGAGCTCAGGACAAGGGGCAAATAACAGAAATAGTCCCAGAAAAAGTATCTCTCCACCTGCAGCAAAATGGACAAAGTGGTTCCCCCCATTCCTCACACTGGCCCCAGATGAAACTGCTATGGCGAAACTCCAGTTGGCGACATGTTGTCAGCAATCCTGTATTTAATAGAAGTGCATGTTCTGCGCTGTGTGACCGAGGCCTAAATCTTTTCATGCATATTTTGAGCTTTTCTCAGATTTTTCAGGGACAGATTATACGATATGTACCAACGTGGTGTTTCCTTCGAGGATTCTTACAACATTTAAAAAACACAGGGGTATATGACCTGGACATCCACAGACCCTTCCCCCCTGCCCTTTACTATTGGTTACAACTTGTCAATAAATATGTCCTCCTGTATAACATTTTATATATGAGTAGGAAATGTCCCTACAAATTAGAAAAGATTTGGTCCCGATGGGTTAAGCTGAAAGAAACGGCTACGTAACTTGTAGCTCAAATGTGAAGGAAATCATTATCTATCCTTACAACTAAGGCTTCGTTCACATCGGCGTTGGGACTCCGTTTATGGGTTCCGTCGGACCTTTCTGTCAGGGAAACCCATGAACGGACTCCAAACTGAAACCATAGGTTTTTCCATTTGCATCACTATTGATTTTAATGGTGATGGATTCTGTGAAAATGGTTTCCATTTGTCACCGTTGTGCAAGGGTCTTTTGTCATTTTGACGGAATAAATACCGTAGTCGACTGTGCTATTCATTCTGTCAAAACGATGGAACCCTCACACAACGGTGATAAACGGAAACCATTTGCGCCGGATCCATCACCATTGAAATCCATGGTGAAGCAAACGGAAACCTATGGTTTCTGTTTGTTTAAGGTTTGGATTCCGTTCATGGGTTCCTCTGACGGAAAGGTTCGACCGAACCCATGAACGGAACCCATGAACAGAGTCCTGATGCAGATGTGAACGAAGCCTTAGATGAGGAAATGGACGCCTCTGTGTGACTGGTTGGGTTTGTTGGTTAAATACAATTGAATGTGTTATTATTTGCTTTTCATGCTTTGTTGTTTTTTGTCCGTTTTTTTTTTTTTTTTTCAAAATTATAAATTAAGCCTTTGAAAAATGAAAAAAAAAAAAAAATGGCAGGGAAATAGTTACCAATTTTCAGATTACTATTCAGATCACTAAAATTCTAATGCCAATTTAATAAAATGTGGTGAAAATCCACATGTGAACAGACTCTAATTGAAGCTGAAGGATCTCCAGCTCGTCTTGGTGGCCGTACATCTTATTTTTCCTTTTTGTACACAATCCCCCCCAGTACTATATTGTAAAGCTTAGACGCTGTTTTCTTATTTTCTCCTGTATGTATTCTGTTGTATTAGGCAATTGTGTCTTTTTTATATGGTTCCCATTAGTGGAATGAAGGGAAAACGTTTCCATAAGGGAGAGATGTGGGAAGGTTTTTCCTGCTTTCCTCTGATGGGATCAGATACTAGAGCGATCACACTGACCTGACAATACAAGCACGTCATACAGCCTGGAAGGGAGAACATCAGTATATTGTAAAGGGTTTTGTTTTTTTAATGTTTTGTGGCCATATAAACCCATTTAAATGTTCCTGGAAAATTCCTTGAAATATGTAGTAAATTTCATTTAGTGTTAAGTACACTGTATTATTAGGGCGCTATACTACAGCAGTATTGTATTGTATGGTGCTAATATTGTCTGACACTTATTGTGGATCCCTGCAGTGTGTTCGGTCCGGGACTTGTACGGACGTAATGTGCTCGTGTGAATCCAGCCTTACTCGCGTCAGACTTTCCTCTATTCAAATGTAATTTCTCTAACGCCAAAAGAGAGAAAATCTCAACATATTCATCACGCCAAATACGATCTCTAACCTCCGTCTTAAGGGAGCCCTCAAAACAAACATTTGGCTAACCGAACTCCATGCAGTTGAACCGCAACAGGAGCGCCAGACCCACCAGCACTCCCACTGACTTTAGAACCTAGCGCCGCAGCCCCCGATACCGAACCGTAACACGCCGCCACAGGAGAAGGAGCAACGGGGACCACAGGTGGTGGGACCTCACGCTGCACCAAAGCCTCTCTAACACCAGCCAGTAATTGAGCCACTACCTGTCCCAAATCAGACACAGTCAAGCTGGGGGCTCCTGACTATGGTGTGAACAGGGCTCAGGAAGCCTTGACCTCCTAGCTAGTCTTGACTTGGGGATTAGCGGTATATCCCTGAGCACCCCTGATGGTAAGTCTATAACTTAACCTTTACCTAACAATGTATAAGGAAATAGAAAAATACTTTATTAACATACATGGTATGAGACAATAGACAATGCATAAAAACAGAAAAAATCCATAGACCAACAGTTAAAAAAAGGGACAATAGGCTGTGTATCAGTCCAATATTCATGAGTGGCAGATTAGTATCTGTGATTTGACTTTCAGGAGATAGTGTATATAATATGCATATAATAAGGCCAATAAACCTTAGCTATACATCTAGTAAACTTGTGAAACCGAAATAAGGTCCACAGTAAAATAGAAGGTTAGTAAACAATGCCATGTGTAAATATAACACTATGTAAGATGGCGATACAATGTAAGTGCAAAATATTGGTGAGCTACAAAAGCAAAAACTAGCAAAAGTAGATAGACCATGAATATGGTCAAATGTAAATAGATACAACAATATGGATGCAGCGATATATAGCGAAAAATGAGGTCTATATCTATATGCACAAATACAACCTGGAGGAAAGAATCAATGGATGCATAATAAAGGTGGCAATTTAAAGCGGATAAAACATACCCATGATGGGATGCCAAGGAAGACACACAGCCAACGTCCACCCCAACGCGCGTTTCGGCGCAAATGCCTTCGTCTGGGGGTGGCGTTGGAACATAAACAGAGACCATATGAATGGGACCGGACCAATAGGAGAAAGCCTGCATCACCTGCATAATATTCCTGAGATGGTAGCCTCGCTGCCTAATTATCGGTCGCTGTATCCTGGACCGTGAAGTGGCCACGCCCCCGAGACACGCCAGCCGCGAGGCGCCGGAACCAGAAACATGCGACCGTGTCAACAAAGACCCGGTCACGTGAATGCGGACCCGACGCGTCGGGGGTGACGGGAGACGGGGGCCGGTCACCACGAACCAATAGAAGAGCGACACAGTGAGGTAGGATACTGCAGGACATAGGCGATTTAAAGGAGACAATATACTGTCATAAGAAAATGTGCATTTGTATTATTATATTTAGATAATACATACGACCATCTGAACCATCAAATAACATCAGTATTTAAACCAGATCGTAAGGTAGTCATCACTGAAATGTATACATGTGCATACCATTTACAAAATAAACAAACAAAAGAAAAACAAAACAAAGCATGTGTATGAGTGCATGTGCACAAATAGTCAAAAGTGAGAAATGTATGTACAAATATACATATATATGAATGTATATAGAGACATACACACATATATAAATATAATAATAAATATAATGATAATGTGTATACAGCAGTAAAAGAATATACATACTGCAAGTGGAAGATGAAAAATGCATGTTACAGGAATAAGAAGTGTGAGTAAGTATATTGAAGCAAAAAATGAAGATAAAAATAAATGAATGAAAAAAATAGAGCACATACTGCTCAAAAAATACGATAAAACTTAAACTAAACATAAGAAAAAAAGGGGGTAGATTATAATATAAACATGTATATTGGCAGTGATACATAGCATATTCATATGCAGGAAAATACATGAATGTACATGATTATATCGAGACAGACATATAACAATATATGCACTCGTACATGCACACAAATACATAAAATAAACATGTGGCCAAAGTATGATTCCGTAGGTTGCCGGTGGAACAGCATTTTGCATATACTCCAATAGAGTTGACCATCAATTGTAAGCGATCCCGTAGACTCATAAAGAATGGCATGAAGACCCAAGAAAATAGGACTCCAAAATATAATGAAATAAGAAATATACTTCTGAACTCTATGGAAGAAAGTATATACATAATTAAAATCACACAAAAAATGATGAATGAAGTTTAAAACAGTAAAATGTACCCAACACCACTAAAATAAACTGGCAATCAGAGAAATGCAGAAAAACCAGTGGTTTCATTTAAACCTTTGGGGAATAACGTTTGGAGTTTCCAGATCCACTTGCATTCTCTCTGTAGGAGAAGTTTCTTTAGATCACCGCCTCTCATGTGAGTATTGATGTGATCAATCCCTTTTACCTTCAGTAATTTAGAATTACATAAGTGATGGAGTCGAAAGTGTCTAGGGACCGTTTTGAGCTGTTCTACATCACCTACTGTTTTGGCACTCTCTATATCTCGGACGTGTTCTCTTACGCGAATTCGCAGTTCACGGGTAGTCATGCCTATATAAATCTTAGCGCATGGACATGTTGCGTAATAAATGACTCCCTTTGTACTGCAGGTAATTGGCCAGCAAATTTTAAATTGATTGATACCACTGGAATCGGAGAAGAACTCTGCACGCTCAATGTTGGAACAGCTTAAACAGTCACCACATGACCTACACCCCCATTTCGGACCTTTTGTGCCGAACACCTTACCCGGTTTAACCGGTGTAAGATAACTGTGAACTATAGTGTCACACAGATTACATGCTCTGCGGGGCGCCATTGCCGGGTAACTTGGTAAAACCTTTTGCAAGATCGGGTCAGTCAACAACACCGGCCAGAATTTACACAGGGAGTCACGCATCTCCACCCAACGTGAGTTGAAGGTCGTCACAAATCTCACCTTAGATTTACGTTGCTCTTTAGGAACTACCTGAAGTAGTTGTTCCCGGGGAGTTTGTTGTGCTCGGCGGTGTGCTTTGTTGATATTACGGTGACTATATCCCCTCTTGATAAATCGATCCTTTAATTCATTAGATCGAAATTTAAAATCTTCAGGAGTTGAGCAGATCTTTTTGATCCGTAGAAATTGTCCAGTTGGAATCGCTTCGATCGTATGTCGGGGGTGTGAGGATGAAGCATGAAGTAGTGAGTTGGTTGACGTTTCTTTGCGATGGAGGTCGGTCTGTAAGAAACCATTTACGTCCTTTTTAATGAGAATGTCTAAGAAGTCAATACTCTGGTGACTCCACTTGTAAGTAAGTTTAATGTTTAAAATATTTTGATTCAATGTATTGATGAACGATGATAGTTCATCTGGAGTCCCCTGCCAGATCAAAAAGATGTCGTCAATGAAACGGGCCCAAAAGAGGACCCGGTTCATCAAAGGCATCCGATCTGACAGAAAAAGTTCTCTCTTTTTCTTTTGTTTGTTTATTTTGTAAATGGTATGCACATGTATAAATTTCAGTGATGACTACCTTACGATCTGGTTTAAATACTGATGTTATTTGATGGTTCAGATGGTCGTATGTATTATCTAAATATAATAATACAAATGCACATTTTCTTATGACAGTATATTGTCTCCTTTAAATCGCCTATGTCCTGCAGTATCCTACCTCACTGTGTCACTCTTCTATTGGTTCGTGGTGACCGGCCCCCGTCTCCCGTCACCCCCGACGCGTCGGGTCCGCATTCACGTGACCGGGTCTTTGTTGACGCGGTCGCGTGTTTCTGGTTCCGGCGCCTCGCGGCTGGCGTGTCTCGGGGGCGTGGCCACTTCACGGTCCAGGATACAGCGACCGATAATTAGGCAGCGAGGCTACCATCTCAGGAATATTATGCAGGTGATGCAGGCTTTCTCCTATTGGTCCGGTCCCATTCATATGGTCTCTGTTTATGTTCCAACGCCACCCCCAGACGAAGGCATTTGCGCCGAAACGCGCGTTGGGGTGGACGTTGGCTGTGTGTCTTCCTTGGCATCCCATCATGGGTATGTTTTATCCACTTTAAATTGCCACCTTTATTATGCATCCATTGATTCTTTCCTCCAGGTTGTATTTGTGCATATAGATATAGACCTCATTTTTCGCTATATATCGCTGCATCCATATTGTTGTATCTATTTACATTTGACCATATTCATGGTCTATCTACTTTTGCTAGTTTTTGCTTATGTAGCTCACCAATATTTTGCACTTACATTGTATCGCCATCTTACATAGTGTTATATTTACACATGGCATTGTTTACTAACCTTCTATTTTACTGTGGACCTTATTTCGGTTTCACAAGTTTACTAGACGTATAGCTAAGGTTTATTGGCCTTATTATATGCATGTTATATATACTATCTCCTGAAAGTCAAATCACAGATACTAATCTGCCACTCATGAATATTGGACTGATACACAGCCTATTGTCCCTTTTTTTAACTGTTGGTCTATGGATTTTTTCTGTTTTTATGCATTGTCTATTGTCTCATACCATGTATGTTAATAAAGTATTTTTCTATTTCCTTATACATTACGTGTCTCTTCAGCATCATTTCTTTTTCGGGTTATATATTCTATTATGATGCTTTTGGGTGAACACCCTTGGATCAGCCCGTGTGACTTTGTTTAAACATTTCTCTATTTTCATACATTTAGTGGGCTATATTGATCCATGCTGCATTTTCGGTTGCTTTACCTAACAATGTCCACCACCCCAGTCTATTCGGTTCCATGGCAGGTTTCTGTCCTCCCTGAGGTCACCTCAGGAGCAGGACGTATGTTACGTCCATGGCCGGGGGTCGTCGTTCTGACTTACCCCTTGACGATCCCGGCCATGGACGCCTCTCTTCTCGGCATGTACTCCCTCTAGGGAGACGCCGACACTCTCTTCCGGGTCCTCGGACTGTGTACCGCAGGGCACGCGCGCCCGTGCGTGCACGGCCTTAGAGGGCCTTTACGCGTCCAGCTGCCTTACATCAATTATCAGCCCAAATGGCTGCTGGATAATAAGGGGCCCTGCCCACTGGTTCCTTGCCTGAGCGTTGTTGTATACCCTAGTTTGTCTTGCTAAAGGTCACCGCTTAACTGCAGTAACTCTGCTCAATCTTTATTACAACAAGCAATAGACAGACGACAATTACAGAGAGAGAAGAAAACAATGTAATGGTCGGGCACTACAGCGAGGTAGCAGAGTGGAGGGGGTTAGCGGTCAACTACTCAGAAAATGCCTGAGATTACTTCAACAATCGGCAGAGTTGCTGGATTCTGAATATCAGTGAATGTGGCCAAACATTTAGATTTGTACCGGGGAATTGTAGACTTCCAATGTCTAGGCACAACCTAGTCTGAATAAATGGAGGAGAACCTTCTTCTGGAAAGAAATAGATCTGGAGAGAATGGAGCGGAGAGGGCATGTTCAAAGAGAGCATTTATTGCCACCCAAAATGGTGCGATGTGCCTACAATCCCATCAGATGTCAGTAAGTGGACCTACCATTCCCCCACAGCTCCAACATGTCTCCAAACACTGCATGGGTAAAGCCCACGGAGGACCACCAGGACTCCTGAACCAACATGGATGTAAAAGTTTTTCTAGTTTTGCACAAAAAAAACACTTTTTAATTTTTTTACAAAATAATTTGTTTTTGTGACGCTGCATTCGAAGATGAACTGCATAGTTTTTCAACTAATCTGGTCCCCATGGCAGAAATCTGTCTTTCCATCTGGCACCTCCAGCAGACTCCTTTCAGTCTAGTTTGATTTCTTTTACCTCAGAGTTCCTCTTTTTACCTTTTTTTTATTTCTTCTCTCCCCTTTGTTTTGAACTATTTCTAACAGGGGCTGTGCAGGATTAGAAAAATATGGCTGCTTTCTTCCAAAAACAGCACCACACCTATCCACAGGTTGTATCTGGTATTGCAGGTTTGCTCCATTGAAGTGAATGGTAATGAGCTGTAATACCACACACAACCTATGGACAGGTGTGGTGCTGGTGTTTGGAGAAAGCAGATAAGTTATCTCATCCTGGACAACTCTTTGTCATGGATAGTTCTTGTGCGGAGATGCTCCCTGCATTATCCCTTTTCCTTTATGGCCGCTGATATGTTCTATTCAGCTTTATGGCCTCTGTGGTAAGTACACTGCCAGTCAGTAAAGGGTTAACACTTCAGACCACTGTGGGTGACGTCACAATGTATGAGTTGTGCAGTGGTAATAAACTCCTGTAGTAATGATGATGAAGGTGCTGATGTCATAAATACAAATGTTTATGACATAAAGAAGATTCCATATTAGAAGGTTTTACTGCCACGTTCAGCGCCATATTGGATGGGACTGAGGACCTTGAGCTTGACTTCCCCACCAATGCCGACCTGATGTCATTTGTAGGTTCTAGCAGGGAAACCCTTCACCCCAGACCACTTCTTCATCACAGTGATGCCATCCTCTTCATACGGGTTGTCTGTAGTAGAGGGGGGTTTCCAGCAGGAGATCCCCCTCTATTAGCCGGAGCGGAGACAGGTGCTACAAGGAGGCATCTGGAGGACCCGTCTCATCCGTGGATCGCCCATTCATGTTAATGGGTGCCCAGGAAGAGAGACATCCGCCTAGCCAACCAGATCAGCCGATTTATGTGTTTTATGTCGTTCGTTCATTGTACTGTCTTTCCTTGAAAATCTGAGAAAATGTACAAATTCTGTTACAAATGATATTTTGGCACCTTCTAAGCCCAGAGGAAGGGCAATCCTCCAGCCATGGTTTCCCTAGAGGTTTCCCCCACAGGGGGTTTTTCCTTTCCTGCGTGCTGGAGGGTGACTCTTCGTGAGTCGGAGGTTTGCCATTTTGGGTTTGGTCATATAATATAATAAAAGTTTTGACCATTTAACTCCCAATTATAATGTTTTGTGTCTTTATTTTGCTTGACTTGGGGTAAGTCGAGTGATGTATGTGTATGCAAATTACACTTACCTATATATCTCTTCCCCATTCATAACCCACACCTTTCTCTCAAGAAGACTCGACTTCGAGGGTTTGGATAAAGTGGCCACAGCAGCCATTTTATTAAGAAATAAATATAAAAGTTAGTTAACTCAATTACCATAAATAAATAATATCCATAATATTTATTAACAAAAACAATAATAAATCAATAATGCACGAACCATAAATTATAACCCAAACACGTCAGACACCACTGACAAACAAACATTAACACATAGACTAGGAGAAGTCCTTGGAGCTATCATTACCTTTTTATGTTACCGGCTATCTGCCCCACCATTTTACCCCCAGCCGTAAAAACCCGGCTCAGAGGCACCAATATTCCTGGCAGATGCCGTAAGGTAACTGCCACCTCTGCCAAGGGATAACACCCTAAGGAAACCACAATATCCAACCGCCAGACAGTGTCCTTTCATCTTTAAAACCCGGGGGGATCCATACCCACAATGCACCCCCCCCCATAATTATTTGTCTAACTCCAAGGACTCCCCAGCCACAGCGAACAGGCCTTGACCCCCTCAAGCCTGAGAGTCCCGCCACAACAAAATAGCCCTCTCAATGCCATCCTGCAAGCCCAAGCACCACAAATCTGTTCTCACATCATTCAGGTGAACACCATCTGCACTCCAATACGCTCCAACTCCAGCTTCCAAGTCCCAGTGGCGAACACATATGCCACCATTCCACGCAACAAATGCAGACACCGCCCTGTTAACTTTTATGCTGGCTTTGTTGATCCGCTCCACCGACCATGCCAAACACCAGGATTTTCTAGGCACAATATCCGACCACACCGTGATCAAGTTCGGGTACAACGACCACAGGTGCAACAGATCGTGTTTTATGTCCCGAACCAATTCACGGAACGGGCGGGCCCCAAGATCGTTGCGCACAAGAAATTGTCTAAATAATGAATGATCGAATCCACCCCCGCCACAGATTTGACCACCCATTCCAAAAATTAGCTAAACGCCTCAAAGTACGCACAAGAAATGGAACAACCCATGGGGAGACACCGATCCACATAAAAACCGCTCCCCCAAAAACACCCCAGTAAACGCTGACTATCCGCATGCACCGGCAACAGCCGAAAAGCCGCATCGACATCCGTCTTGGCCATTAACGCCCCCCTACCATGGAAAAAGCACCCACTGCACCGCCGCGTCGAATGACGTATACACGACCGAGCAAAGATCCCGATCTATCCCGTCATTAACCGACAAGCCCTTAGGAAAAGACAAATGGTGAATCAAACGGTATTTGTTCGCCTCCTTTTTCGGGACAACCCCCAGCGGGGAGACGACCAAACCCGGGATGGGGAGAGAACTAAAGGGCCCCGCCATGCGCCCCAAATCCACCTCTTTTGCCAACTTCTCCCTAACCACGTCAGGATGCTGGTAAGCTGACTTCAGATTTTTTATGGAAAAGGGGACCCTGTGAGGAGGGGAGTGGGATACAAAAACCCACATTAAAACCATCAAACAACAACTGCGCGCTGGCCCTGTCCGGATAACTATTTAGAAACCTGACCATCCTTTCCAGCTTCACTGGCGTCACCCCCATAACTGGCGTTAAAACCCCCTCCCCCACCTCGTTTTCCCTTGCACAAGCATTTAGATGCCCCATGGGATGCCCCATTGCATTGAGAACAAAGGTGCTTGAACTTGCAACCTGCACCGAATTTAGACTGTCCCTCATTGTATTGCCAGCACAGCCCGAGCTTTGCGTTGCCCCCTGAGCTGGATTGACCAGACTCCTGCCCCCCCCCCCCGCTCCCGGGAAAGGACTGGCCCGGTCGAACCGGAGCCGTTACCCGTAACCACAGGGCAATATCCTTGTGGTCCCACCTAATATTGAGCCGAACCGCGTTCCGTTGTCTAAACTGCTCATCATAACGTAGCCAAGCTACCCCCCATATACCCTATGGGCTTCCCCGATGACATCCATATAGCAAAACAGGGGGGAGCAATGTTCCAGAGCCTTTTCACCAATAACACTGGCCAAAATGGCGAACGCTTGCAACCAGTTAACAAATGTCTTAAGGATAAGGCGGTAACGATGCTTTTCCTCCTCCTCCTTCTTACTCTCATCTCGCTACCCCTTCTACAGATTAAATTTTTCCAGGGGCAACAATGAAAACATTTCAACGTACTCGTCGTTCCAAATTTTTTCCCGAACTTCCTGCTTCAAGTTTGCCCCCAAAGGTCCTTCAAAACACAAATAAACCTCCCCCTGGCTTTATCGTCCTACCGAACACCATCAACCGCCGCCGCCGAGTCGGTCTGAACAGACACAGCCACCGATTCCGTATTTGCTCCTACACTCGCAGCGACCGCCGCCGGGGCATTAAACCCTACCCCACCAGCCCCCACCCACGCCGCCACAGGAGACCGCGAGACCTAACAATTCCTTAACGCAACCGACCAACTCTCGCAGACTATACCCCCCACCCCCAACATTCACAAACCCAGGCCCCACATCACATACCCGCTCCCCAACCGCGGAACCCTCCCCTGAAACAGGAGACATAAGTATAGCAGGAAAAGGTAAAGACGGTGAAAACGACTCACCGAGCTGCACAGGCGCTGTGGACCCATCAGCTGGACCGTCCTGTCCACGTAGCTCCCCATCCTCAAGGTCTTCGGCAGATCTGGTCCCCCATCCATGGCAGCATGCACAGGTGTGCTCAACGGCCGGAACCGAGGTGGGGGAGGGGCGGGCTCCCATGCTCTCTCTCTGGCAGCTCGCCGCCCGGAAGTCACCCTCGAAACGGACGACCTAGGCCTGCGGCCCAATGCAGGTCCCTTGCTTCCTCCGTTTCGCCGTGGGGCTCCACCCCCAGCTGGCACATCCCCAGGGGCAGCCGTCCGAACCATGGAACCCGGCGTAGAACTGGCGAGTGGAGGGGTGACCGGAAGTAGAGGCCGCACCCCCCCACACCTCCGATGGACTCCGCCGCGAAGTGGAAACGGCTGCAGTATCAGTGCTGCCAGACGCCCGAGGCGGAGGGTCCCTCACAGCGCTCCCTCTGCGGCGCCGAGTCCGAGGAGCAATGTTGGGGCTCAGCCTTTCTGGAGGACACGAGCGTCGGGGCCCGGCGCGGGGGAGAGACAGCCGAAGGTACCGGAGCGTTGGCCACCGCTGCAGCTTGTTCCTCCAACCAGGCGGGGCTGAATGCAGCAGCCGCCGCCCGCATCTGCTCAATGAACTGCTGCGCTGACATGAGGTAAGATGGCCGCCGGATGGGAGATGCGTGGATGGATGTCTTACTCCGTGCGCTGCTCCCGACCAAAAGACCGGGAATTCAGCGCACTTTCGGCTAACCCTCACCGGATCCCCTCCCTCTCCTAGACCCAACCCCTCCACTAACCCTCACCTTTGGCTGTGACACGATCCTCCCTCCTATCCCCGTCATGTCTGGCCTACCCTCCACTGTGGCAGGGTCCGTCCGGCCTGTGTTTTGTTTGGTTTGGTGATTGGAATTTTGGGACTATCATATATTACAAAATCATAAGGCCGGACATCTACTTCCCACACTGACATAGAATGGAGACAACAAGTGTTGCTGCACAATTAAGTGCACACATCCTTACATTAAGATATTGTATTACGGTCTGTAGCCTTTGGGGGGAACATATTAACCTTTCTACAACAGTTTACTAGCGTAAAAAATTCACAAAATGCGCAAATGTCAACATTTTTGGAGGCAAAAAATGGGCAGGGCTTAGCAGAAATGGCCAACAATTTTACTACAATTTACGCCAGTAACTGATATAAATTATAGAAGAAATCTATGTGTATAGTGTGGCCCAGATTTATCTCTGGGGGGCATATCAAGGCAAAGGTCCGTGCCAGACCCATACCTCCCACCCAATCAGACTGTTTGCCCCCCCAATCAGACAATAAAATACATTTTAAAAATGTACTTACCTCACCACTCCGGCAGTGTTGTCCAGTGCCCGGAGGCAGCTGGACTGGCAGATCGGTGCGGGGTCTGGTGTAGTAACGCTTGTTTGCCCCCATACATTACCGATGATTGCTCCTTGTGACACGCTGTATCGTCGATTGGAGCTGGTTTTCATGGTCAGTATCGGGACGTCTAAAAGGACCTTTATTTCCTCAGACACCACCATAACTAGGCATTGGAACTAACCTTTCCACCTTAGCGGGTAAAGATTAACCTTCTAAAAGGTTCACTATATACACATAAGGGCTAAAGGTGAAAACACAGAGGTGCTCACCATATATCCAGCGTATAACTGTGTCCTCCAAATCTTACGGAGCAGGAGTTGTTCTAGATTCCTGTTTATATCCAAGACACGTTCATACCATTTTAGACAATGAATCTACATATCGCAAACTTGTGGCGAAAGCAAGCACCGCATGTAAAGAATCTTTAAAAAATCTGCTAGAAGAAGGAATTTGATTAGGAGTATTAGCCAAGAAACAGGCAGAATACTTACTGTTAGAATTCCCTATTGTTCTCATAAACCCTTGGGATGCCAAAAATCCATAACTTTCAATGGTCTTGAAACTTGGGTTATCTGTGACGTAGTTGGCTAGTACCCCTGCAAACAGGCCTGCCATCAGGGTAGTACCGCTGGTACTACTGTCAGGGGCCTGGCCACAAAAGTAAAATAAAGTGGGCAGCCGCCGCTCATCAAGGTTATGATCAGCGGTAATTGGTTTGTAGAAAGTAATGGGACCCATGCAGGGGCCAGAAGCAGCGGCCAGCTCTGCAACTTGGCGAGTGACTGTTTTAAAGCAGTAGATTCAGTTTAATATTTTTTTTTATGTTGCCCCTCTGCTCCCACCTTCCCACCGGTCTCTCTCCCCTTCCCCTCCCCAGACCCCAGTCAAGCGTCATATTCACTCTGGCCCAACTCCCGCCTCGGCCACTTTCCATTCTCTTAGCCTAGTCCTCCGCCTACATCCTGGTATAATAGCTAAAGAAAATTACCTTATGAGGTTTAGAGTTAGTTAGTTATATGTCGAAATTTTGATCTAAGGTTTGCACACCATGACGGTCGGTAGTCATGTAGACCGGACGCTTCCATGATTTGAATACGCTGTGACGTGGCATATTGCCTTGAGGTGCCAGTTTAGATTGGGTCCGTCAAACGCCCTGAAAGACCTGCTAGTTAGCTATCCCTCTTCTGACTCCCTAGATCAGGTTATGGCTTTAGCGGTACGACTCTTGACGAACGTCTCAGGGAACGACGACTTGAACGTTTTTGTGCTTTCTCCTTTGGCTCCTCCATTATGGCTCCCGAGGTTCCGTTGCTTCGTACTTCCAAGGGAAAACTCGGATGAACCAATGCAACTCGGGGCCTCTGTGTCTCCCCAACAACGTAGAGAGCTCCGCATGAAGAATGGTCTCTGCTTCTCCTGTGGGGATGACAAGCATCAAGTGAACAACTGTCCTAGGTGTAAGAATAAGCAGCCGGAAGAACTTCCGCAACTAAGTGACCATCGGGGAAGTCACTTGGGCGCACAGGTATTTCCCGTAAATATGAAACCTAATAAGATATTGCTTCCCTTTCAGGTCTCTTTTGAGGGTAGGTCTGTTACCGGCAGTGCCTTCGTGGATTCAGGGACTTCTGCTAATATTATGTCTGTGGAATTTGCTATGTCTCTAGCTATGCCATTGATTGATTTGCCTAAACCTGTCCCGGTAGTGGGTAACGACTCCCCTCCACTTGCTAATGGTTATTTTACTCTGCATACCCCTGTTTTTGAACTCATTGTTGGCTCCATGCATTTGGAGCAGTGCTCTGTACTGGTGATGCAGGGATTGTCGTCCAATTTGCTTTTAGGCCTTCCCTGGTTGCAGATGCATAATCCCACGTGTAACTGGAATACTGGGGATCTTACCAAATGGGGTAATGAATGCATGACGTCATGTTTTTCTGTTAATTTTATTTCATTGACGCCCTTAACCCTGTCTCCTTCCGACTGGAGTTACCCCCGTCTTTTTGAATACACAACGTGTTTCATGCCTCCCTCCTGAAACGCTGCTCCCCGTCCTTGGCTACCTCGAGGAAACACCGGTCCCTGTTCTCACCCCTGAAGGGGTAGAATTCGAGGTGGCCAAGATTGTGAATGGTCCAAGGCTCCCTCCAGTACCTGGTCCATTGGAGAGCATACAGGCATGAGGAGAGGACTTGGGTACCCGCCAGGGATGTTCACATTGGTGTATTGCTCTGGCGGTTCTATCTTCGGTTCCCCAATAAGCCAGGTCCATCTAGAAAGGGTCCAGTGGCCCCTCATAAGAGGGGGGATATTGTAAAGGATCTGCCAGACACAGCTTCTGTATCGACGCCCGTGTTTAATCAGTCTGCACCTGCTCCTAGGTCTGATAGAGTGACTCAATCTGCTACCACTTAGGCTGGTAGGCTCAGGAGTGGGAGATCCTATCACAGCCTGGCCAGACGGTTCTAGCTCCCGGCCTCGGTCTATTTATACCTTCATTTCCTGCTTGTCTTTGCCTGTTTTTCTTTCCTGTTTCCTGGCTCTGCTGCTCCTGCTATTATTATTGTCCTTGCTTCATTTTGACCCTGGCTTTACTGACTACGCTCCTGCTCTGCGTTTGTTACCTCGTACACTCCTGGTTTGACTCGGCTCGTTCACTACGCCTGTTGCTCACGGTGTTGCCGTGGGCAACTGCCCCATTTCCCTTAGCTTCTGTGTACCCTTGTGTGTTTGTCTGTCGTGCACATATTGAGCATAGGGACCGTCGTCCAGTTGTACGCCGTCGCCTAAGACGGGCCGTGCAAGTAGGCAGGGACTGAGTGGCGGGTAGATTAGGGCTCACCTGTCTGTCTCCCTACCCCGTCATTACACATGGTATCTAGGTTACACTTTCATGACGTATCTTGTGGTACGCGCTTGGGCATTGGAGATGAAGAAGACTGGAAGAAGTCATCATGGCGTTCTGGGCCGGATGAAGAAGAAAAGAGAACGTGAACGACTCCAATCTGAGAAGATGTCACGTGTGAGTCACTGAATTTCACTGCACTGTATTCACTTATATGGTCTGCAGAATGCCTGTGTAGGACTGATATCTGTCACAATATGGTGGGAATATTGGTATTTGTTTTACTACACACGTTTTTAGTACACAATTAAGAGTGTTCAAATTATTTCTATATAGTTTGAAGTTTAGACTCAAAAGAATTATTTCCTTTGGTGGGTCCAAGGTACCTCAGTCAGACACGGAGTGTACAGATCCTTGCATTAAGATATTGTATTACTGTCTGTAGCCTTAGAGGAGAATTTATTAACCTTGCTAAGCCACTAATCTGGCATAGAAAAGTCCCAAAAGTGCGGGAAAGTTTTTGGGCAGTTTATGCTGCGCTTGGCACTTTTTGAAAAGTGTGTGGCGCTTTGCGGAAAGGGCCGACAATTTTACTATCATTTACACCAGTAACGGGCGTAATGTAAAGCAGAAATCAACGCCAGCTCCGAGCTAGTGTACAATTTTACATTGAGTGTGTAACAAAAGGCTTAAGCCAGACCCTGTATCTCCCCCACTAATCAGACTGTCTTGTGACACAAGACATGTGTTTGCCCACACCACAAAAAAAAAAAAAAAAAAAGATTTATATATCTGAGACAGTGTATCTTTAAGGGTATATTCACACGCTGTGTTTTCAGGCGTATTTCGGGGCGTAAACGCCTTCAAATACGCCTGAAAAATCGGTAGCCCAATGCCTACAAACATCTGCCTATTGTATTTTAAAACGTCACGTAAAAAGAAGGAGCATGTCACTTCTTGAGCCGTTTTTGGAGATGTTTTTCATTGTGTCAATGGAAAAACAGCTCCAAAAACATCTAGAAAAAAACACCTCAAAAAAACGTTTCCAGCTTCAAAAACGGCTGTAAATCTCTAAAAACAGCTCTGTAATTTTCAGCCATTTTTGACTTTGCGTGTGAACCCTAAGGCCTGATTTACACGAGCGTGTGCGTTTTGCGCGCGCAAAAAACGCTGCGTTTTGTGCGCGCAAAAGGCATTTGACAGCTCCGTGTGTCATCCGTGTATGATGCGCGGCTGCGTGATTTTCGCGCAGCCGCCATCATAGAGATGAGGCTAGTCGACGCCCGTCACTGTCCAAGGTGCTGAAAGAGCTAACTGATCGGCAGTAACTCTTTCAGCACCCTCGACAGTGAGTTCCGATCACAATATACACCAACCTGTGAATCAAAAAAAGACGTTCATACTTACCATGAACTTCCTGCTTCCTCCAGTCCGGTCTCCCGGCCGTTGCCTTGGTGACGCGTCCCTCTCTTGTCATCCGGCCCCACCTCCCAGGATGACGCGGCAGTCCATGAGACCGCTGCAGCCTGTGATTGGCTGCAGGCTGTGCTTGGCCTGTGATTGGCTGCAGCTGTCACTTGGACTGAATTGTCATCCCGGGAGGTCGGACTGGAGGAAGAAGCCGGTTGTTCTCGGTAAGTCAGAACCTCTTGTTTTTTTTACACGTATATGTATATTGTGATCGGAAGTCACTGTCCATGGTGCTGAACCAGTTTAACTCTTTCAGCACCGTGGACAGTGACTGTCTCCTGCCGTCGCGTACCCGAACATTTTTTGCCGGGTTCGGTCAAAAGGAGTTCTCTAATTTGACACTCCGTTTGGATGTTTGTAAACAGAAAAGCACGTGGTGCTTTTCTGTTTACATTCATCCTTTTGACAGCTCTTGCGCGAATCACGCAGTTCGCACGGAAGTGCTTCCATGCGGCATTCGTGGTTTTCACGCACCCATTGACTTCAATGGGTGCGTGATGCGCGAAAAACGCACGATTATAGAACATGTCGTGAGTTTTACGCAACGCACTCGCGCTGCGCAAAATTCAGGCATCGTCTACACTGCCCCATAGACTAATATAGGTGCGTAAGACACGCGTGAAAAGCACGCGCGTCGCACGCGCGTATATTACGCTCGTGTAAATGAGGCCTAAGACTATGTCACCTGATAGCTCTGCTACTTGATAGGAGACAGCGGCTCAGCAGACAGTATCACATATAATATGCTTAGATACAACGGCTTAGCAGACAGTATCACACATGCTAGGCCCAATTAGAAGGTTAATTGTGAAAAAACTTCTTATGGTGTTTTTCGATAAAGGTCACTTGACCTGGTATCATTTAACCCCTTAGTGACCAGCCCATTTTAGGCCCTAATGACCAAGCTATTTTATTCGTTTTTCTATAGTCGCATTCAAAGAGCTATAACTTTTTTATTTTTTCGTCTACATAGCTGTATGAGGACTTGTTTTTTGCGGGATTAGTTGTACTTTTTAATAGCACCATTTGTGGGTACATATAATTTTTTTATTAACTTTTATTAACTTTTTTTGGGGGGGATTATAAAAAAAACCTGAAATTCCGCCATTGTTCTATGCGATTTTAAATTGACGCCGTTCACTGTGCGATGTAAATAACATGTTACCTTTATTCTATGGGTCGGTACGATTACGGCGATACCACATATGTAGAGGTTTCTTATGTTTTACGACTTTTGCACAATAAAAACACTTTTGAACTAAAATTATTTGCTTTTGCATCGTCGCTTTCCAAGAGCCGTAACTTTTTTATTTTTCCATCAATGTAGTGATTTTTTGGGCTTGTTTTCTGCGGGACGAGACGTAGTTTTGATTGGTACTGTTTTAGGGTGCATGGGACTTATTGATTCATTTTTATTATGACTTGTTTGGGGGGCAATGGAAAAAAATTGCAATTTCGCCATTGTTTTTTGCGTTTTTTTTTACGGTGTTCACTTTGCGGTTTAAATTACATATTAGCTTTATTAATGGAGTCATTACGGTCGCGGCGATACCACATATGTGTACTTTTATTTATTTTTTACACTTTTACTAAATAAAACCACTTTTTATGGAAAAAAATGGTTTTATTTATTTTTTTACTGTAATTTTTATTAATAATCTTTATTTCACTTTGATGACTTATTTCACTAGTCCCACTGGGGGACTTTACTGTGCGATCTTCAGATCGCTGCTATAATGCTTTGGTATACTTCGTATACCAGAACATTATTGCCTGTCAGTGTAAATCTGACAGGCAATCTGTTAGGACGTGCCTCCGGCGCGTCCTAACAGGCATATGTCCAGGGCAGACCTGGGGGCTTTTATCAAGCCCCCGGCTGCCATGACAACCCATCGGAGACCCGCAATTGCATTTGCGGGCTGACGATGGGTGACAGAGGGAGCGCACTCCCTCTGTAAACAAAGTTAAATGCCGCGGTCGCTATTGACGGCGGCATTTAACAGGTTAAACGGCCGCGATCGAAGTAAACTTCGATCGCGGGCGTTGGAGCAGGAGCTCAGCTGTCATCAGACAGCTGAGCCCCGGCTCCAGCCTTCACGGGAGACCCGTGCAGGACTTAGACTAGGCTGACGTGAAAAGGTGTCAGCCTAGCCTAAAGCCCATTAGTGACTCACGTGAAAAGGCGTATTGGTGGTCACTAAGGGGTTAAACAGTTAACCAATGAAATGCGCTGTTTACGTGGAATTTACCCTGTGGCCTAATGTACCATATAATGTATTAAAAAAAAATGTAAAAAAAACCCTACATTTTGTGGGGTGAATTAAAAAAACAGTGATCATCGGGCGGCATGGATTGCATGATAACTTGATTCTGCGGGTCATTACAATTATGGTGCTAAAACCCACTCTCTGAAGCCCCCCTTCAAGATACATTTCATCTGGTCCTCATGGCAGAAATCTGTCTTTCCATCTGGCACCTCCAGCAGACTCCTTTCAGTCTAGTTTGATTTCTTTTACCTCAGAGTTCCTCTTTTTACATTTTTAAAATTTATTTTCTCCCCTCTTTTTTTGAACTATTTCTAACAGGGGCTGTGCAGGATTAGAAAAATATAAAAATATTCTTCCAAAAACAGCACCACACCTATCCACAGGTTGTATCTGGTATTGCAGGTTTGCTCCATTGAAGTGAATGGTAATGAGCTGTAATACCACACACAACCTATGGACAGGTGTGGTGCTGGTTTTTGGAGAAAGCAGACAAGTTCTCTCATCCTGGACAACCCTTTGTCATGGATTGTTCTTGTGCGGAGATGCTCCCTGCATTATCCCTTTTCCTTTATGGCCGCTGATATGTTCTATTCAGCTTTATGGCCTCTGTGGTAAGTACACTGCCAGTCAGTAAAGGGTTAACACTTCAGACCACTGTGGGTGACGTCACAATGTATGAGTTGTGCAGTGGTAATAAACTCCTGCAGTAATGATGATGAAGGTGCTGATGTCATAAATACAAATGTTTATGACATAAAGAAGATTCCACATTAGAAGGTTTTACTGCCACATTCAGCGCCATATTGGATGGGACTGAGGACCTTGAGCTTGACTTCCCCACCAATACCGACCTGATGTAATTTGGAGGTTCTAGCAGGGAAACCCTTCACCCCAGACCACTTCTTCATCACAGTGATGCCATCCTCTTCATACGGGTTGTCTGTAATAGAGGGGGGTTTCCAGCAGGAGATCCCCCCCTATTAGCCGGAGCAGAGACAGGTGCTACAAGGAGGCATCTGGAGGACCCGTCTCATCCGTGGATCACCCATTCATTTTAATGGGTGCCCAGGAAGAGAGACATCCGCCTAGCCAACCAGATCAGCCGATTTATGTGTTTTATGTCGTTCGTTCGTTCGTTCGTTCGTTCGTTCGTTCGTTCGTTCGTTCGTTCGTTCGTTCGTTCGTTCGTTCGTTCGTTCATTCGTTCGTTGTAATGTCTTTCCTTGAAAATCTGAGAAAACTTACAAATTCTGTTACAAATGATATTTTGGCACCTTCTAAGCCCAGAGGAAGGGCAATCCTCCAGCCATGGTTTCCCTAGAGGTTTCCCCCACAGGGGGTTTTTCCTTTCCTGCGTGCTGGAGGGTGACTCTTCGTGAGTCGGAGGTTTGCCATTTTGGGTTTGGTCATATAATATAATAAAAGTTTTGACCATTTAACACCCAATTATAATGTTTTGTGTCTTTATTTTGCATTCTTTGGTTTGGTGCTTGGGATTTTGGGTCTATCACATATCACAAAATCATAAGGCCGGACATCTACTTCCCACACTGACATAGAATGGAGACAACAAGCGTTGCTGCACAATTAAGTGTACACATCCTTACATTAACCCCTTCCCGACATTTTCCGTATGGGTACGCCATGGAAAGTTATGACTTCCCGCAAATTGCCGTATCCATACGCCAAATGTTTGGTACCGGCTCTGAAGCTGAGTCGGTGCCATCATCGCCGGATATCAGCTGTATCTTACAGCTGACATCCGGCTGTAATGGCGGGGACCGAAATTAGCTTCGATCCCCTCTATTAACCCCTTAAGTGCAGCACTCAAATGCGAGTGCTGCACTCAAGGTGTTTGCAGCTCATCGGAACCCCAGCAATGAAATTGCCGGGGTTCCGGTGGCTGCAATGGCAACCGGAGGCCAAATACTGGCCTCCCGGTCTGCCTAGCACGGAAGCCGGTCAAGATCCGCCCGGCGTAGCCGCCGGCAAGATGGTGCCGCTTCAGGAGTTGATCAGGCGTCATCAGCGGTGGAAGTCAGCTGTATGTTACAGCTGACATCCACCTGTAATGGCAGGAACCAGAGCTAGCTCCGATCCCTGCCATTAACCCCTTCGATGCAGCAATCGAAAGCGATTGCTGCATCGTAGTGGTTACTAGCAGATCACCAGCCCTGACAGGCAATCAGGACTGGCGACTGCTGCTATGGCAACAGGAGACACAATAGCCTCCCGCTCTGCCATTACGGAAGCCGATTAGGCCCCGCCGGGAGCCGAAGCCTAATCGGCTTGCTGTCAGTGAATAACTGACAGATCTAATACATTGCACTACGTAGGTAGTGCAATGTATCAGAAAAAAACCATCAGACAGTTGGAACTTCAAGTCCCCTAGTGGGACTTGAAAAAAAGTGTAAAAGAAAGTATAAAAAAGTGTAAAAAAAAGTGAAAAGTTTGAAAACAATAAAAGTTTCAAGTAATAAAATAAAACACAATCGCCCTTTTTCTCTTATCAAGTCCTTTATTATTGAAAAAAAATAATAAACCATACGTATTTGGTATCACCGCGACATTAACGACCTGAGGTATCAAAATATTATATTATTTATTGCACGCGGTGAACAGCGTAAAAAAAAACGTAAAAAACTATACCTGAGATTCTGTTTTTTGGTCACTTTGCCCTACAAATATTGGAATAAAAAGTGATCAAAAAGTCGCACGTATCCAAAAATGGTACCTATAAAAACTGTAGCTCGTCCCGCAAAAAACAAGCCCTCATACAGCTCCGTCGACAAAAAAATTAAAAAGTTATGGTTCTCACAACTTGGCGACAGAAAAAATACATTATTTTTACAAAAGTAATTTTATTGTGCAAAAAGTTGTAAAACATAAAAAAGTTCTATAAATTAGGTATTGCCGGAATCGTACGGACCCACAGAATAAAGTTAACAGGTAATTTATAACGCATGGTGAACGCTGTATAAAAAAACCTAAAAAATCTGTGCCAGAATTGCGTTTTTTTGTTTACCTGGCCTCCCAAAACATAGGATAAAAGGTGATCAAAATGTCGCATGTACCCCAAAATGGTACCAATAATCGTTACAGCTCGTCCTGCAAAAAAAACAGCCCTCATACCACTACATCTGTGAATAAATAAAATTAGTTATGGCTCCAATAAGTCAGGAAATAAAAAATATGTAGTTGTGCCCGAGGGGAACATTTCTTCTGTTTCAAGAGGCGATTTATCAAGGATCTAAAATTAGGGAACCAGGAAGGGGAGGGCCCAAACATATCTGCTGGAAGCGAGGGTGCCCGTATTATACCAGGACAACACTTCTCAGCAAAATTCCCCAAACTACAAAGGTGCGGAGTGTGGACCAAAAGGGGCATAAGAAAGGACGCCATATACAGTGAAGGAAATAAGTATTTGATCCCTTGCTGATTTTGTAAGTTTGCCCACTGTCAAAGACATGAACAGTCTAGAATTTTTAGGCTAGGTTAATTTTACCAGTGAGAGATAGATTATATAAAAAAAAAAAAAAAAAGAAAATCACATTGTCATAATTCTATATATTTATTTGCATTGTACACAGAGAAATAAGTATTTGATCCCTACCAACCATTAAGAGTTCAGCCTCCTCCAGACCAGTTACTGCTCCAAATCAACTTGGTGCCTGCATTAAAGACAGCTGTCTTACATGGTCACCTGTATAAAAGACTCCTGTCCTTTAGACTCAATTAATCAGCCTGACTCTAACCTCTACAACATGGGCAAGACCAAAGAGCTTTCTAAGGATGTCAGGGACAAGATCATAGACCTGCACAAGGCTGGAATGGGCTACAAAACCATAAGTAAGACGCTGGGTGAGAAGGAGACAACTGTTGGTGCAATAGTAAGAAAATGGAAGACATACAAAATGACTGTCAATCGACATCGATCTGGGGCTCCATGCAAAATCTCACCTCGTGGGGTATCCTCGATCCTGAGGAAGGTGAGAGCTCCGCCGAAAACTACATGGGGGGAACTTGTTAATGATCTCAAGGCAGCTGGGACCACAGTCACCAAGAAAACCATTGGTAACACATTACACTGTAATGGATTAAAATCCTGCAGTGCCCGCAAGGTCCCCCTGCTCAAGAAGGCACATGTACAGGCCCGTCTGAAGTTTGCAAATGAACATCTTGATGATTCTGAGAGTGATTGGGAGAAGGTGCTGTGGTCAGATGAGACTAAAATTGAGCTCTTTGGCATTAACTAAACTCGCCGTGTTTGGAGGAAGAGAAATGCTGCCTATGACCCAAAGAACACCGTCCCCACTGTCAAGCATGGAGGTGGAAACATTATGTTTTGGGGGTGTTTCTCTGCTAAGGGCACTGGACTACTTCACCGCATCAATGGGAGAATGGATGGAGCCATGTACCGTCAAACCCTGAGTGACAACCTCCTTCCCTCCATCAGGACATTAAAAATGGGTCGTGGCTGGGTCTTCCAGCACGACAATGACCCGAAACATACAGCCAAGGCAACAAAGGAGTGGCTCAAAAAGAATCACATTAAGGTCATGGAGTGGCCTAGCCAGTCTCCAGACCTTAATCCCATCGAAAACTTATGGAGGGAGCTGAAGATCCGAGTTGCCAAGTGACAGCCTCGAAATCTTAATGATTTACAGATGATCTGCAAAGAGGAGTTGGCCAAAATTCCATCTAACATGTGTGCAAACCTCATCATCAACTACAAAAAAGTCTGACTGCTGTGCTTGCCAACAAGGGTTTTGCCACCAAGTATTAAGTCTTGTTTGCCAAAGGGATCAAATACTTATTTCTCTGTGCACAATGCAAATAAATATATATCATTTTGACTATGTGATTTTCTGTTTTTTTTTAAAAATATAATCTATCTCTCACTGGTAAAATTAACCTAGCCTAAGAATTCTAGACTGTTCATGTATTTGACAGTGGGCAAACTTACAAAATCAGCAAGGGATCAAATACTTATTTCCTTCGCTGTATATACAGCAATAGAACCAAGCTCAGTACATAAAAAGAGCACTAGAACCAAGCTCTGACATATATACAGTACCAGAACCAAGCTCAGTACATATATACAGCACCAGAACCAAGCTCAGTACATGTATACAACAATAGAACCAAGCGCAGTACATATATACAGCACCAGAACAAAGCTCAGTACATATATACAGCAATAGAACCAAGCACAGTACATATATACAGTACCACACCCAAGCTCAGTACATAAAAAGAGCACTAGAACCAAGCTCTGACATATATACAGTACCACAACCAAGCTCAGTACATAAAAAGAGCACTAGAACCAAGCTCTGACATATATACAGCACCAGAACCAAGCTCAGTACATAAAAAGAGCACTAGAACCAAGCTCAGTACATACATACAGCACTAGAACAAAGCTCTGACATATATACAGCACCAGAACAAAGCTCAGTACATACATACAGCACTAGAACAAAGCTCTGACATATATACAGTACCACAACCAAGCTCAGTACATATATACAGCACTAGAACCAAGCTCAGTACATAAATACAGCACTAGAACCAAGCTGTAATGACGTGGTAGGGAGACAGACAGGTGAGCCCTAATCTACCCGCCGTCCTAGACGACGGGGTACAACTGGGCGACGGTCCCTACGCTCAGTAAGTGCATGACAGACAAACAGATAAGGGTACAAAGAAGATAGGGAAACGGGGCAACTGCCCACGGAGACACCGTGAGCAACGAGAGTAGTGAACGAGTCGAGTCAAACCAGGAGTGCACGAGGTACAAAACGCTGAGCAGGAGAGTGGTCAGTAAGCCAAGGTCAATAACAAGCAGAGGATAAGTAGTTCAAGCAGCAGCAGCAGCAGCAGCAGAGCCAGGAAACAAGCAGAGCAGAATCACAGGCAAAGGAGGAACAGGAAAGGCAGGTATAAATAGACAGTGGGCGGGAGCTAGCTCCGTCTGGCCAGGCTGTGATAGGCTCTCCCACTCCTAAGCCTGCCATCCTGAGTGGTGGAAGATGGAGTCAGTCTCACAGATATAGAAGCAGGTGCAGACTGATTACCCACGGGCGTCGACACAGAAGCTGTGTCTGGCAGATCCTTTACACAAGCTCTGAAATATATACAGCACCAGAACAAAGCTCAGTACATACATACAGTACCACAACCAAGCTCAGTACATAAATACAGCACTAGAACAAAGCTCAGTACATAAATTCATCCCCTGAACCAACCTCTGTACATAAATACAGCACCAGAACCAACCTCAGTACATAAATACATCCAGCACCAGAACCAAACTCATTACATATATACAGCACCAGAACAAAACTCATTACATATATACAGCACCAGAACAAAACTCATTACATATATACAGCACTAGAACAAAACTCATTACATATATACAGCACCAGAACAAAACTCATTACATATATACAGCACCAGAACAAAACTCATTACATATATACAGCACCAGAACAAAACTCATTACATAAATTCATCCCCTGAACCAACCTCTGTACATAAATACAGCACCAGAACCAACCTCAGTACATAAATACATCCAGCACCAGAACCAAACTCATTACATATATACAGCACCAGAACAAAACTCATTACATATATACAGCACCAGAACAAAACTCATTACATATATACAGCACCAAAACAAAACTCATTACATGTATACAGCACCAAAACAAATCTCATACGTATATACAGCACCAGAACAAAGCTCAGTACTTACATACAGCATTAGAACCAAGAGTAGTACATATATACAACACCAGATCAAATACAGCTCAATTTAGTGCAACCCCTGCCGTATAGGTTTGTACGGTGGAAAGCTACAGCTCCCAGCATGGCCTGATCAATGGTGAGGATATTCTGGGAGATGCTGTTTCACACAAAAAAAATCATATCATAATTATACCACCCATCATGTCACTGCAGATCATACAGTGACTACAGTGCTGATTAGAGGCAGAATAAACATTTACATTAAGTGACTCACCGGTGACGTCTCAGATTCGAGTTCTTTTCTTCTCCCTCCGGTCCAGACCTCTATGATGGATTTCTACCAGCCATGACCCATTTCTGCAGAGTTTGCCGCTCAGATGTCTTCAGCTTCTCACTTCTAAAACATTTCTGCACCTATAAACGAAGTTAAAATTCTCAACACCTCTAAATATAATAAAGCGCCATTCACTGCACCTCTAACTATAATAGCGCCATACACTGTGTCCCTGATTATAATCGTACCATACACTGTCACACACACCGTGCCCCCTGTAAATAGTGCCCCCATAGCCCCCTATAAATAGTGACCCCATAGAGCCTCTGTTGAAAGTGACCTACATAGAAGCCCCTGTAGATAGTGTCCCACATACAGCCCTCTGTAGATAGTGCCCACATATGGACACCAGAGCTGCAAGGCAATAGTGCTAACCACTAAGCCACCATACATATAGCTTCCCCTATAGACAGTGCCCAATGTATAGCCCACATCCGTAGATAGTCTCACATATAGCTCCCCTGTATATAGTGTCCCAAATATAGCCCACCCCTGTAGACAGTGCCCTACATATAGCCACCCAGTAGCTAGTGCCCCACAGGTAACCCACCCCTGTATATAGTGTCCCACATATAGCCCACCCCTATAGAAAGTGCCCTAAAAAATAGCTCCCCTATAGATAGTGCTCTACATATAGCCCAGCCCTATATAGTCTCACATATAGCTGCCCCTGTATATAGTTCCCCGCATATAGACCCCCTGTAAATAGTGCCCCACATCCCCACATATAGACCCCCCTGTAGACAGTGGCTCAAATATAGACCCTCCTGTATATAGTGGCCCACATCTCCATATATAGAGCCCCTGTAGACAATTGCCCAAATATAGACCCCTTGTATGTAGTCACCCTCATATAGACCACCACAGTATATAGTGGCCCAAATATAGACTGCCCTGTATATAGTGGCCCACATCCCCACATATAGACCCCCCTGTATATAGTGGCCCACATCCCCACATATAGACCCCCCTGTAGATTGTGCCCCACATCCCCACATATAGATCCTCCCCTGTATATAGTGCCCCACATCCCCACATATAGACCACCCCTGTAGATAGTGCCCACATCACCACAAATAGACCCCCCTGTATATAGTGGTCCACATATAGACGAGCCCCCTGTAGATAGAGCCCCCACTATAGATAATGCTACTCACAGTTTTATGAGAAAAAAACTTTACATACTCACATGACCCCGTTCCCACCCTGTCCGCTGACAATGCTGACATGCTCTCTTCTGAGTGGGTCTGCAGGAGTTGAACGACACGTTGCTCAATGACGCTGATTGGCGGGGCAGAATGACTTGCCCCGTCAATCAGCACCTTTCAAGCACGGAAGCGGCGCGATGATGTCATCGCACCGCTAGCCAATCAGCGTAATTGTAAGGCGCTGAATGGTCAGGCACGAAACATGCCCGGCCATTCAGCGCTAATGCATGTATTTGGCTGTCGCTAGCACTGGGGCCCCCTCCGGTGGTAGCGACGTCTACGGGCATGAGAGGGCCTGTGTCGCCCTGCCTATACTTGTTAGAGACTCGGAGGCGTGGGTCACATAATAGCAGCACTACCGCTGTACTAGCCATAACGGCTGCTATGGGGGAGCATGTCAGCTGGCGGCACGGGCCCCCACAAGCCGCGGACCCCGTAGCAGCTGCTGTAGTTACGCCAATGAGTCTGCTGCTACTCTTCTACAACAAACCAGCACAGACGAGACACCACAGTCTGCTAATCATGTGTAACAAGAAGGATATGTTCACACGCAAACGCAAAATACCTCTGAAATGACGGAGCTGTTTTCAGGCGAAAACAGCTCCTGAATTTCAGACGTAATTGCAAGTACTCGCGTTTTTAGTGGCGTCTTTTACGGACGTAATTGGAGCTGTTCTTCATTGGAGTCGATGAATAACGACTCCAAAAACGTCCCAAGAAGCGTCCTGCACTTGTTTGACGCGGGCGTATTTTTACATGGGCGTTTCTTTCAGTAAATTCACATTACCAATCCCTCCCGCTGATTGGCTTAGCGATCGGGTGGGGTTTCAGAAGTTTGGGGGTCGGAGCACTGCCGGCACTATCACCTGTCAGAATTTATTTGACCATTCCGTTACCCTGTAATCCAGGTGAAGGAGACTCTGGTGTGTGTCGTGTAATTGTAATACAGGTGAAGCAGACTGCAGTGTGTTCTCTGTCAAGTTATTGCAGTACAGGCGGAGCAGACTATGGTGTCTTGAGTGTGTGTCGTGTAATTGTAATACAGGTGAAGCAGACTGCAGTGTGTTCTCTGTCAAGTTATTGCAGTACAGGCGGAGCAGACTATGGTGTCTTGACTGTATGTCGTGTAATTGTGATACAGGTGAAGCAGACTGCAGTGTGTTCTCTGTCAAGTTATTGTAGTACAGGTGGAGCAGACTATGGTGTCTTGAGTGTGTGTCGTGTAATTGTAATACAGGTGAAGCAGACTGCAGTGTGTTCTCTGTCAAGTTATTGTAGTACAGGCGGAGCAGACTATGGTGTCTTGAGTGTATGTCGTGTAATTGTGATACAGGTGAAGCAGACTGCAGTGTGTTCTCTGTCAAGTTATTGCAGTACAGGCGGAGCAGACTATGGTGTCTTGAGTGTATGTCGTGTAATTGTAATACAGGTGAAGCAGACTGCAGTGTGTTCTCTGTCAAGTTATTGCAGTACAGGCGGAGCAGACTCTGGTGTCTTGAGTGTGTGTCGTGTAATTGTAATACAGGTGAAGCAGACTGCAGTGTGTTCTCTGTCAAGTTATTGTAGTACAGGCGGAGCAGACTATGGTGTTTTGTATGTCTTGTTATTGTTACACATGATTAGCAGACTGTGGTGTCTCATCTGTGCTGGTTTATTGTAGAAGAGTAGCAGCAGACTCTAGTGTCTCGTCTAGTAATTGTAATACAAGTGGAACAGCCTCCAGTTCAGGGGTCTCAAACTCGGCCGGGTAAGTGGGCCACATATAGGAATAAATAGAAGTTGACGGGCTGCATTTCAGCAATTAAGTGTCGCTAAGCGTTTGGCAGACACACAAATGCCATGATTGGGCAGCCCCTTTTAAGATAGTGCCACAGAGCCCTCTAAAGATGCTGCCACAGAGCGCTCTGAAGATACTGCCACAGAGCCCTCTAAAGATGCTGCCACAGAGCCCTCTGAAGATACTGCCACATATCCCTCTGTAGATGCTGCCACAGTGCCCTCTGAAGATACTGCCACAGTGCCCTCTAAAGATACTGCCACAGAGCCCTCTAAAGATACTGCCCCAGAGCCCTCTAAAGATGCTGCCACAGAGCCCTCTGAAGATACTGCCACAGAGCCCTCTAAAGATACTGCCACAGAGCCCTCTAAAGATACTGCCCCAGAGCCCTCTAAAGATGCTGCCACAGAGCCCTCTGAAGATACTGCCACAGAGCCCTCTGTAGATGCTGCCACAGTGCCCTCTGTAGATGCTGCCACAGTGCCCTCTGTAGATGCTGCCACAGTGCCCTCTGTAGATGCTGCCACAGTGCCCTCTGTAGATGCTGCCACAGAGCCCTCTGTAGATACTGCCACAGAGCCCTCTGAGGATACTGCCACAGAGCCCTCTGTAGATAGTGCCACAGAGCCCTCTGTAGATACTGCCACAGAGCCCTCTGTAGATGCTGCCACAGAGCCCTCTGTAGATACTGCCACACACCCCTAGATAATGCCACAGTGCCTTCTGAAGATGCTGCCACAGTGCCCTCTGTAGATGCTGCCACAGAGCCCTCTGAGGATACTGCCACACACCCCTAGATAATGCCACAGTGTCCTCTGTAGATGCTGCCACAGTGCCCTCTAAAGATGCTGCCACACACCCACCTATAGATACTGCCACAGTGCCCTCTGTAGCTGCTGCCACAGTGTCCTCTGTATATGCTGCCACAGTGCCCTCTGAAGATGCTGCCACAGAGCCCTCTGAAGATACTGCCACAGTGCCCTCTAAAGATACTGCCACAGAGCCCTCTAAAGATACTGCCCCAGAGCCCTCTAAAGATGCTGCCACAGAGCCCTCTGAAGATACTGCCACAGAGCCCTCTAAAGATACTGCCACAGAGCCCTCTAAAGATACTGCCCCAGAGCCCTCTAAAGATGCTGCCACAGAGCCCTCTGAAGATACTGCCACAGAGCCCTCTAAAGATACTGCCACAGAGCCCTCTAAAGATACTGCCCCAGAGCCCTCTAAAGATGCTGCCACAGAGCCCTCTGAAGATACTGCCACAGAGCCCTCTGTAGATGCTGCCACAGTGCCCTCTGTAGATGCTGCCACAGTGGCCCTCTGTAGATGCTGCCACAGTGCCCTCTGTAGATGCTGCCACAGTGCCCTCTGTAGATGCTGCCACAGAGCCCTCTGTAGATACTGCCACAGAGCCCTCTGAGGATACTGCCACAGAGCCCTCTGTAGATAGTGCCACAGAGCCCTCTGTAGATACTGCCACAGAGCCCTCTGTAGATGCTGCCACAGAGCCCTCTGTAGATACTGCCACACACCCCTAGATAATGCCACAGTGCCTTCTGAAGATGCTGCCACAGTGCCCTCTGTAGATGCTGCCACAGAGCCCTCTGAGGATACTGCCACACACCCCTAGATAATGCCACAGTGTCCTCTGTAGATGCTGCCACAGTGCCCTCTAAAGATGCTGCCACACACCCACCTATAGATACTGCCACAGTGCCCTCTGTAGCTGCTGCCACAGTGTCCTCTGTATATGCTGCCACAGTGCCCTCTGAAGATGCTGCCACAGAGCCCTCTGAAGATACTGCCACAGAGCCCTCTAAAGATGCTGCCACAGAGCCCTCTGAAGATACTGCCACAGATCCCTCTGTAGATGCTGCCACAGTGCCCTCTGAAGATACTGCCACAGTGCCCTCTAAAGATACTGCCACAGAGCCCTCTAAAGATACTGCCCCAGAGCCCTCTAAAGATGCTGCCACAGAGCCCTCTGAAGATACTGCCACAGAGCCCTCTAAAGATACTGCCACAGAGCCCTCTAAAGATACTGCCCCAGAGCCCTCTAAAGATGCTGCCACAGAGCCCTCTGAAGATACTGCCACAGAGCCCTCTGTAGATGCTGCCACAGTGCCCTCTGTAGATGCTGCCACAGTGCCCTCTGTAGATGCTGCCACAGTGCCCTCTGTAGATGCTGCCACAGTGCCCTCTGTAGATGCTGCCACAGAGCCCTCTGTAGATACTGCCACAGAGCCCTCTGAGGATACTGCCACAGAGCCCTCTGTAGATAGTGCCACAGAGCCCTCTGTAGATACTGCCACAGAGCCCTCTGTAGATGCTGCCACAGAGCCCTCTGTAGATACTGCCACACACCCCTAGATAATGCCACAGTGCCTTCTGAAGATGCTGCCACAGTGCCCTCTGTAGATGCTGCCACAGAGCCCTCTGAGGATACTGCCACACACCCCTAGATAATGCCACAGTGTCCTCTGTAGATGCTGCCACAGTGCCCTCTAAAGATGCTGCCACACACCCACCTATAGATACTGCCACAGTGCCCTCTGTAGCTGCTGCCACAGTGTCCTCTGTATATGCTGCCACAGTGCCCTCTGAAGATGCTGCCACAGAGCCCTCTGAAGATACTGCCACAGTGCCCTCTAAAGATACTGCCACAGAGCCCTCTAAAGATACTGCCCCAGAGCCCTCTAAAGATGCTGCCACAGAGCCCTCTGAAGATACTGCCACAGAGCCCTCTAAAGATACTGCCACAGAGCCCTCTAAAGATACTGCCCCAGAGCCCTCTAAAGATGCTGCCACAGAGCCCTCTGAAGATACTGCCACAGAGCCCTCTAAAGATACTGCCACAGAGCCCTCTAAAGATACTGCCCCAGAGCCCTCTAAAGATGCTGCCACAGAGCCCTCTGAAGATACTGCCACAGAGCCCTCTGTAGATGCTGCCACAGTGCCCTCTGTAGATGCTGCCACAGTGGCCCTCTGTAGATGCTGCCACAGTGCCCTCTGTAGATGCTGCCACAGTGCCCTCTGTAGATGCTGCCACAGAGCCCTCTGTAGATACTGCCACAGAGCCCTCTGAGGATACTGCCACAGAGCCCTCTGTAGATAGTGCCACAGAGCCCTCTGTAGATACTGCCACAGAGCCCTCTGTAGATGCTGCCACAGAGCCCTCTGTAGATACTGCCACACACCCCTAGATAATGCCACAGTGCCTTCTGAAGATGCTGCCACAGTGCCCTCTGTAGATGCTGCCACAGAGCCCTCTGAGGATACTGCCACACACCCCTAGATAATGCCACAGTGTCCTCTGTAGATGCTGCCACAGTGCCCTCTAAAGATGCTGCCACACACCCACCTATAGATACTGCCACAGTGCCCTCTGTAGCTGCTGCCACAGTGTCCTCTGTATATGCTGCCACAGTGCCCTCTGAAGATGCTGCCACAGAGCCCTCTGAAGATACTGCCACAGTGCCCTCTAAAGATACTGCCACAGAGCCCTCTAAAGATACTGCCCCAGAGCCCTCTAAAGATGCTGCCACAGAGCCCTCTGAAGATACTGCCACAGAGCCCTCTAAAGATACTGCCACAGAGCCCTCTAAAGATACTGCCCCAGAGCCCTCTAAAGATGCTGCCACAGAGCCCTCTGAAGATACTGCCACAGAGCCCTCTGTAGATGCTGCCACAGTGCCCTCTGTAGATGCTGCCACAGTGCCCTCTGTAGATGCTGCCACAGTGCCCTCTGTAGATGCTGCCACAGTGCCCTCTGTAGATGCTGCTACAGAGCCCTCTGTAGATACTGCCACAGAGCCCTCTGAGGATACTGCCACAGAGCCCTCTGTAGATAGTGCCACAGAGCCCTCTGTAGATGCTGCCACAGAGCCCTCTGTAGATGCTGCCACAGAGCCCTCTGTAGATACTGCCACACACCCCTAGATAATGCCACAGTGCCCTCTGTAGATGCTGCCACAGAGCCCTCTGAGGATATTGCCACACACCCCTAGATAATGCCACAGTGTCCTCTGTAGATGCTGCCACAGTGACCTCTAAAGATGCTGCCACACACCCACCTATAGATACTGCCACAGTGCCCTCTGTAGCTGCTGCCACAGTGTCCTCTGTATATGCTGCCACAGTGCCCTCTGAAGATGCTGCCACAGAGCCCTCTGAAGATACTGCCACAGTGCCCTCTGAAGATACTGCCACAGTGCCCTCTGTAGATGCTGCCACAGAGCCCTCTGTAGATGCTGCCACAGTGCCCTCTAAAGATACTGCCACAGAGCTCTCTGTAAATTCTGCCACAGTTCCCTCTGTAGATAATGCCACACACCCCTAGATAATGCCACAGTGTCCTCTGTAGATACTGCCACAGTGCCCTCTGCAGATGCTGCCACAGTGCCCTCTAAAGATGCTGCCACACACCCACCTATAGATACTGCCACAGTGCCCTCTGTAGCTGCTGCCACAGTGTCCTCTGTAGATGCTGCCACAGTGCCCTCTGTAGATGCTGCCACAGTGCCCTCTGTAGATGCTGCCACAGTGCCATATATGGACAGTGATGTCACAGAATCCCGGAGCAGAGCCTATACTAGCGCTCTGCCTGGGACTCCGGCTCTAGGAAAGCCCTAGACATTGCGTGTCTATATATGGACAACAATGTCAGGGGATTCCACAGAGTCCTGGCGTAGAGCCTATACTAGCGCTTTACCCGGGACTCCGCTCTGGGGAAGACCCTGACAACACTGTAGAATCCCTGACATCGCTGTCCATATATGAACAGTGTTGTCACGGTCTTCCCCAGAGCGGAGTCCCGAGCAGAGCGCTAGTATCGGCTCTGCTCCGGGACTCGGTCCATATATGGACAGTGATGTCAGGGAATTCCAGCGTTTCCCAGAGCAAAGCCTGTACTAGCGCTCTGCTCGGGACTCCGCTCTTGGGAAGACCCTGACAACACTGTAGAATCCCTGACATCGCTGTCCATATATGAACAGTGTTGTCACGGTCTTCCCCAGAGCGGAGTCCCGAGCAGAGCGCTAGTATCGGCTCTGCTCCGGGACTCGGTCCATATATGGACAGCAATGTCAGGGAATTCCACCGTGTCCCGGAGCAAAGCCTGTACTAGCGCTCTGCTCGGGACTCCGCTCTGGGGAAGACCCTGACAACACTGTCCATATATGGGCAGCGATGTCAGGGATTTCCACCGAGTCCCGTAGCAGAGCCTGTATTAGCGGGTCTGTGTCCCGCGGACCGAGTGCTTGAGACCCCTGCTCTAGTTCTAGTCTTTTCCGGCTCATTGTAGTAAAAGAGGAGCATTCTGGTGTCTTGTCTGTGCTGGGTAATTTGAATACAGGTGGAGCAGACTATAGTGTCTTGTATGTGCCTGGTCATTCTATTACGAAAGGAGCAGTCGCTGGTGTCTTTCCTGTGCTGGGTTCTTGTAATACAGGTGGAGCAGATTCTAGCGTACTGTATGTGCCGGGACTTGGGTTCTTGTAATACAGGTGGAGCAGATTCTAGCGTACTGTATGTGCGGGGACTTGGGTTCCTGTAATACAGGTGGAGCAGATTCTAGCGTACTGTATGTGCGGGACTTGGGTTCCTGTAATACAGGTGGAGCGTACTCTAATGTCTTGTCTGTTACAGTACACTAGAATCTGTTCCATCTGAATTACATCAATACGTATGTGCTGGGTTTTATGAATACAGGTGAAGTAGACTCTGGTGTCTATTCTGTGCGGGGTTATTGTATTACAGGTGAAGCAAACTATAGTTGCTCGTCTGTTCCGTGTTATTGTAATACAGGTGGAGCAGACTATAGTTTGTTGTCTGTGCCGGGTTATTATATTACAGGTGAAGTAGACTATAGTTGCTAGTCTGTTCTGGGTTATTGTATTACAGGTGGAGCAGACTATAGTTGCTAGTCTGTTCTGGGTTATTGTAATACAGGTGGAGCAGACTATAGTTGCTAGTCTGTTCTGGGTTATTGTATTACAGTTGGAGCAGACTATAGCTGCTTGTCTGTTCCGGGTTATTGTAATACAGGCGAAGCAGACTATAGTTTGTTGTCTGTGCCGGGTTATTATATTACAGGTGAAGTAGACTATAGTTGCTAGTCTGTTCTGGGTTATTGTAATACAGGTGGAGCAGACTATAGTTGCTAGTCTGTTCCGGATTACTGTAATACAGGTGGAGCAAACTTTGTTGTTTCTTTTTTTTGGTGCAAGGTTATTGTAGCCGCAAACTCTAGTGTGTTTAGTCACTATTGTAATTGCCTGGTTATTGGAGGAGCCGTCTCTGGTTTCTTCTACACGCTGTAATAGAATAGGGACATAATGCGGTAATAGGAGGGAACAGGGACATAATGCCGGTAATAGGAAGGAATAGGGACATAATGGCAGTAATAGGAAGGAATAGGGAAATAATGCCTGTAATATGAAGGTACAAGGACATAATGCCTGTAATATGAAGGAACAGGGACATAATGCATGTAATATGAGGGAACAGGGACATAATGCCGGTAATATGAAGGAACAGGGACATAATGCCGGTAATATGAAGGAATAGGACATAATGACTGTAATATGAAGGAACAGGGACATAATGCCGGTAATATGAAGGAACAGGGACATAATGCCGGTAATAGGAAAGAATAGGGACATAATGCCGGTAATAAGAAGGAAAAGGGACATAATGCCGGTAATATGAAGGAACAGGGACATAATGCGGTAATAGGAAGGAACAGGGACATAATGCCGGTAATATGAATGAACAGGGAGATAATGTCGGTAATATGAAGGAACCGGGACATAATGCCGGAAATATGAAGGAACAGGGACATAATGCCTGTAATATGAAGGAACAGGCACATAATGCTGGTAAGATGAGGGAACAGGGACATAATGCCGGTAATATGAAGGAACAGGGATATAATGACCCTAATATAAAGCAACAGGGACATAATGCCGGTAATATGAAGGAACAGGGACATAATGCCGGTAATATGAAGGAACAGGGACATAATGCCTGTAATAAGAAGGAACAGGGACATAATGCCGGTAATAGGAAAGAATAGGGACATAATGCCGGTAATAAGAAGGAAAAGGGACATAATGCCGGTAATATGAAGGAACAGGGACATAATGCGGTAATAGGAAGGAACAGGGACATAATGCCGGTAATATGAATGAACAGGGAGATAATGTCGGTAATATGAAGGAACCGGGACATAATGCCGGAAATATGAAGGAACAGGGACATAATGCCTGTAATATGAAGGAACAGGCACATAATGCTGGTAAGATGAGGGAACAGGGACATAATGCCGGTAATATGAAGGAACAGGGACATAATGCCGGTAAGATGAGGGAACAAGGACATAATGCTGGTAAGATGAGTGAACAGGGACATAATGCCGGTAAGATGAGTGAATAGGGACAAAATGCCGGTAATATGAAGGAACAAGGACATAATGCCGGTAATAAGAAGGAACAGGGACATAATGCCGGTAATATGAAGGAAAAGGGACATAGTGACGGTAATAAGAAGGAAAAGGGACATAATGCCGGTAATATGAAGGTAAAAGGACATAATGCCGGTAATAAGAAGGAACAGGGACATAATGCCGGTAATAGGAAGGAACAGGGACATAATGCTGGTAAGATGAGTGAACAGGGACATAATGCCGGTGATATGAAGGAACAGGGACATAATGCCGGTAATATGAAGGAACAGGCACATAATGCCTGTAATATGCAGGAACAGGGACATAATGCCGGTAATATGAAGGAACAGGGACATAATGCCTGTAATATGAAGAAACAGGGACATAATGCCGGTAATATGAAGGAACAGGCACATAATGCTGGTAAGATGAGGGAACAGGGACATAACGCCGGTAATATGAAGGAACAGGGACATAATGCCTGTAATATGAAGGGACAGGGAAATAATACCGGTAATATGAAGGAACAGGGACATAATGCCTGTAATATGAAGGAACAGGGACATAATGCCGGTAATATGAAGGAATAGGACATAATGCCTGTAATATGAAGGAACAGGGACATAAGGCCGGTAATATGAAGGAACAGGGACATAATGCCAGTAATATGAAGGAACAGGGAAATAATACCGGTAATATGAAGGAACAGGGACATAATGCCGGTAATATGAAGGAATAGGGACATAATGGCTGTAATATGCAGGAACAGGCACATAATGCCGGTAATATGAAGGAACAGGGACATAATGCCGGTAATATGAAGGAACAGGGATATAATGCCGGTAATATGAAGGAACAGGGACATAATGCCTGTAATATGAAGGAACAGGGACATAATGCCGGTAATATGAAGGAACAGGGACATAATGCCGGTAATATGAAGGAATAGGGACATAATGCCAGTAATATGAAGGAACAGGGACATAATGCCTGTAATATGAGGGAACAGGGACGTAATGCCGGTAATATGAGGGAACAGGGACATAATGCCGGTAATATGAAGGAACAGGGACATAATGCCGGTAATATGAAGGAACAGGGACGTAATGCCGGTAATATGAAGGAACTGGGAAATAATGCCTGTAATATGAAGGAACAGGGACATAATGCCGGTAATATGAAGGAACAGGGACATAATGCCGGTAATATGAAGTACAGGGACATAATGCCGGTAATATGAAGGAACAGGGACATAATGCCTGTAATATGAAGGAACAGGGACATAATGCATGTAATATGAGGGAACAGGGACATAATGCCGGTAATATGAAGAAATAAGGACATAATGCTGGTAATATGAAGGAACAGGGACATAATGCCGGTTCAGATGAGGGAACAGGGACATAAAGCCGGTAAGATGAAGGAACAGGGACATAATGCCGGTAATATGAAGGAACAGGGACGTAATGCATGTAATATGAGGGAACAGGGACATAATGCCGGTAATATGAAGGAATAGGACATAATGCCTGTAATATGAAGAACAGGGACATAATGCCATTAATATGAAGGAACAGGGACATAATGCCTGTAATATGAAGAAACAGGGACATAATGCCTGTAATATGAAGGAACAGGGACATAATGCCAGTAATATGAAGGAACAGGAAAATAATGCATGTAATATGAAGGAACAGGGACATAATGCCGGTAATATGCAGGAACAGGGACATAATGCCTGTAATATGAAGAAACAGGGACATAATGCCTGTAATATGAAGAAACAGGGACATAATGCGGGTAATATGAAGGAACAGGCACATAATGCTGGTAAGATGAAGGAACAGGGACATAATGCCGGTAATATGAAGGAACAGGGACATAATGCTGGTAATATGAAGAAATAAGGACATAATGCCGGTAATATGAAGGAACAGGGAAATAATGCCTGTAATATGAAGGAATAGGGACATAATGCCGGTAACATGAAGGAACAGGGACATAATGCCGGTAATATGCAGGAACAGGGATATAATGCCGGTAATATGAAGGAACAGGGACATAATGCCGGTAATATGAAGGAACAGGGACATAATGCCGGTAATATGAGGGAACAGGGACATAATGCTGGTAAGATGAGGGTACAGGGAAATAATGCCTGTAATATGAAGGAACAGGGACATAATGCCTGTAATATGAAGGAACAGGGACATAATGCCGGAAATATGAAGGAACAGGGACATAATGCCAGTAATATGAAGGAACAGGAAAATAATGCATGTAATATGAAGGAACAGGGACATAAAGCCGGTAATATGAAGGAAGAGGGACATAATGCCGGTAATATGAAGGAACAGGGACATAAAGCCGGTAATATGAAGGAAGAGGCACATAATGCTGGTAAGATGAGGGAACAGGGACATAATGCCGGTAATATGAAGGAACAGGGATATAATGACCCTAATATGAAGGAACAGGAACATAAAGCCGGTAATATGAAGGAACAGGGACATAACGCCGGTAAGATGAGGGAACAGGGACATAATGCCGGTAATATGAAGGAACAGGGACATAATGCCGGTAATATGAAGGAACAGGGAAATAATGCCGGTCATATGAAGGAACAGGAACATAATGCCTGTAATAAGAAGGAACAGGGACATAATGCCGGTAATAGGAAAGAATAGGGACATAATGCCGGTAATAAGAAGGAAAAGGGACATAATGCCGGTAATATGAAGGAACAGGGACATAATGCCGGTAATAGGAAAGAATAGGGACATAATGCCGGTAATAAGAAGGAAAAGGGACATAATGCCGGTAATATGAAGGAACAGGGACATAATGCGGTAATAGGAAGGAACAGGGACATAATGCCGGTAATATGAATGAACAGGGAGATAATGTCGGTAATATGAAGGTACAGGGAAATAATGCCGGTAATATGAAGGAACCGGGACATAATGCCTGTAATATGAAGGAACAGGCACATAATGCTGGTAAGATGAGGGAACAGGGACATAATGCCGGTAATATGAAGGAACAGGGACATAATGCCGGTAAGATGAGGGAACAAGGACATAATGCTGGTAAGATGAGTGAACAGGGACATAATGCCGGTAAGATGAGGGAACAAGGACATAATGCTGGTAAGATGAGTGAACAGGGACATAATGCCGGTAAGATGAGTGAATAGGGACAAAATGCCGGTAATATGAAGGAACAAGGACATAATGCCGGTAATAAGAAGGAACAGGGAAATAATGCCGGTCATATGAAGGAACAGGAACATAATGCCTGTAATAAGAAGGAACAGGGACATAATGCCGGTAATAGGAAAGAATAGGGACATAATGCCGGTAATAAGAAGGAAAAGGGACATAATGCCGGTAATATGAAGGAACAGGGACATAATGCCGGTAATAGGAAAGAATAGGGACATAATGCCGGTAATAAGAAGGAAAAGGGACATAATGCCGGTAATATGAAGGAACAGGGACATAATGCGGTAATAGGAAGGAACAGGGACATAATGCCGGTAATATGAATGAACAGGGAGATAATGTCGGTAATATGAAGGTACAGGGAAATAATGCCGGTAATATGAAGGAACCGGGATATAATGCCTGTAATATGAAGGAACAGGCACATAATGCTGGTAAGATGAGGGAACAGGGACATAATGCCGGTAATATGAAGGAACAGGGACATAATGCCGGTAAGATGAGGGAACAAGGACATAATGCTGGTAAGATGAGTGAACAGGGACATAATGCCGGTAAGATGAGGGAACAAGGACATAATGCTGGTAAGATGAGTGAACAGGGACATAATGCCGGTAAGATGAAGGAACAAGGACATAATGCCGGTAATAAGAAGGAACAGGGACATAATGCCGGTAATATGAAGGAAAAGGGACATAGTGACGGTAATAAGAAGGAAAAGGGACATAATGCCGGTAATATGAAGGTAAAAGGACATAATGCCGGTAATAAGAAGGAACAGGGACATAATGCCGGTAATAGGAAGGAACAGGGACATAATGCTGGTAAGATGAGTGAACAGGGACATAATGCCGGTGATATGAAGGAACAGGGACATAATGCCGGTAATATGAAGGAACAGGGACAAAATGCCGGTAATATGAAGGAACAAGGACATAATGCCGGTAATAAGAAGGAACAGGGACATAATGCCGGTAATATGAAGGAAAAGGGACATAGTGACGGTAATAAGAAGGAAAAGGGACATAATGCCGGTAATATGAAGGTAAAAGGACATAATGCCGGTAATAAGAAGGAACAGGGACATAATGCCGGTAATAGGAAGGAACAGGGACATAATGCTGGTAAGATGAGTGAACAGGGACATAATGCCGGTGATATGAAGGAACAGGGACATAATGCCGGTAATATGAAGGAACAGGCACATAATGCCTGTAATATGCAGGAACAGGGACATAATGCCGGTAATATGAAGGAACAGGGACATAATGCCTGTAATATGAAGAAACAGGGACATAATGCCGGTAATATGAAGGAACAGGCACATAATGCTGGTAAGATGAGGGAACAGGGACATAATGCCGGTAATATGAAGGAACAGGGACATAATGCCTGTAATATGAAGGGACAGGGAAATAATACCGGTAATATGAAGGAACAGGGACATAATGCCTGTAATATGAAGGAACAGGGACATAATGCCGGTAATATGAAGGAATAGGACATAATGCCTGTAATATGAAGGAACAGGGACATAAGGCCGGTAATATGAAGGAACAGGGACATAATGCCAGTAATATGAAGGAACAGGGAAATAATACCGGTAATATGAAGGAACAGGGACATAATGCCGGTAATATGAAGGAATAGGGACATAATGGCTGTAATATGCAGGAACAGGCACATAATGCCGGTAATATGAAGGAACAGGGACATAATGCCGGTAATATGAAGGAACAGGGATATAATGCCGGTAATATGAAGGAACAGGGACATAATGCCTGTAATATGAAGGAACAGGGACATAATGCCGGTAATATGAAGGAACAGGGACATAATGCCGGTAATATGAAGGAATAGGGACATAATGCCAGTAATATGAAGGAACAGGGACATAATGCCTGTAATATGAGGGAACAGGGACGTAATGCCGGTAATATGAGGGAACAGGGACATAATGCCGGTAATATGAAGGAACAGGGACATAATGCCGGTAATATGAAGGAACAGGGACGTAATGCCGGTAATATGAAGGAACTGGGAAATAATGCCTGTAATATGAAGGAACAGGGACATAATGCCGGTAATATGAAGGAACAGGGACATAATGCCGGTAATATGAAGTACAGGGACATAATGCCGGTAATATGAAGGAACAGGGACATAATGCCTGTAATATAAAGGAACAGGGACATAATGCATGTAATATGAGGGAACAGGGACATAATGCCGGTAATATGAAGAAATAAGGACATAATGCCAGTAATATGAAGGAACAGGGACGTAATGCATGTAATATGAGGGAACAGGGACATAATGCCGGTAATATGAAGGAATAGGACATAATGCCTGTAATATGAAGAACAGGGACATAATGCCATTAATATGAAGGAACAGGGACATAATGCCTGTAATATGAAGAAACAGGGACATAATGCCTGTAATATGAAGGAACAGGGACATAATGCCAGTAATATGAAGGAACAGGAAAATAATGCATGTAATATGAAGGAACAGGGACATAATGCCGGTAATATGCAGGAACAGGGACATAATGCCTGTAATATGAAGAAACAGGGACATAATGCCTGTAATATGAAGGAACAGGGACATAATGCCTGTAATATAAAGGAACAGGGACATAATGCATGTAATATGAGGGAACAGGGACATAATGCCGGTAATATGAAGAAATAAGGACATAATGCGGGTAATATGAAGGAACAGGCACATAATGCTGGTAAGATGAAGGAACAGGGACATAATGCCGGTAATATGAAGGAACAGGGACATAATGCTGGTAATATGAAGAAATAAGGACATAATGCCGGTAATATGAAGGAACAGGGAAATAATGCCTGTAATATGAAGGAATAGGGACATAATGCCGGTAACATGAAGGAACAGGGACATAAAGCCGGTAATATGAAGGAACAGGGACATACTGCCGGTAATATGAAGGAACCGGGACATAATGCCGGAAATATGAAGGAACAGGGACATAATGCCAGTAATATGAAGGAACAGGGACATAATGCCTGTAATATGAAGGAACAGGGACATAATGCCGGTAATATGAAGGAACAGGGACATAATGCCGGTAATATGAAGGAATAGGACATAATGCCGGTAATATGAAGGAAGAGGGACATAAAGCCGGTAATATGAAGGAAGAGGCACATAATGCTGGTAAGATGAAGGAACAGGGACATAATGCCGGTAATATGAAGGAACAGGGACATAATGACCCTAATATGAAGGAACAGGGACATAATGCCGGTAATATGAAGGAACAGGGACATAATGCCGGTAATATGAAGGAACAGGGACATAATGCCGGTAATATGAAGGAACAGGGAAATAATGCCGGTCATATGAAGGAACAGGGACATAATGCCTGTAATAAGAAGGAACAGGGACATAATGCCGGTAATATGAAGGAACAAGGACATAATGCCGGTAATATGAAGGAAAAGGTACATAATGACGGTAATAAGAAGGAAAAGGGACATAATGCCGGTAATATGAAGGTACAAGGACATAATGCCGGTAATAAGAAGGAACAGGGACATAATGCCGGTAATAGGAAGGAACAGGGACATAATGCTGGTAAGATGAGTGAACAGGGACATAATGCCTGTAATATGAAGGAACAGGGACATAATGCCTGTAATATGAAGGAACAGGGACATAGTGCCGGTAATATGAAGGGACAGGGACATAATGCCTGTAATATGAAGGAACAGGGACATAATGCCGGTAATATGAAGGAACAGGGACATAATGCCGGTAATATGAAGGAACAGGGATATAATGCCGATACTATCAAGGTACAGGGACATAAAGCCGGTAATATGAAGGAACAGGGACATACTGCCGGTAATATGAAGGAACAGGGACATAATGCCGGAAATATGAAGGAACAGGGACATAATGCCAGTAATATGAAGGAACAGGGACATAATGCATATAATATGAGGGAACAGGGACATAATGACGGTAATATGAAGGAATATGACAAAATGCCTGTAATATGAAGGAACAGGGACATAATGCCGGTAATATGAAGGAACAGGCACATAATGCTGGTAAGATGAGGGAACAGGGACATAATGCCGGTGATATGAAGGAACAGGGACATAATGCCGGTAATATGAAGGAACAGGCACATAATGCCTGTAATATGCAGGAACAGGGACATAATGCCGGTAATATGAAGGAACAGGGACATAATGCCTGAAATATGAAGAAACAGGGACATAATTCCGGTAATATGAAGGAACAGGCACATAATGCTGGTAAGATGAGGGAACAGGGACATAATGCCGGTAATATGAAGGAACAGGGACATAATGCCGGTAATATGAAGAAATAAGGACATAATGCCGGTAATATGAAGGAAAAGGGAAATAATGCCTGTAATATGAAGGAATAGGGACATAATGCCGGTAATATGCAGGAACAGGGATATAATGCCGGTAATATGAAGGAACAGGGAAATAATGCCTGTAATATGAAGGAATAGGGACATAATGCCTGTAATATGAAGGAACAGGGACATAATGCCGGTAATATGAGGGAACAGGGACATAATGCCGGTAATATGAAGGAACAGGGACATAATGCCGGTAATATGAAGGAATAAGGACATAATGCCGGTAATATGAAGGACCAGGGACATAATGCCTGTAATATGAAGGAACAGGAAAATAATGCATGTAATATGAAGGAACAGGGACATACTGCCGGTAATATGAAGGAACCGGGACATAATGCCGGAAATATGAAGGAACAGGGACATAATGCCAGTAATATGAAGGAACAGGGACATAATGCCTGTAATATGAAGGAACAGGGACATAATGCCGGTAATATGAAGGAACAGGGACATAAAGCCGGTAATATGAAGGAAGAGGCACATAATGCTGGTAAGATGAAGGAACAGGGACATAATGCCGGTAATATGAAGGAACAGGGACATAATGACCCTAATATGAAGGAACAGGGACATAATGCCGGTAATATGAAGGAACAGGGACATAAAGCCGGTAATATGAAGGAACAGGGACATACTGCCGGTAATATGAAGGAACAGGGACATAATGCCAGTAATATGAAGGAACAGTGACATAATGCATGTAATATGAGGGAACAGGGACATAATGCCGGTAATATGAAGGAACAGGGACATAATGCCGGTAATATGAAGGAATAGGACATAATGCCTGTAATATGAAGGAACAGGCACATAATGCCTGTAATATGCAGGAACAGGGACATAATGCCGGTAATATGAAGGAACAGGGACATAATGCCTGTAATATGAAGAAACAGGGACATAATGCCGGTAATATGAAGGAAAAGGCACATAATGCTGGTAAGATGAGGGAACAGGGACATAATGCCGGTAATATGAAGGAACAGGGACATAATGGCGGTAATATGAAGAAATAAGGACATAATGCCGGTAATATGAAGGAACAGGGAAATAATGCCTGTAATATGAAGGAATAGGGACATAATTCCGGTAACATGAAGGAACAGGGACATAATGCCGGTAATATGAGGGAACAGGGACATAATGGCGGTAATATGAAGGAACAGGGACATAATGCCGGTAATATGAAGGAATAAGGACATAATGCCGGTAATATGAAGGAACAGGGACATAATGCCTGTAATATGAAGGAATGGGAAAATAATGCATGTAATATGAAGGAACAGGGATATAATGCCGGTAATATGAAGGAACAGGGACATAAAGCCGGTAATATGAAGGAACAGGGACATACTGCCGGTAATATGAAGGAACCGGGACATAATGCTGGAAATATGAAGGAACAGGGACATAATGCCAGTAATATGAAGGAATAGGGACATAATGCCTGTAATATGAAGGAACAGGGACATAATGCCGGTAATATGAAGGAACAGGGACATAATGCCGGTAATATGAAGGAATAGGTCATAATGACCCTAATATGAAGGAACAGGGACATAATGCCGGTAATATGAAGGAACAGGGACATAATGCCGGTAATATGAAGGAACAGGCACATAATGCCTGTAATATGCAGGAACAGGGACATAATGCCGGTAATATGAAGGAACAGGGACATAATGCCTGAAATATGAAGAAACAGGGACATAATTCCGGTAATATGAAGGAACAGGCACATAATGCTGGTAAGATGAGGGAACAGGGACATAATGCCGGTAATATGAAGGAACAGGGACATAATGCCGGTAATATGAAGAAATAAGGACATAATGCCGGTAATATGAAGGAAAAGGGAAATAATGCCTGTAATATGAAGGAATAGGGACATAATGCCGGTAATATGCAGGAACAGGGATATAATGCCGGTAATATGAAGGAACAGGGAAATAATGCCTGTAATATGAAGGAATAGGGACATAATGCCTGTAATATGAAGGAACAGGGACATAATGCCGGTAATATGAGGGAACAGGGACATAATGCCGGTAATATGAAGGAACAGGGACATAATGCCGGTAATATGAAGGAATAAGGACATAATGCCGGTAATATGAAGGACCAGGGACATAATGCCTGTAATATGAAGGAACAGGGACATAATGCCGGTAATATGAAGGAATAGGACATAATGCCGGTAATATGAAGGAACAGGGACATAAAGCCGGTAATATGAAGGAAGAGGCACATAATGCTGGTAAGATGAAGGAACAGGGACATAATGCCGGTAATATGAAGGAACAGGGACATAATGACCCTAATATGAAGGAACAGGGACATAATGCCGGTAATATGAAGGAACAGGGACATAAAGCCGGTAATATGAAGGAACAGGGACATACTGCCGGTAATATGAAGGAACAGGGACATAATGCCAGTAATATGAAGGGACAGTGACATAATGCATGTAATATGAGGGAACAGGGACATAATGCCGGTAATATGAAGGAACAGGGACATAATGCCGGTAATATGAAGGAATAGGACATAATGCCTGTAATATGAAGGAACAGGCACATAATGCCTGTAATATGCAGGAACAGGGACATAATGCCGGTAATATGAAGGAACAGGGACATAATGCCTGTAATATGAAGAAACAGGGACATAATGCCGGTAATATGAAGGAAAAGGCACATAATGCTGGTAAGATGAGGGAACAGGGACATAATGCCGGTAATATGAAGGAACAGGGACATAATGCCGGTAATATGAAGAAATAAGGACATAATGCCGGTAATATGAAGGAACAGGGAAATAATGCCTGTAATATGAAGGAATAGGGACATAATTCCGGTAACATGAAGGAACAGGGACATAATGCCGGTAATATGAGGGAACAGGGACATAATGGCGGTAATATGAAGGAACAGGGACATAATGCCGGTAATATGAAGGAATAAGGACATAATGCCGGTAATATGAAGGAACAGGGACATAATGCCTGTAATATGAAGGAATGGGAAAATAATGCATGTAATATGAAGGAACAGGGATATAATGCCGGTAATATGAAGGAACAGGGACATAAAGCCGGTAATATGAAGGAACAGGGACATACTGCCGGTAATATGAAGGAACCGGGACATAATGCTGGAAATATGAAGGAACAGGGACATAATGCCAGTAATATGAAGGAACAGGGACATAATGCCGGTAATATGAAGGAACAGGGACATAATGCCGGTAATATGAAGGAATAGGACATAATGACCCTAATATGAAGGAACAGGGACATAATGCCGGTAATATGAAGGAACAGGGACATAATGCCGGTAATATGAAGGAACAGGGACATAATGCCGGTAATATGAAGGAACAGGGAAATAATGCCGGTCATATGAAGGAACAGGGACATAATGCCGGTAATATGAAGGAACAAGGACATAGTGCCGGTAATATGAAGGAAAAGGTACATAATGACGGTAATAAGAAGGAAAAGGGACATAATGCCGGTAATATGAAGGTACAAGGACATAATGCCGGTAATAAGAAGGAACAGGGACATAATGCCGGTAATAGGAAGGAACAGGGACATAATGCTGGTAAGATGAGTGAACAGGGACATAATGCCTGTAATATGAAGGAACAGGGACATAATGCCTGTAATATGAAGGAACAGGGACATAGTGCCGGTAATATGAAGGGACAGGGACATAATGCCTGTAATATGAAGGAACAGGGACATAATGCCGGTAATATGAAGGAACAGGGACATAATGCCGGTAATATGAAGGAACAGGGATATAATGCCGATAATATCAAGGTACAGGGACATAAAGCCGGTAATATGAAGGAACAGGGACATACTGCCGGTAATATGAAGGAACAGGGACATAATGCCGGAAATATGAAGGAACAGGGACATAATGCCAGTAATATGAAGGAACAGGGACATAATGCATGTAATATGAGGGAACAGGGACATAATGACGGTAATATGAAGGAACAGGGACATAATGCCGGTAATATGAAGGAACAGGGACATAATGACGGTAATATGAAGGAATATGACAAAATGCCTGTAATATGAAGGAACAGGGACATAATGCCGGTAATATGAAGGAACAGGCACATAATGCTGGTAAGATGAGGGAACAGGGACATAATGCCGGTGATATGAAGGAACAGGGACATAATGCCGGTAATATGAAGGAACAGGCACATAATGCCTGTAATATGAAGGAACAGGGACATAATGCCGGAAATATGAAGAAACAGGGACATAATTCCGGTAATATGAAGGAACAGGCACATAATGCTGGTAAGATGAGGGAACAGGGACATAATGCCGGTAATATGAAGGAACAGGGACATAATGCCGGTAATATGAAGAAATAAGGACATAATGCCGGTAATATGAAGGAAAAGGGAAATAATGCCTGTAATATGAAGGAATAGGGACATAATGCCGGTAATATGCAGGAACAGGGATATAATGCCGGTAATATGAAGGAACAGGGAAATAATGGCTGTAATATGAAGGAATAGGGACATAATGCCTGTAATATGAAGGAACAGGGACATAATGCCGGTAATATGAGGGAACAGGGACATAATGCCGGTAATATGAAGGAACAGGGACATAATGCCTGTAATATGAAGGAACAGGAAAATAATGCATGTAATATGAAGGAACAGGGACATACTGCCGGTAATATGAAGGAACCGGGACATAATGCCGGAAATATGAAGGAACAGGGACATAATGCCAGTAATATGAAGGAACAGGGACATAATGCCTGTAATATGAAGGAACAGGGACATAATGCCGGTAATATGAAGGAATAGGACATAATGCCGGTAATATGAAGGAACAGGGACATAAAGCCGGTAATATGAAGGAAGAGGCACATAAAGCTGGTAAGATGAAGGAACAGGGACATAATGCCGGTAATATGAAGGAACAGGGACATAATGACCCTAATATGAAGGAACAGGGACATAATGCCGGTAATATGAAGGAACAGGGACATAAAGCCGGTAATATGAAGGAACAGGGACATACTGCCGGTAATATGAAGGAACAGGGACATAATGCCGGAAATATGAAGGAACAGGGACATAATGCCAGTAATATGAAGGAACAGTGACATAATGCATGTAATATGAGGGAACAGGGACATAATGCCGGTAATATGAAGGAACAGGGACATAATGCCGGTAATATGAAGGAATAGGACATAATGCCTGTAATATGAAGGAACAGGGACATAATGCCGGTAATATGAAGGAACAGGGACATAATGCCTGTAATATGAAGAAACAGGGACATAATGCCGGTAATATGAAGGAAAAGGCACATAATGCTGGTAAGATGAGGGAACAGGGACATAATGCCGGTAATATGAAGGAACAGGGACATAATGCCGGTAATATGAAGAAATAAGGACATAATGCCGGTAATATGAAGGAACAGGGAAATAATGCCTGTAATATGAAGGAATAGGACATAATTCCGGTAACATGAAGGAACAGGGACATAATGCCGGTAATATGAGGGAACAGGGACATAATGGCGGTAATATGAAGGAACAGGGACATAATGCCGGTAATATGAAGGAATAAGGACATAATGCCGGTAATATGAAGGAACAGGGACATAATGCCTGTAATATGAAGGAATGGGAAAATAATGCATGTAATATGAAGGAACAGGGATATAATGCCGGTAATATGAAGGAACAGGGACATAAAGCCGGTAATATGAAGGAACAGGGACATACTGCCGGTAATATGAAGGAACCGGGACATAATGCTGGAAATATGAAGGAACAGGGACATAATGCCAGTAATATGAAGGAACAGGGACATAATGCCTGTAATATGAAGGAACAGGGACATAATGCCGGTAATATGAAGGAACAGGGACATAATGCCGGTAATATGAAGGAATAGGACATAATGCCGGTAATATGAAGGAACAGGGACATAAAGCCGGTAATATGAAGGAAGAGGCACATAATGCTGGTAAGATGAAGGAACAGGGACATAATGCCGGTAATATGAAGGAACAGGGACATAATGCCGGTAATATGAAGGAACAGGGACATAATGCCGGTAATATGAAGGAACAGGGACATAATGCCGGTAATATGAAGGAACAGGGAAATAATGCCGGTCATATAAAGGAACCGGGACATAATGCCGGTAATAGGAAGGAACAGGGAAATAAAGCCGGTAATAAGAAGGAAAAGGGACATAATGCCGGTAATATGAAGGAACAGGGACATAATGCTGGTAAGATGAGTGAATAGGGACAAAATGCCGGTAATATGAAGGAACAGGGACATAATGCCGGTAATATGAAGGAACGGGGACGTAATGCCTGTAATATGAAGGAATAGGGACATAATGCCAGTAACATGAAGGAACAGGGACATAATGCCAGTAATATGAATGAACAGGGACATAATGCATGTAATATGAGGGAACAGGGACATAATGCTGGTAATATGAAGGAACAGGGACATAATGCCGGTAATATGAAGGAACAGGGACATAATGCCTGTAATATGAAGGAACAGGGAAATAATGCCAGTAATATGAAGGAACAGGGACATAATGCCAGTAATATGAATGAACAGGGACATAATGCATGTAATATGAGGGAACAGGGACATAATGCTGGTAATATGAAGGAACAGGGACATAATGCCGGTAATATGAAGGAACAGGGACATAATGCCTGTAATATGATGGAACAGGGACATAATGCCGGTAATATGCAGGAACAGGCACATAATGCTGGTAAGATGAAGGAACAGGGACATAATGCCGGTGATATGAAGGAACAGGGACATAATGCCTGAAATATGAAGGAACAGGGACATAATGCCGGTAATATGAGGGAACAGGGACATAATGCCTGTAATATGCAGGAACAGGGACATAATGCCGGTTATATGAAGGAACAGGGACATAATGCCTGTAATATGAAGAAACAGGGACATAATGCCGGTAATATGAAGGAAAAGGCACATAATGCTGGGAAGATGAGGGAATAGGGACATAATGCCGGTAATATGAAGGAACAGGGACATAATGCCGGTAATATGAAGAAATAAGGACATAATGCCTGTAATATGAAGGAATAGGGACATAATGCCGGTAACATGAAGGAACAGGGACATAATGCCGGTAATATGCAGGAACAGGGAAATAATGCCGGTAATATGAAGGAACAGGGAAATAATGCCTGTAATATGAAGGAATAGGGACATAATGCCTGTAATATGAAGGAACAGGGACATAATGCCGGTAATATGAGGGAACAGGGACATAA